>NC_143028.1:28642000-28965000 GCF_057628025.1 Oncorhynchus mykiss | reverse complement strand
CCTGGGTGTAGGAGGGAGAGAGAGGGGGATGCCTCGCTCTATACCCAGAAAAGGGCCACGTCATGACAGACCCCAGCCACAGACTGTTCTCTCTACTACCGCATGGCAAGTGGTACTGGAGCGACAAGTCTAGGACCAAAAGGCTTCTCAACAGCTTTTACCCCCTAGTCATAAGACTCCTGAACAGGTAATCAAATGGCTACCCAGACTATTTGCATTGTGTGGATCCCCCTCTCTCGCAACCCCAACCCCTCTTTTACGCTACTACTCTCTGTTTATCGTTATTGCATAGTCACTTTAACTATATATTCATATACATACTACCTCAATTAGACCGACTAACCGGTGACCCCGCACATTGGCTACCAGGACTATCTGCATTGTGTCCTGCCACCCACCAACCCCTCTTTTATGCTGCTGCTACTCTCTGTTTATCATAGATGCATAGTCACTTTAACCATACCTACATACTACCTCAATTAGCCTGACTAAACGGTGTCTGTATATAGCCACGCTACTGTATATAGCCTCGCTACTGTTATTTTTCACTGTCTTTTTACTGTTGTTTTTTATTTCTTAACTATTGTTCACCTAATACCTATTTTTTACTTAAAAATTGCACTGTTGGTTAGGGCCTGTGTCATAGGCGTCTTAAATTGTGGACCAAAGTTCAGCGTCGTGAGCGTACATAATCCTTTTATTTGAATGAATGTCGCCAACAAAACAAAGGCTATGAAGATTAACTGGGCGATAATGCCACTAACAAAGTTAACTACCCACACTGAAGGAGGGAAAAAGGGCTAACTAATTATGATTCCCAATCAGAGACAACGATAGACAGCTGTCCCTGATTGAGAACCATACCCGGCCTAAACATAGAAGTAAAGAAACATAGAAAACAAAACATAAAATGCCCACCCAAATCACACTCTGACCAAACCAAAATAGAGACGTAAAAAGCCTCTCGGGTCAGGGCGTGACAACCTGTAAGTAAGCATTTCACTACAAGGTGTTGTATGCGGCGCACGTGCAAATAAACTTTGATTTGATTTGAGATGAACATCACTAGACCACAAGGTGCAATGGCCACCACGTACTTGATAGTGTTCAGTTCAAAGTAATGGCTGAATGACTCCCCCCTTGAATCCAGATTCTTGCACTTCTGTAAAGCAGTTTATGAGCAATCAATAATGCAGATTGTTTTGGGTAGTGGTCCTTAAAACATTGTGGCATTGTAGCACTTATGGTCTCCCTTGGCAGCCATGGAATGCACTCCCTCAGATTCTCTTCCATCATGTCAATCCAATAACTGATAATTTGTCTGACAATACTGTGGGAAACACCAAAACTTTCTGCTAGGTACTGATGCAGCAAGTTGAGCTTCAGCTTCATCAGTGTCATCAGGAGTTGGTCTGTCAGGTCTAACTGAAAGCTAGACCTGGGCCCACTTAGGTGGCGCCTTTTGAGCGGTGACCCTCGCCACCGACCCTGGACTGGGGACCCTCTCAGCGGGCCCCGAATAGACGGGCGACTCTGGCAGCGCCGGAGTGACGGGCGGCTCTGGCAGCGCCGGAGTGACGGGCGGCTCTGGCAGCGCCGGAGTGACGGGCGGCTCTGGCAGCGCCGGAGTGACGGGCGGCTCTGGCAGCGCCGGAGTGACGTGCGGCTCTGGCAGCGCCGGAGTGACGTGCGGCTCTGGCAGCGCCGGAGTGACGGGCAGCTCTTGCAGCTCCTGACTGACGGGCGGCTCTTGCAGCTCCTGACTGACGGGCGGCTCTGGAGCGTTCGGACTGGAGGGAGGCTCTGGAGCGTCCGGACTGGAGGGACACACAGGAGACTTGGTTCTTAGAACAGGCACAGTACTCACCAGGCTGGAGAGATCTACTGGAAGCCTGGTCCTTGGAGGAGGCACAGGATAGACCGGTCCGTGGAGGCGCACTGGAGGTCTCGAACCACGGGCCTGAACAACCCATCCTGGCTGGATGTTGATTTTAGCCTGGGACTTGCGGGTCGCAGGCACAGGACGCACTGGGCTGTGCAGACCCATGGGAGACACAGTGCGTAGGGCTGGTGCCATATAACACGGACCGAGGAGACGCACTGGAGACCAGATGCGCTGAGCCGGCTTCATCCCTCCTGGCTTGATGCCCACTCTAGCCCGGGCGATATGAGGAGCTGCAATGTAGCGCACCAGGCTATGTATGCGCACTGGGGACACCGTGCACTTCACCGCATAACACCAGTCACTCTCTCTCCACGGTAAGCACGGGGAGTTGGCTCAGGTCTCCTACCTGACTTTGCCAATCTCCCCGTGTGCCACCCCCCAATACATTTTGGGGCTGCCTCTCGGGCTTCCTTGCCAGCCGTGTTCCCTCGTACCGCTGGTTCAACTCTCCTGCTGCCTCCACTTTCCTGGCTGCCTCCATCTGTTCCCATGGGAGGCGATCCCTTCCGGACAGGATCTCCTCCCATGTGTAGGATCCCTTCCCGTCCAGAATGTCCTCCCATGTCTATTCCTCCTTCTTACCACTCTGCTTGGTCCTTTTGTGGTGGGTAGTTCTGGAACGGCTGTCCTCTTTGTCTGAGGAGGAGTAGGAAGGATCGGACCAATATGCAGCGTGATAAGTGTCCATGTTCATATTTATTTTAACTCAGAACACTAAGACCAAAATAACAAAAATAGACCAACACGAAACAGTTCTGTCTGGTGCAGACACAGAGACAGAAAACAACTACCCACAACCCAAGGGCGAAACCAGGCTGCTTAAGTATGGTTCTCAATCAGAGACAACGATTGACAGCTGCCTCTGATTGAGAACCATACCAGGCCAAACACATAGAACATAGAACACAAACATAGAACAAAACACAGCATGCCCACCCTCACGCTTTGACCAACCTAAAATGGAGACATAAAAAAAGGAACTGAGGTCAGGACGTGACATGCTGCTGGCGTGTAAAGTGGTCGGGAGCCTGAACCTGAATAATCAACCTTGAGACTACGAGACCAACTTACAGCGCGAGCTGAACGTGACAAATGGTTTAAACTTTACAGACCAGAAAACATGAGACGGTAGTCCATACGTTTGAAATGGTGAAACTCTGAAACAAGAAGAAACTCACTAGACCGTAGCATTTACCAGCTGGCATGTAAAGTTGACATTTGACCAAAAACACGAGGGGGAAGAACAGTCAACCATTGGAACATCTGAAGTATATGTTCTCTTTTTTGGGGGGGGGGGGAATTTTACCCCTTTTTCTCCCCAATTTCGTGGTATCCAATTGTTGTAGTAGCAACTATCTTGTCTCATCGCTCCAACTCCCGTACGGGCTCGGGAGAGACGAAGGTTGAAAGTCATGCGTCCTCCGATACACAACCCAATCAAGCCGCACTGCTTCTTAACACAGCACGCATCCAACCCGGAAGCCGGTTTCACCAATGCGCCGGAGGAAACACCATGCACCTGGCCACCTTGGTTAGCGCACACTGCGCCCAGCCCGCCACAGGAGTCGCTGGTGCGCGATGAGACAAGGACACCCCTACCGACCAAGCCCTCCCTAACCCGGGCGACGCTAGGCCAATTGTTCGTCGCCCCACGGACCTCCCGGTCGCGGCCGGTTACGACAGAGCCTGGGCGCGACCCAGGAACTCTGATGGCACAACTGGCACTGCAGTACAGCGCCCTTAACCACTGCTCCACCCGGGAGGCCCTTGAAGTATATGTTCTAACAACCAATCCACTACCAGAGAAGCTCTACAAAGGACATTGTGAACTCTGGTGGACAAACCAGAGTCTTACATCCCTCGACAACTTCCCCAAAGGACCCATCGAGTTCAACAGAGAAAGACAGCTTTGTGTAAATATATATTTTGCCTTTCTAATCCGAATGAGCGGTGGTTAGGGTGGTAAGTATTTGTATTTCCGTAGCTTCCAAATGTAAACAACGATAGTTGACTTTCATTGTCTCACCCTTTTCCTCTCTTTCCATCCCTCCATCTTTTATAACCAAACACTTTTGTCCACTAGGAACCTGTTTTCATTGTATTACGTTAGTATTCAATAACCTGTGTTTAGGTATTCTGTGTTATTATTTACTTAGTAAGTAAATACATAATTAAGCCAATTTGTGTATTGCTGATTCATCAATAAGGTTAGGGTTCTTCTGAGACTGATACGAGGTAATGATGATTAATAAGTGACTGTTATTGATGTAAAGGATATCTATATGTCTTTAGAGTTTAAGTCGGGAGATAGTAACTCATTAAACAACTTTGTGTCCCAAATTCTTAATGAGTTCATTCTTACACGATTAATTTAATCGAGTAACAATTAAACATAGTTAGTTGATAAAATAAATAACAGTCATCAGATTAATGAGTCACGTCACGACAACCTTTTGAATAAAATAAGTGTTTCCATTGTTATTGAACAGGAACATGAAGCCTATCAAATGTGTACTGTAACAACTGTGTAGCCTATGCTTTGGACATTTGCAATTATCCTCTTACTGGGATGCCAAAAGACTTTAACGTGAGGCATATAATTATAATGTTAATATTGGTATAATTTTCACATGACATTTATTTTGCGTATCTTACCTGGATATGGTCGCATCAGAGGGAATGCCTAATCTCCCACGAAGACATACTGTATGTGCTCGGTGCTTGGGTCCCTCGGCAAGCGCTCTGGCCTTGGTATCGGCAGCTGGCCTGCAATGAGTTGGGAGCCAAACTTGCTCCCAACTATGTACCCACGTTGATCACGGTGAAGCCCATTTTTCCACAGAGGGATAAGCAACAAAATCCCCCTTTAGGATATGCCAGCATACTTCTGGGATGATAGCACAAACAGTTGAGATTCCTCACTTATAACTCGCAGCAATACTTTGCTGTGTGCTACCACTCGCCAAAAACCAAATGGTCACAGACAGCCTTCCCGCAGCAATTACTGTAAAGCTGTGAGTTCTCTCGTGCGAAATGTGAGGGGCAAGCTGCTGAAGCAAGTTGTCAAATCTGGAAACGGACATCCGAAAGTATTGAAAATGTGTTTCCTTGTCAATGCTTCGCATAGGTTGGACAAGAGATGTGTATTCTCCATATTCCCCTCTTGTAGTGTTCAGTGGATGAACTCTCCATTTTATCAGTTTCTTCTGCTTCTTATTCTCCTGAGTAATAAGAGTGTCACGGGCGTCCTCCTCTTCATCTGAAGAGGAGAGGCGAGAAGGATCGGAGGACCAAAATGCGGCGTGGTATGTGTTCATTATGAAATTTAATAAAGAGAACACTGAAACACACTATACAAAACCTATAAACTAAATAACGACCGTGAAGCTAATGAGAACTGTGCTGACACAAGCAATCAACATAGACAATCACCCACAAACAAACAGTGAAACCCAGGCTACCTAAGTATGATTCTCAATCAGAGACAACTAATGACACCTGCCTCTGATTGAGAACCATACTAGGCCGAAACATACAAATCCCCAAATCATAGAAAAACAAAGATAGACTGCCCACCCCAACTCACGCCCTGACCATACTAAATAAATACAAAACAAAGGAAATAAAGGTCAGAACATGACAAAGAGCAGTTCACGCTCTTGCTGTTAAAGCTCTAGTTATTGCAATTCAAAAAGAGATGTTTGCTTCTGCGACTAAAAAGTAGATTCGTAAAGCATAGAAGACCAGACTAGCCTGACAGGCATACGACACCGGATCCGGAAGTTCAAACGTTGTCACTAGCTAGAGTCAAAAAGTGTGCTTTGGCCCCTCCTGCTTGGTATGCTAGTCTGACTCCCCAAGCCCTCTAGTGGATATACACTATACAAGACTGACTTCCTCTCAACAGAGTCCACACCCCAAAAAACAGACTTCACCCATAGATCAATGGAGTGGAGCTTTTAGCTGCCTTTAACGTGTCCCGGTTCCAGGGACGTGCAAAGCTGTCATCAAAGCAAAGGGTGGCTACTTTGAAGAATCTAAAATCTAAAATATGTTTTGATTTGTTTAACAATTTTTTGGTTGTTCCAAAGAAAAGGAGAGCTATTGTATGTACCCACTGCATTCCTGGGTGATATTATTTTGAGAGTGGGACAAAGCTTGTAAAGTGTTTTTACTCATGCTTTTAAAAATGTACCTCTGCTTTTCCCCCCCCCCCATCTCTGTGTTTCTGTACATGATTTTTATAATCGTTATTATCCTTTCCTGTTCACAACATAGGACTGAGCCACTGATGTTACCTGCATGATCAGATGACAGGCAGACAGGTTCTCATGCATGTTGACTGGCAACAGGTGTTTTTATAGCATGACAAGTCTACTGCAGAACTATACTGAACAAAAATATAAACGCAACCATTTCAAAGATTTTACTGAGTTACAGTTCATGTGAGGAAATCAGTCAGATAATCTTGGCAAAGGAGAAATGCTCACTAACAGGAATGTAAACAAATCTGTGCACAACATTTGAGAGAAATAAGCTTTCTGCGCATGGACAATTTCTGGGATCTTTTATTTCAGCTCATGAAACATGGGACCAACACATGTTGTGTTTATATTTTTGTTCAGTGTTTGTGGTACCACCCATTGTGGAATAGTTTCCATACAGCAGATAATGCAGCTTATACTTCACGAGAGATGGACTTACATGAAGTGCTGTTCCTCAAACTAAGAATAGGTCTCATTTAACACAGTTTTACTCTTGTTTAAACAACATTCTAACCTGATAGGGCAATATGATCCTGTTGATAAAGACTCTTTTATGGGGAGTTTCAGCCTGGATTTGAACTGGTCAAAACTTTATCTATTTAAGTTAAGACCATGGGAGATATGAGCTCAGTTTAAGAGCACGGAATAGATATGCACGAATAGAAAGCCAAATATATGTTTTTTTACTGTGTAGATACAACCAACCCCCTCTGGATCACCCTTCCATGGATCTTTTCTTCATTCATATTGGGGTTGATTTTTCAAGCAATTGTATGTGTACAGAGAGAACTTGAATGTAAATAATAATCCAGTCATCTCACTTCATTAAATGTCACTCACCATAAGGTCATGTTAAATTGTTGATGCTTTTCATAACCTATTGGACATACAAAAGTGGGATTTTATGTTATTCACTCAAGAATACTAATTTTACTAAAATGTTTGTGCATTTTACAATTGAATGTATGTACAAGAAACAGCTTGCCCTGGCAACCTTCAGGGTGGCATTGAAAAGTCTGACATGGAATATATACCCTAACCTGTGATCTGTGTAAGACGCAATATCTAATGAGAAATTGTCAGTTGTAACCCATTAGGTTGAGGCTTTCAGCCCGAGATGGTTGGCCATGGAATAAAAAATAAGTTGGTGTGCTTTTGCACCCCTTTTAGGTCTTCACAAATATCCATCCCATGTCCAGTCATACTCGTGGTCTCAGCGTGTGTCCGTCAACATCAGTCCATCTCAGTTGCGGTGTTCAAATCGAGGTCCTCACGTGTCTGTGAATCACAACATTAAAGACCATGAGTTATGACAGCATTTCCACAAATTGAGCCATAGACAATACAACTTAAGCATTGTTGAAATTGTGTTTTACACTGTCTACAGTGTGTGAATGATAGAATAATCCTATCACAGCTGTAGATCCGTTTGTGTGTGGTCACTTAGGCCTTCACATCAACCAGTACTGGGACCCTTGGGATGAGTGTGTATAAGCTTGTACTTAATAAAAATCATAGCCTATTGTCGTAATTCGGCAGGTTGATTGTTTAAGTCAGGTGTTAGAGCTGGGCTGGAACAAAACGTTTAACACACACTCATGCTCTTCAGGACTTCCTGCAATGACAACTGACCAAAGCAGGAGAATAGTGTTCCAGGTTGAAACAGCTAACCTAGTTGAAAGGTGATAAGACTCAGGCACACCCATTGGTTCTGGAATAGAGAATGTTCAAATAAGGTTTGCAATTAGGCATCAATAACATGACAGTAATTCTACCTCAAAAACAAGTGTGAATAACAACTTACAACCCACCATACCATGTAGGACTAAATCAGGTTACATAGTATAGTTACAAGGGAAGGCTAATGATCTGCTGTCCAGAGGGTAACAGCAAACGTATCAATTGTCCCGAGTGGTGCAGCTGTCAGGCGCTGCATCTCAGTGCTAGAGGCGTCAATACTGACACTGGTTTGACTTCAGGCTGTATCACAACCGGCCGTAATTTGGAATCCCATAGGGCAGCGCACTTTTGGCCCAGCGTCGCCCAGGTTAGACCGTCATCGTAAATAAGAATGTGCTCTTAACTGACTTGCCTAGTTAAATAAAAGGTTAAATCAAATCAATAAAAATCAATCCCTGAAATCTAAAAAATCAGACTAAAATACACCTAACCATCAAGAACACGTAGCCCTAGTTACCTAGCAAGTAAGACTGGTGGTTTATAAAAGCCAAATAAAACGTAACTTGTTTTTATGAATTTCTTATTCATTTAAATGGCTAGACAAATAGAAAGCTAATGTTAGCTAGTTATATAAGAAATGTAATTCACATAATTGTCCATTTAAATAACTTTAGCCAATTTAGCTAACATTAGATAGTTAATCCAGAGATTCTTACTTTTTGCCTATATTCGGCAGACACATCCAGATTATCATGACCCTGATGAGTGACATGACGCTTGAGACAGGCATTTGTAGTTCTGTATGATAGCTACATTAGCAGCTAATTAGCTTTTCATTTTTGGGGGGGCTAAATACAGGCGAATATATTGATAAACGTCACCTTTAACGATAGACATTTACATGGTTATCAAAACGTAAGCCTACGCGAAACACTTTTATTTGAAGTGTTTCTAAAATCTACAATGCCGTGATAAAATGAATGGTAGAAAAACGATTATAACCATTTCCGTGTTTGAACGGTAGGTTTTATGGGTATTATGATTCATGCTGTGGTAGGCTATTCTCTTTGGCCCCCCTCATTCCGCGCCCAGTCTCAAAACGCTCTTCCTGGTTTTAACTGAATGTCAAGACACTTGGCTACAAATTGTCAAAAAAGTCAAAAGCAGCCTAGTCAGAGGAGGATGGAGCAACGAATGAGATGCCAGTAGTTTAAGGAAAATTTCAGATTTTGGAAACTTGGCTTTACACAATGAAACACGAATGAGAAGCTGAGAGACAACTGTAAAACATTCAGAAACGCGTATCATCGCAGCTGGCTAGCTTTACAGAAGTGAACTATCTTGAAGAAAACAATGGAGAACAAGGACAAAGTACAAATGAGGACACACCCACGCAGGTAATGAATCCGTACAACCTAGTTAAATTGTCTGCAGAAGTTTGTTTCTCCAGTTTGAATATTAGCCTGATCGTGTTGGGGTTAATATAAGCTAGCTAAGCGAAACATAGCTAGCTAGCATTTTACAGCGGAGAGACACTACCAAGCTCCAACGTTATCAACTAACTGTCTACATGCTTGGTAGTTAGTTATCTGTTACTGCTAGTGTAACATACCTGTTATTGCACCACATAGATATATTTGTAGGAAGATAGTTTGAAATGGCACAACATTGCCTGGCTCCAGATCTGATTGTGTCGTCTTGCCAACTCCTATCATTCCGCACCTATGGTTGGAGATGGTAAGACAGGACTGGGGAACACTGGGTCAACACTTGCTCTTCCCTGATGCCTACTGTCAACTGAAAATGGTGTTAACTACCTACTGTACATAAGCTAGCTAATAGCTATACAATGTTGACAAACGACTAACCTAACAGCAGAAATGCATCTAGCATTTGATTTGGCACGCTGGGGGCTATGAAACAACGGAGCCCGATTCATTTTCAATTAAAAGAAGGGACGTGGGCGGAAACCATTGGGCGATGCAAGCATGGGCGAAAAAGTGGACCAAAGTTGTTCTCCGCGACATCGCGTTGCTATTGACCAATGGAAGCTCACTATAGTTTCCAGCACCTACTAGATTGACTGTTGATACCTAACACTACATAGCGTGCTTGCTAGTACCGACATGAGGGCGAAATTAGCTTGGCTATCCATTTAGTGGATCACTGCTGTAATGTAGCAGGAGTGACAAGGGACACAACCACATAGGCCAACATTATTGGACACATAACTGACGATATACAGTGCCTTCAGAAAGTATTCATACCCCTTGACTTATTCCAAAATAAATTTGCGTTATGGATTAAATCGATTTTTTTCTCTCACCCATCTACACACAATACCCAATAATGACAAAGTAAAAAAAGTATATTTCAAGGCCGTTACTGACACAGAGTGCTGCTGCCTATATACTGACTCGAATCATTGGCCACTTAATATATAGATCACTAGTCACTTTAATATCTTACATTACTCATCTCATATGTACACTACCGTTCAAATGTTTGGGGTCACTTAGAAATGTCCTTGTTTTTGAAAGAAAAGCACATGTTTTGTTTTGTCCGCTAAAATAACATCAAATTGATTAGAAATACAGTGTAGACATTGTAAATGTTGTAAATTACCATTGTAGCTGGAAACGGCAGATTTTTATTTTTGATGGAATATCTACATAGGCGTACTGTGGCACTTTATCAGCAACGATCACTCCTGTGTTCCAATGGCATGTTGTGTTAGCTAATCCAAGTTTATAATTTTAAAAGGCTAATTGATCATTAGAAAACCCTTTTGCAATTGTTAGCACAACTGAAAACTGTTGTCCTGAATAAAGAACCAATAGAACTGACCTTCTTTAGACAAGTTGAGTATCTGGAACATCAGCATTTGTGGGTTTGATTACAGGTTCAAAATGGCCAGAAACAAATAACTTTCTTCTAAAACTCGTCAGTCTATTCTTGTTCTGAGAAATGAAGGCTATTCCATATAAGAAATTGTCAAGAAACTGAATATACTCCCTTCACAGAACAGCGCAAACAGTCTCTAACCATAATAGAAAGAGGAGTGGGAGGCCCTGGTGCACAACTGAGCAAGAGGACAAGTACATTAGACTGTCTAGTTTGAGAAACAGACACCTCACAAGTCCTCAACTGCCAGCTTCATTAAATAGTACCCGCAAAACACCAATCTCAATGTCAACAGTAAAGAAGCGACTCCGGGATGCTGCCCTTCTAGGCAGAGTTTCTCTGTCCAGTGTCTGTTCTTTTGCCCATCTTAATCTTTTATTTTTATTAGCCAGTCTGAGATATGGCTTTTTCTTTGCAATGCTGCCTAGAAGGCCAGTGTAACAGTATAACTTTAGACCGTCCCCTCGCGCGAACCAGGGACCCTCTGCACACATCAACAACAGTCACCCTCGAAGCATCGTTACCCATCGCTCCACAAAAGCCGCGGCCCTTGCAGAGCAAGACTACTACTTCAAGGTCTCAGAGCAAGTGACGTCACCGATTGAAACGCTATTTAGCGCGCACCGCTAACTAAGCTAGCCTTTTCACATCCGTTACACTCACCCCCCTTTTGACCTTCCTCCTTTTCTGCAGCAACCAGTGATCCGGGTCAACAGCATCAATGTAACAGTATAACTTTAGACCGTCCCCTCGCCCATACCCAGGCGCGAACCAGGGACCCTCTGCACACATCAACGACTGACACCCACGAAGCATCGTTACCCATCGCTCCACAAAAGCCGCGGAGAGCAAGGGGAACTACTACTTCAAGGTCTCAGAGCAAGTGACGTCACCGATTGAAATGCTATTGAGCGCGCACCGCTAACTAAGCTAGCCGTTTCACATCCGTTACACCAGCATCCCAGAGTCACCTCTTCACTGTTGACAGCGAGACTGGTGTTTTGCGGGTACATATACCGCCACTTCGTCAGACTCGTTAAAGGAAAAGTATTCCTCCAGTATGGGATGAGTAATTGCTGTCCTGATATCTAGAAGCTCTTTTCGGTCATAAAACATGGTGGCAGAAACATTATGTACAAAATAAGTTACAAATAACTCACAAACACACACACAGTAGCACAATTGGTGGTTAGGGCATCGTAAAACAGCAGCCGTCTCCTCTGGCGCCTTTACTCCTTCTCTGTTCTTCTTTGCAAGGTAATGGATTCTGATGTTGCTGTCCTGTTGATTACAGCCTCGAGTCTTCTTGGGTATGACGCTACAAGCTTGGCATAAATGTATTTGGGGAGTTTCTCCCACTCGTCTCTGCAGAAACTCTCAAGCTCTGTCAGGTTGGATGGGGAGCTTTGCTGCACAGCTATTTTCAGGTATCTCCAGAGTAGAGGTCGACCGATTATGATTTTTCAACGCCGATACCGATTATTGGAGGACCAAAAAAGCCGATACTGATTAATCGGCCTATTTATTTATTTATTTGTAATAATGACAATTACAACAGTACTGAATGAACACTTATTTGAACTTAAAATAGTACATCAATAAAATAAATTTAGCCTCAAATACATAATGAAACCTGTTCAATTTGGTTGAAATAATGCAAAAACAAAGTGTCGAAGAAAGTAATATGTTGCAATATGCAGTATGTGCCATGTAAAAACGTGTGCCATGTAAAATATGTGCCATGTAAAAAAAGCTAACGTTTAAGTTCCTTGCTCAGAACATGAGAACATACAAAAGTTGGTGGTTCCTTTTAACATGAGACTTCAATATTCCAAGGTAAGAGGTTTTAGGTTGTAGTTAATATAGTACACTTAAACAACACAATGTAACTCCAAGTCAATCACACTTCTGTGAAATCAAACTGTCCACTTAGGAAGCAACACTGATTGACAATACATTTCACATGCTGTTGTGCAAATGGTTAGACAACAGGTGGAAATTATAGGCAATTAGCAAGACACCCCCAATAAAGGCGTGGTCCTGCAGGTGGTAACCACAGACCACTTCTCAGTTCCTATGCTTCCTGGCTGATGTTTTGGTCACTTTTGAAAGCTGGCGGTGCTTTCACTCTAGTGGTAGCATGAGACGGAGTCTACAACCCACACAAGTGGCTCAGGTAGTGCAGCTCATCCAGGATGGCACATCAATGCGAGCTGTGGCAAGAAGGTTTGCTGTGTTTGTCAGCGTAGTGTCCAGAGCATGGAGCGTGTTGCTACCAGGAGACAGGCCAGTACATCAGGAGACATGGAGGAGGCCGTAGGGGGGCAACAACCCAGCAGCAGGACCGCTACCACCGCCTTTGTGCAAGGAGGAGCAGGAGGAGCACTGCCAGAGCCCTGCAAAATGACCTCCAGCAGGCCACAAATGTGCATGTGTCTGCTCAAACGGTCAGAAACAGACTCCATGAGGGTGGTATGAGGGCCCAATGTCCACAGGTGGTTGTTGTGCTTACAGCCCAACACCGTGCAGGACGTTTGGCATTTGCCAGAGAACACCAAGATTGGCAAATTTGCCACTGGCTCCCTGTGCTCTTCACAGATGAAAGCAGGTTCACACTGAGCACGTGACAGACGTGACAGAGTCTGGGGACGCCGTGGAGAACGTTCTGCTGCCTGCAACATCCTCCAGCATGACCGGTTTGGCGGTGGGTCAGTCATGGTGTGGGGTGGCATTTCTTTGGGGGGCCGCACAGCCCTCCATGTGCTCGCCAGAGGTAGCCTGACTGCCATTAGGTACCGAGATGAGATCCTCAGACCCCTTGTGAGACCATATGCTGGTGCGGTTGGCCCTGGGTTCTTCCCAATGCAAGACAATGCTAGACCTCAAGTGGCTGGAGTGTGTCAGCAGTTCCTGCAAGAGGAATGCATTGATGCTATGGACTGGCCTGCCCCTTCCCCAGACCTGAATCCAATTGATCACATCTGGGACATCATGTCTCACTCCATCCACCAACGCCACGCCACGTTGCACCACAGACTGTCCAGGAGTTGGCGGATGCTTTAGTCCAGGTCTGGGAGGAGATCCCTCAGGAGACCATCCGCCACCTCATCAGGAGCATGCCCAGGCGTTGTTAATGAGGTCATACAGGCACGTGGAGGCCACACACACTACTGAGCCTCATTTTGACTTGTTTTAAGGACATTACATCAAAGTTGGATCAGCCTATAGTGTGGTTTTCCACTTTAATTTTGAGTGTCACTCCAAATCCAGACCTCCATGGGTTGATACATTTGATTTCCATTGATCATTTTTGTGTGATTTTGTTGTCAGCACATTCAACTATGTAAAGAAAAAAGTATTTAATAAGAATATTTCATTCATTCAGATCTAGGATGTGTTATTTTAGTGTCCCTTTTATTTTTTTGAGCAGTGTATTTATAGGACTATTTCTCTCTCCACCATTTGTATTTCATATACCTTTGACTATTGGATGTTATTGTAGGCACTATAGTATTGCCAGTGTAACAGTATAGCTTCTGTCCCTCTCCTCGCCCCTACCAGGGCTCGAACCAGGAACACATCAATAACAGCCACACTCGAAGCAGCGTTACCCATCGCTCCACAAAATCCGCGGCCCTTGCAGCGCAAGGGGAATAACTACTCCAAATCTAAACGCGAGTGACGTTTGAAAAGGTATTAGCGCACACCCAGCTAACTAGCTAGCTATTTCACATTGGTTACACCAGCCATTAGGCTGATAGGCTTGAAGTCATAAACAGCGCTGTGCTTGCGAAGAGCTGATGGCAAAATGAACTAAGGTGCTGTTTGAATGGATGATTACAGGCCTGCTTCTGCTGCTCAGTCAGACCGCTCTATCAAATCAGACTTTATATATACAGTGGGGCAAAAAAGTATTTGGTCAGCCACCAATTGTGTAAGTTCTCCCACTTAAAAAGATGAGAGGCCTGTAATTTTCATCATAGGTACACTTCAACAATGACAGACAAAATTAGAAAAAAAATCCAGAAAATCACATTGTAGGATTTTAATGAATTTATTTGCAAATTATGGTGGAAAATAAGTATTTGGTCACCTACAAACAAGCAAGATTTCTGGCTCTCACAGACCTGTAACTTCTTCTTTAAGAGGCTCCTCTGTCCTCCACTCGTTACCTGTATCAATGGCACATGTTGGAACTTGTTATCAGTATAAAAGACACCTGTCCACAACCTCAAACAGTCACACTCCAAACTCCACTATGGCCAAGACCAAAGAGCTGTCAAAGGACACCAGAAAATAATTGTAGACTTGCACCAGGCTGGGAAGACTGCATCTGCAATAGGTAAGCAGCCTGGTTTGAAGAAATCAACTGTGGGAGCAATTATTAGGAAATGGAAGACATACAAGACCATTGATAATCTCCCTCGATCTGGGGCTCCACGCAAGATCTCGCCCCGTGGGGTCAAAATGATCACAGGTAAGTATTTGGTCAATAACAAAAGTTTCTCTCAATACTTTGTTATATACCCTTTGTTGGCAATGACAGAGGTCAAACGTTTTCTGTAAGTCTTCACAAGGTTTTCACAGACTGTTGCTGGTATTTTGGCCCATTCCTCCATGCAGACCTCCTCTAGAGCAGTGAAGTTTTGGGGCTGTTGCTGGGCAACATGGACTTTCAACTCCCTCCAAAGATTTTCTATGGGCTTGGGATCTGGAGACTGGCTAGGCCACTCCAGGACCTTGAAATGCTTCTTACGAAGCCACTCCGTTGCCCGGGCGGTGTGTTTGGGATCATTGTCATGCTGAAAGACCCAGCCACGTTTCATCTTCAATGCCCTTGCTGATGGAAGGAGGTTTTCACTCAAAATCTGAGTCACCTCTTCACTGTTGACAGCGAGACTGGTGTTTTGCGGGTACATATACCGCCACTTCGTCAGACTCGTTAAAGGAAAAGTATTCCTCCAGTATGGGATGAGTAATTGCTGTCCTGATATCTAGAAGCTCTTTTCGGTCATAAAACATGGTGGCAGAAACATTATGTACAAAATAAGTTACAAATAACTCACAAACACACACACAGTAGCACAATTGGTGGTTAGGGCATCGTAAAACAGCAGCCGTCTCCTCTGGCGCCTTTACTCCTTCTCTGTTCTTCTTTGCAAGGTAATGGATTCTGATGTTGCTGTCCTGTTGATTACAGCCTCGAGTCTTCTTGGGTATGACGCTACAAGCTTGGCATAAATGTATTTGGGGAGTTTCTCCCACTCGTCTCTGCAGAAACTCTCAAGCTCTGTCAGGTTGGATGGGGAGCTTTGCTGCACAGCTATTTTCAGGTATCTCCAGAGTAGAGGTCGACCGATTATGATTTTTCAACGCCGATACCGATTATTGGAGGACCAAAAAAGCCGATACTGATTAATCGGCCTATTTATTTATTTATTTGTAATAATGACAATTACAACAGTACTGAATGAACACTTATTTGAACTTAAAATAGTACATCAATAAAATAAATTTAGCCTCAAATACATAATGAAACCTGTTCAATTTGGTTGAAATAATGCAAAAACAAAGTGTCGAAGAAAGTAATATGTTGCAATATGCAGTATGTGCCATGTAAAAACGTGTGCCATGTAAAATATGTGCCATGTAAAAAAAGCTAACGTTTAAGTTCCTTGCTCAGAACATGAGAACATACAAAAGTTGGTGGTTCCTTTTAACATGAGACTTCAATATTCCAAGGTAAGAGGTTTTAGGTTGTAGTTAATATAGTACACTTAAACAACACAATGTAACTCCAAGTCAATCACACTTCTGTGAAATCAAACTGTCCACTTAGGAAGCAACACTGATTGACAATACATTTCACATGCTGTTGTGCAAATGGTTAGACAACAGGTGGAAATTATAGGCAATTAGCAAGACACCCCCAATAAAGGCGTGGTCCTGCAGGTGGTAACCACAGACCACTTCTCAGTTCCTATGCTTCCTGGCTGATGTTTTGGTCACTTTTGAAAGCTGGCGGTGCTTTCACTCTAGTGGTAGCATGAGACGGAGTCTACAACCCACACAAGTGGCTCAGGTAGTGCAGCTCATCCAGGATGGCACATCAATGCGAGCTGTGGCAAGAAGGTTTGCTGTGTTTGTCAGCGTAGTGTCCAGAGCATGGAGCGTGTTGCTACCAGGAGACAGGCCAGTACATCAGGAGACATGGAGGAGGCCGTAGGGGGGCAACAACCCAGCAGCAGGACCGCTACCACCGCCTTTGTGCAAGGAGGAGCAGGAGGAGCACTGCCAGAGCCCTGCAAAATGACCTCCAGCAGGCCACAAATGTGCATGTGTCTGCTCAAACGGTCAGAAACAGACTCCATGAGGGTGGTATGAGGGCCCAATGTCCACAGGTGGTTGTTGTGCTTACAGCCCAACACCGTGCAGGACGTTTGGCATTTGCCAGAGAACACCAAGATTGGCAAATTTGCCACTGGCTCCCTGTGCTCTTCACAGATGAAAGCAGGTTCACACTGAGCACGTGACAGACGTGACAGAGTCTGGGGACGCCGTGGAGAACGTTCTGCTGCCTGCAACATCCTCCAGCATGACCGGTTTGGCGGTGGGTCAGTCATGGTGTGGGGTGGCATTTCTTTGGGGGGCCGCACAGCCCTCCATGTGCTCGCCAGAGGTAGCCTGACTGCCATTAGGTACCGAGATGAGATCCTCAGACCCCTTGTGAGACCATATGCTGGTGCGGTTGGCCCTGGGTTCTTCCCAATGCAAGACAATGCTAGACCTCAAGTGGCTGGAGTGTGTCAGCAGTTCCTGCAAGAGGAATGCATTGATGCTATGGACTGGCCTGCCCCTTCCCCAGACCTGAATCCAATTGATCACATCTGGGACATCATGTCTCACTCCATCCACCAACGCCACGCCACGTTGCACCACAGACTGTCCAGGAGTTGGCGGATGCTTTAGTCCAGGTCTGGGAGGAGATCCCTCAGGAGACCATCCGCCACCTCATCAGGAGCATGCCCAGGCGTTGTTAATGAGGTCATACAGGCACGTGGAGGCCACACACACTACTGAGCCTCATTTTGACTTGTTTTAAGGACATTACATCAAAGTTGGATCAGCCTATAGTGTGGTTTTCCACTTTAATTTTGAGTGTCACTCCAAATCCAGACCTCCATGGGTTGATACATTTGATTTCCATTGATCATTTTTGTGTGATTTTGTTGTCAGCACATTCAACTATGTAAAGAAAAAAGTATTTAATAAGAATATTTCATTCATTCAGATCTAGGATGTGTTATTTTAGTGTCCCTTTTATTTTTTTGAGCAGTGTATTTATAGGACTATTTCTCTCTCCACCATTTGTATTTCATATACCTTTGACTATTGGATGTTATTGTAGGCACTATAGTATTGCCAGTGTAACAGTATAGCTTCTGTCCCTCTCCTCGCCCCTACCAGGGCTCGAACCAGGAACACATCAATAACAGCCACACTCGAAGCAGCGTTACCCATCGCTCCACAAAATCCGCGGCCCTTGCAGCGCAAGGGGAATAACTACTCCAAATCTAAACGCGAGTGACGTTTGAAAAGGTATTAGCGCACACCCAGCTAACTAGCTAGCTATTTCACATTGGTTACACCAGCCATTAGGCTGATAGGCTTGAAGTCATAAACAGCGCTGTGCTTGCGAAGAGCTGATGGCAAAATGAACTAAGGTGCTGTTTGAATGGATGATTACAGGCCTGCTTCTGCTGCTCAGTCAGACCGCTCTATCAAATCAGACTTTATATATACAGTGGGGCAAAAAAGTATTTGGTCAGCCACCAATTGTGTAAGTTCTCCCACTTAAAAAGATGAGAGGCCTGTAATTTTCATCATAGGTACACTTCAACAATGACAGACAAAATTAGAAAAAAAATCCAGAAAATCACATTGTAGGATTTTAATGAATTTATTTGCAAATTATGGTGGAAAATAAGTATTTGGTCACCTACAAACAAGCAAGATTTCTGGCTCTCACAGACCTGTAACTTCTTCTTTAAGAGGCTCCTCTGTCCTCCACTCGTTACCTGTATCAATGGCACATGTTGGAACTTGTTATCAGTATAAAAGACACCTGTCCACAACCTCAAACAGTCACACTCCAAACTCCACTATGGCCAAGACCAAAGAGCTGTCAAAGGACACCAGAAAATAATTGTAGACTTGCACCAGGCTGGGAAGACTGCATCTGCAATAGGTAAGCAGCCTGGTTTGAAGAAATCAACTGTGGGAGCAATTATTAGGAAATGGAAGACATACAAGACCATTGATAATCTCCCTCGATCTGGGGCTCCACGCAAGATCTCGCCCCGTGGGGTCAAAATGATCACAGGTAAGTATTTGGTCAATAACAAAAGTTTCTCTCAATACTTTGTTATATACCCTTTGTTGGCAATGACAGAGGTCAAACGTTTTCTGTAAGTCTTCACAAGGTTTTCACAGACTGTTGCTGGTATTTTGGCCCATTCCTCCATGCAGACCTCCTCTAGAGCAGTGAAGTTTTGGGGCTGTTGCTGGGCAACATGGACTTTCAACTCCCTCCAAAGATTTTCTATGGGCTTGGGATCTGGAGACTGGCTAGGCCACTCCAGGACCTTGAAATGCTTCTTACGAAGCCACTCCGTTGCCCGGGCGGTGTGTTTGGGATCATTGTCATGCTGAAAGACCCAGCCACGTTTCATCTTCAATGCCCTTGCTGATGGAAGGAGGTTTTCACTCAAAATCTCACGATACATGGCCCCATTCATTCTTTCCTTTACACGGATGTCGTCCTGGTCCCTTTGCAGAAAAACAGCCCAAAAGCATGATGTTTCCACCCCCATGCTTCACAGTAGGTATGGTGTTCTTTGGATGCAACTCAGCATTCTTTGTCCTCCAAACACGACGAGTTGAGTTTTTACCAAAAAGTTATATTTTGGTTTCATCTGACCATCTGACATTCTCCCAATCTTCTTCTGGATCATCCAAATGCTCTCTAGCAAACTTCAGACGGGCCTGGACATGTACTGGCTTAAGCAGGGGGACATGTCTGGCACTGCAGGATTTGAGTCCCTGGCGGCGTAGTGTGTTACTGATGGTAGGCTTTGTTACTTTGGTCCCAGCTCTCTGCAGGTCATTCACTAGGTGTGGTTCTGGAATTTTTGCTCACCGTTCTTGTGATCATTTTGACCCCACGGGGCGAGATCTTGCGTGGAGCCCCAGATCGAGGGAGATTATCAATGGTCTTGTATGTCTTCCATTTCCTAATAATTGCTCCCACAGTTGATTTCTTCAAACCAGGCTGCTTACCTATTGCAGATGCAGTCTTCCCAGCCTGGTGCAAGTCTACAATTATTTTCTGGTGTCCTTTGACAGCTCTTTGGTCTTGGCCATAGTGGAGTTTGGAGTGTGACTGTTTGAGGTTGTGGACAGGTGTCTTTTATACTGATAACAAGTTCCAACATGTGCCATTGATACAGGTAACGAGTGGAGGACAGAGGAGCCTCTTAAAGAAGAAGTTACAGTTCTGTGAGAGCCAGAAATCTTGCTTGTTTGTAGGTGACCAAATACTTATTTTCCACCATAATTTGCAAATAAATTCATTAAAAATCCTACAATGTGATTATTTATTTATTTTTTCTAATTTTGTCTGTCATAGGTGAAGTGTACCTATGATGAAAATTACAGGCCTCTCATCTTTTTAAGTGGGAGAACTTGCACAATTGGTGGCTGACTAAATACTTTTTTGCCCCACTGTAGGACTCGTTTTACTGTGGATATAGATACTTTTGTACCTGTTTCCTCCAGCATCTTCACAAGGTCCTTTGCTGTTGTTCAGGGATTGATTTGCACTTTTCGCAACAAAGTTCATCTCTAGGAGCCAGAACGTGTCTCCTTCCTGAGCGGTATGACGGCTGTGTGGTCCCATGGTGTTTGTACTTGCGTACTATTGTTTGTACAGTTGAACGTGGTACCTTGGCATTTGGAAATTGCTCCCAAGGATGAACCAGACTTGTGGAGGTCTTGGCTGATTTATTTTGTTTTTCCCATTATGTCAATACATCCACAAGTACACCTCCAATTGACTCAAATTATGTCAATTAGCCTATCAGATGCTTCTAAAGCCATGACATCATTTTATGGAATTTCCCAACCTGTTTAAAGGCACAGTCAACTTAGTGAATGTAAACTTCTGACCCACTGGAATTGTGATACAGTTAATTTATAAGTGAAATAATCTGTCTGTAAACAATCGTTTGAAAAATTACATCTACAAAACTATAGTTTGTTAATGGGAAATTTGTGGAGTCGTTGAAAAACGAGTTTTAATGAATCCCACTTAAGTGTATTCCGACTTCAACTGTATTTGTCAGCCTCCCAGATCAGGAATGCTACATTCGCTTCTTTGTTCCCCGCACAGCAGGCGTACCTGTTGCTGCTGAACAAGAAGACAGAAGGCAACGTAGGTGACAAAGAAGAGGAAGGGAAGGGGGACTCCAAGCTAGGCTGTAAGGATTGTCTCCTCTTCCTAGTATCCTGATGTCTAATGTTCAATTGCTGGAAAATAAACTTTGAACTCTGAGAAAGTCTTCAATCGATGAAGGACTTCAGGGAATGCTATGTCTTTGTTTTTACAGAGACAGATCTTACGGACGAAACGCTCAACTCTGCTATTCTACCAGACTGCTTTTTCATTTGACGTATGGATCAAACGGTGGCTTCTGCTAAGACTGGGAGGTCCGAAGTATGTTTCCTCATCAACAATTCCTGCTGTACCAAAGTTGAAAGTATCTCAAGCTCTTGTCCTCCCGACCTGGAGTTTCTGATGCAAAAATGCCGACCCGACTATACTGTATGCCGAGTTCATTCACGTGTGTTATTACATACCTGCAAAAGCATACACCGAGGCGGCACTCAACAAACTGAACAAGATCGTTAGCCAGCAAGAATCCTCTCACCCGGAAGCAGTCTATTGTCGTGGATGACTTTAACCAGGCACGTTTAAAGCCCATTTTTCCAAAAATATTACCAACATGTATCCTGGCCCACAAGAGGTACCGTCATGCTGGATCATGTACAGTATATACAAACATCTGTGATGCGTACAAAGCATCCCCCACTTTGGCCAATCAAATCACGTCTGTGTTCCTACTCCCGCCCTACAAGCAGCAACTCAAGAGGGAGCAACCAACACAGAGAATAGCGAGGTGCTGGGTAGAGGAGGCAGACTTGTTGCTGTGGGATTGTTTTGAAAATACTGATTGGAATATGTTCAAAGATTCATCCACTCAGGACTCATTCATCAACATCTTCAGTCACAGGCTTCATTAGGAAATGTGTTGATGTTATTGTGGGCACAACAATCTGGACATACCCCAACCAAAATCCCTGGATGAACCAGGCCTCCAGTGTCCGGTCTGGAGCTTGAAGCCAGCTCGAAGCCATGAGCTATGCTTGTCGGCTACTGTGTTAGCAACTTAGTGTTGCCAAAAGCCCTGGTCTGTACAAGAATGCTTATGCAAATTACGATAGCCCCCCCCCCCCCATAAAAAAAATAATGTGCTCAAAAATGTGTTTATAATCAAGTTCAATCCCCACGGTGAGTTATTATTTTAAAGTTTGCTACAAATCGAGACGTGTAATTATAGTGATCCATTTTGACTAGTACAATTATTGTCACACAGACCGATCACGGTCCGGCAGGCTACAAGGAGGCTCGCCCTTGTGCACGCTCTTTGCAAGTGCACCTAAGGGGGTGTGGTGTGCTGTCAACGAGCCTGTCAAGTGCTGCGTCAACGAGCCAGTCAAGTGGAGATTTATGGGCTGAACCAATGTCTATGGGGCTGACATGGTTTTAATGTCTATGGGCTGACGGAGAATGACAGTGCGGAGAATGGTGATGTAATGGGCTCTCACTGTTTGAATTATCTATTTAGTATGCGATTAAAATGTAATCCATTTAGAATTCAATTTATTTATGATGACGTTGCAGTTTCACAAATGATATACTAAAATCATAAAAAAATACAGAATTGAGATGAAATAATTGTTATTTATGTATATGTATGTATATGTGTGTATGTATGTATGTGTGTGTGTGTGTGTGTGTGTGTGTGTGTGTGTTAGTCCACTTTATTCTGAGGTAATTCAATCTAGCCAAACTGAGTTGTGATCAGTTGTTGTGATGGTAGCCCATTAACTTTTTATTTTCAGGTGGAAGGATCATGGTCATATGATGTCTAGACTAGATAGATAGGGAGTCTAATCTTTATTTTCTTTCTGGTAGTCAGTTGTAATTCTGATTGTCATGCTTAATATTTACAGTCCGTGTTGTATTACAATGTTGACCTGGTAAGGCTGAGCTTTGAAATGAACCTTCTGCTGCAAAAGCTTAACAGTTGGCTAGCATCTGGTTCATAGACATTAAAACAAGGTTGACTTTCTCTGGCAGAATGAAAACGACTGCATCGACCGTGATCCTTTGCTAGTTACGGCCACTTTCACCATGATCCTTAGCAAAAACATTGTTGGTGCCATTCAGCCCCATTCAGTAATATGGCGTGCTTCAAATTCAAATACTTACGGCTTCATGCACCATCTGGAGTTTAAGACAGCGCTCACCTCATCCACGTATTCCTATCACTATCTACTAGTTTTAATGTCTATGGGATGAGCGGAGATATCCATACCATGCTGAGAGACCTACTGTAGCATTCAATGTCATCAGAAAGAACTCTGACTCAGTAGCGCACAATGTGTACAAGGCAAGCAGGAACGAGCTCTGCAAACCCATTATAGGGATGCAAAAAGACCTCAGACTCAAACTTGAGTTGATGTTCGACAACTGACTCGGCATGTGGCAAGGACTACAGATTATCATGGGCAAATGCAAATCCAGCTGTCTGGTGCCTACCGACGCCTCCCTCCCAGACGAGCTCAACACATTCTATGCTCGATTCGAGACAGATTTATTTTTTTATAAAGCCCTTCTTACATCAGCTGATATCTCAAAGTGCTGTACAGAAACCCAGCCTAAAATCCCAAACAGCAAGCAATGCAGGTGTAGAAGCACAGTGGCTAGGAAAAACTCCCCTAGAAAGGCCAGAACCTAAGAAGAAACCTAGAGAGGAACCAGGGGTGGGCAGTCCTCTTCTGGCTGGGCCAAGATGTTCAAATGTTCATAGATGACCAGCAGGGTCAAATAATAATAATCACAGTGGTTGTTGAGGGTGCAACAGGTCAGCACCTCAGGAGTAAATGTACGTTGGCTTTTCATAGCCGATCATTCAGAGTATCTCTACCGCTCTTGCGGTCTCGAGAGAGTTGAAAACAGCAGGTCTGGGACAGGCAGCACGTCCGGTGAACAGGTCAGGGTTCCATAGCCGCAGACAGAACAGTTTAAACTGGAGCAGCAGCATGGACAGGGGACAGCAAGGAGTCATCACGCCAGGTAGTCCTGAGGCATGGTCCTCCAAGAGAAAGAAGGAGAATTAGCGAGAGCATACTTAAATTCACGCAGGGCACAGGACACCGGATAAGACAGGATAAATACTCCAAATATAACAGACTGACCCTAGCCCCCTACACAAACTACTGCAGCATAAATACTGGAGACTGAGACAGGAGGGGTCGGGAGACACTGTGGCCCCATCCGACGATACCCCCAGACAGGGCCAAATAGGCAGGATATAATCCCACCCACTTTGCCAAAGCACAGCCTCCACACCACTAAAGGGATATCTTCAACCACCAACTTACCATCCTGAGACTAGGCAGAGTACAGCCCACAAAGATCTCCACCACGGAACAACCCAAGGGGTGGCCAACCTAGACAGGAAGATCACGTCAGTGACTCAACCCAATCAAGTGACGCATCCCTCCTAGGGACAGCATGGAAGAGCACCAGTAAGCCAGTGACTCAGCCCCTGTAATAGGGTTAGAGGCAGAGAATCCCAGTGAAGACAGTGGAACCAGCCAGGCAGAGACAGCAAGGGCGGTTCGTTGCTCCAGTGCCTTTCCATTCACCGTCACACTCCTGGGCCAGACTACACTCAATCATAGGACCTACTGAAGAGATGAGTCTTCAATAAAGATTTAAAGGTTGAGACCGAGTCTGCGTCTATCACATGGGTAGGCAGACCATTCCATAAAAATGGAGCTCTATAGGAGAAAGCCCTGCCTCCAGCTGTTTGCTTAGAAATTCTAGGGACAATTAGGAGGCCTGCGTCTTGTGACTGTAGCGTACGTGTAGGTATGTACGGCAGGACCAAATTGGAATGATCGGTAGGAGCAAGCCCATGTAATGCTTTGTAGGTTAGCAGTAAAACCTTGAAATCAGCCCTTGCCTCAACAGAAAGTCAGTGTAGAGAGGCTAGCACTGGAGTAATATGATCATAATTTTTGGTTCTAGTCAAGATTCTAGCAGCCGTGTTTAGCACTAACTGAAGTTTATTTAGTGCTTTATCCAGGTAGCCGGAAAGCAGAGCATTGCAGTAGTCTAACCTAGAGGTTACAAAAGCATGGATACATTTTTCTGCATCATTTTTGGACAAAGTTTCAGATTTTTGCAATGTTATGTAGATGGAAAAAGCTGTTCTTGAAACAGTCTTGATATTTTCGTCAAAAGAGATCGCCGAGGTCCTTCACAGTTTTATTTGAGACGACTGTACAACTGTCAAGATTAATTGTCAGATTCAACAGAAGATCTATTTGTTTCTTTGGACCTAGAACTAGCATCTCTGTTTTGTCCAAGTTTAAAAGTAGAACATTTGCAGCCATCCACTTCCTTATGTCTGAGACACAGGCTTCCAGCGAGGGCAATTTTGTGTTTCATTGAAATGTACAGCTGTGTGTCATCCGCATAGCAGTGAAAGTTAACATCATGTTTCCGAATTACATCACCAAAAGGTAAAATACACAGCTCAAAAAAATAAAGGGAACACTAAAATAACATATCCTAGATCTGAAAGAATAAAATATTCTTATTAAATACTTTTTTCTTTACATAGTTGAATGTGCTGACAACGAAATCACACAAAAATGATCAATGGAAATCAAATTTATCAACCCATGGAGGTCTGGATTTGGAGTCACACTCAAAATTAAAGTGGAAAACCACACTACAGGCTGATCCAACTTTGATGTAATGTCCTTAAAACAAGTCAAAATGAGGCTCAGTAGTGTGTGTGGCCTCCACGTGCCTGTATGACCTCCCTACAACGCCTGGGCATGCTCCGGAAAACTTTTAATTGAATACTCACAAAGCCGCTGGCCCAGATGGCATCCCTGACGCGTGTGTGCTGACGTCTTCTTGGACATCTTTAACCTTTCCCTGTCCCAGGCTGTAGTCCACACCTGCTTCAAGGAAACCACCAATGAAAAACAAGATGACATGCCCAAATGACCATTGCCCCTTCTCACTCACCCCAGT
This sequence comes from Oncorhynchus mykiss, assembly GCF_057628025.1. NCBI lineage: Eukaryota > Metazoa > Chordata > Actinopteri > Salmoniformes > Salmonidae > Oncorhynchus > Oncorhynchus mykiss. Next base: position 28,938,746 of record NC_143028.1, on the reverse strand, counting down.
CATAATGAAGTGCTTTGAGAGGCTGGTCATTTCCCACATCAAGTCCAGCATGCCAGGCAAACTGGACCTGCTATAATTTGCCTGTCGCTCCAACAGATCCATGGAAGATGCCATTTTTATCGCTGTTCACACTGCCATAACACATCCGGACATGAGGAACACCTATGTGAGAATGCTGTTCATTGACTACTGTTCAGTATTCAACATTGTTGTTCCCTCCAAGCTCAGAATCCTTGGTCTGGACACCGCCCTCTATAACGATCCTGGACTTCCTGACGGGCAGACCACAGGCTGTGAGGATTGGCAACAACACCTCCTCCCCACTGACTCTTAACATAGGGGCCCCCCAGTGGTGTGTCCTCCCTCCGATCCAAACGGTCCCAGATGTGCTAAATGGGATTGAGATCCGGGCTCTTCGCTGGCCATGGCAGAACTCTGACATTCCTGTTTTGCAGGAAATCACGCACAGAACGAGCAGTATGGCTGGTGGCATTGTCATGCTGGCGGGTCATGTCAGGATGAGCCTGCAGGAAGGGTACCACATGAGGGAGGAGGATGTCTTCCCTGTAACGCACAGCGTGTGACACACCACCCCAGACCATGACGGACCCTCCAGCTCCAAATCGATCCCACTCTAGAGTACAGGCCTCGGTGTAACGCTCATTCCTTCGACGATAAACACGAGTCCGACCATCACCCCTGGTGAGACTAAACTGCAACTTGTCATTGAAGAGCACTTTTTGCCAGTCCTGTCTGGTCCAGCGACGGTGGGATTGTACCCATAGGCGACGTTGTTGCTGGTGATGTATGGTGAGGACCTGTCTTACAACAGGCCTACAAGCCCTCAGTCCAGCCTCTCTCAGCCTGTTGCGGACAGTCTGAGCACTGATGGAGGAATTGTGTGTTTTTTGTGTAACCAAGGCAGTTATTATTGCCATCATGTACCTGTCCCACAGGTGTGATGTTTGGATGTACCTATCCTGTGCAGGTGTTATGCGTGGTCTGCCACTGCGAGGATGATCAGCTTTGCCTCCTTGTAGTGCTGTCTTAGGCATCTCACAGTATGGACATTGCAATTTATTGCCCTGGCCACATCTGCAGTCCTCATGCCTCCTTGCAGCATGCCTAAGGCACGTTCACGCAGAGGAGCAGGGACCCTGGGCATCTTTCTTTTGGTGAGTCAATAGAAAGGCTTCTTTAGTGTCCTAAGTTTTCATAACTGTGACCTTAATTGCCTACCTGTTGGTAAGCTGTTAGTCTTAACTTCCGTTCCACAGGTGCATGTTCATACATGTTTTATGGTTCATTGAGGAAGCATGGGAAACAGTGTTTAAACTCTTTACAATGAAGAGCTGTGAAGTTATTTGGATTTTTACAAATTGTCTTTGAAAGACAGGGTCCTAAAAAGGGATGTTTCTTTTTTTTGCTGAGTTTACACACACACACACACACACACACATACATTCAGGCAACACACCCATCACAGCTGCTGCTACCGGACTCTTATTATGATTGCAAAATTAACACTTTCCCTCCAATCCCCCCTTGCCAAAAACACATGTAAATGAATTGTTCCTTCCGGTATTATACTTATGATAAAATGTTTAATCTATTTATACTGAGCCATTTACTTTGTATCTTTTATTTATTGTTGTTGCTTTGTCGAGGAGGAACCTGCAAGTAAGCATTTCATTGGAACACCATGTGTATCCTGTACATATGACTAATAACAATTTTAAACTTTCTCCACTCTACAGGCAGCTAAAGAAGCTCAGTGAAGACAGTTTAACCAAGCAGCCAGAGGAAGTCTTTGATGTGCTAGAGAAACTTGGCGAAGGGTGAGTCCTGGACGGGTTTTGTTATGGACAGTTGGGGCTGAAATGCCATGTTTCAGTTCTGAGAAGCACCGCTATCTCTCTCTGACTTACATTAGACTCAAGGAAGAAGAGCAACATAACACCACGTCATACGTGTCACTCATGCATTAAGCCGCTTCCTTGTTTCTTGTTACTCAACTTTGTTAGTGTCTGTGATTAACATGCCCTCTTGTGTTGCGTCATGAATGACAGCTGATCGGTGTATGAGTAAGTTGTGCTGCACGAGTCACAGTACTGCTCCTTACTGATGTTAGGTTCTAATTTTCAGAGTAAAAACTCTACGGACACTGTGAAAGCGCAACGGAGTTTATTCTTCCAATAGGATCAAAACACCTGCATTAGACACACATTTTCACACAAATATTGATATTTAACCCTTTCTCCTAGGCTGAGTCTCCTCCTGCCCATCTGAACAAACATGGTATCTTTACTGCTAGGCATGAAACTAAGTAATACGGCCATAAACTTTTCTTTCTCCCTTAACGTGACCTGGCCTCGACCCCCTTCATCACTAATCCATGGCTCTCTGCCCTTATTAATGCCTGCCACGTGATCGCTTCCCTGCACTCAGCACATTCCAAGTTTAATTTCACACACTATATACCTTCCTCCTACAGATAACCATTCACTTCTGGTGTCGACCCTCTAAACCTAAGCTCTCCCTCAGTGACATGAAGACGGATATTTCATATTCTCAGAACCCAACTGTCCCTCTTGAACAATACCTTCCTACTGTTCAACTTACAGTTGAAGTCGGAAGTTTACATACACTTTGGTTAGAGTTATTAAAACTAGTTTTTCAACCACTCCACAAATTTCTTGTTAACAAACTATAGTTTTGGCAAGTCTGTTAGTACATCTACTTTGTGCATGACACAAGTAATTTTTCCAACAATTGTTTACAGACAGATTATTTCACTTATAATTCACTGTATCACAATTCCAGTGGGTCAGAAGTTTACATACACTAAGTTGACTGTGCCTTTAAACAGGTTGGAAAATTCCATAAAATGTCATGGCTTTAGAAGCTTCTAAAAGGCTAATTGACATGATTTTGAGTCAATTGGAGGTGTACCTGTGGATGTATTTCAAGGCCTACCTTCAAACTCAGTGCCTCTTTGCTTGACATCATTGGAAAATTAAAAGAAATCAGCCAAGACCTCAGAAAAAACATTGTAGACCTCCACAAGTCTGGTTCTTTCTTGGGAGCAATTTCCAAATGCCTGAAGGTACCATGTTCATCTGTACAAACAATAGTACGCAAATATAAACACCATGGGACCACACAGTCGTCATACCGCTCAGGAAGGAGATGTGTTCTTTGTTGCAAATAGTACAAATCAATCCCAGAACAACAGAAAATAACCTTGTGAAGATGCTGGAGGAAAAGGGTACAATAGTATCTATATCCACAGTAAAACGAGTCCTATATTGACGTAACCTGAAAGGCTGCTCAGCAAGGAAGAAGCCACTGCTCCAAAACCGCCATAAAAAAGCCAGACTACGGTTTGCAACTGCACATGGGGACAAAGATCATACTTTTTTGAGAAATGTCCTTGGGTGTGATGAAACTAAAATAGAACTGTTTGGCCATAATGACCATTGTTATGTTTGGAGGAAAAAGGGGGAGGCTTGCAAGCCAAAGAACACCATCCCAACCGTGAAGTACGGGAGTGGTAGCGTCATGTTGTGGGGGTGCATTGCTGCAGGAGGGACTGGTGCACTTCACAAAATAGATGGCATCATGAGGGAGAAAATAGATGGCATCAATTGTGGATATATTGAAGCAACATCTCAAGACAACAGTCAGGAAGTTAAAACTTGGTTGCGAATGGGTCTTCCAAATGGACAATGACCCCAAGCATACTTTCAAAGTTTTGGCAAAATGGATTAAGGACAACAAAGTCAAGGTATTGGAGTGGCCATCACAAAGCCCAGACCTCAATCCTATAGAACATTTGTGCGCAGAACTGAAAAAGCTTGTGCGAGCAAGGAGGCCTACAAACCTGACTCAGTTGCACCAGCTCTGTCAGGAGGAATGGGCCAAAATTCACCCAACTTATTGTGGGAAGCTTGTGGAAGGCTACCTGAAACGTTTGACCCAATTTAAACAGTTTAAAGGCAATGCTACCAAATACTAATTGAGTGTATGTAAACTTCTGACCCACAGGGAATGTGGTGAAATAAATAAAAGCTGAAATAAATTATTCTCTCTACTATTATTCTGATATTTCACATTCTTAAAATAAAGTGGCGATCATAACTGACCTAAGACAGGGAATTTTAAATGTCAGGAATTGTGAAAAACTTACATTTAAACTTAGCCAAATAGTTTAAATGTATTTGGCTAAGGTGTATGTAAACTTCTGACTTCAACTGTAAATAAACTTGTAAATTACTTGTAAATGGACAAACAATGATAATAAAACATGAACACAAAATTAACATAACATTCACAGTGAGGTTTACATTCTCAGAGACTTATGGCCTCTGTTCTATGATCACACACATCTTATTTCCATCTCTCATAGAACACTGATAATAACGTGTCCACTGGATCCGTTGACTTCTCCCAGTTCAACATTCTCCTTCTGGTTCCTAAGAGAGTTATAGCACAAGACTTGCAACGCAACGAGAAACACAAAACATAACGGTATTAACAATGTGGTAAGCTATGCATAATTATATATGCATGCAAACCCAAAGTTTAATAACAATTCTCATTCTCTATTCACCTGACTATGCCTTCAGAATACTTTTCTGCTGAGTTCGGCAAAAATGAAAGCCCTAAAAAGCCGCCTTATGCTTTGGCCCGGTCTTCCCCGTTAGACCACTGGATCCAAGAGGTGTTCACAAGCCAAGTTATTCTCACTTTGCTCCCCACCTCCTTCTTTGCCACCTGATAGGCACCTTACCTGAGACAAGTGCTTAACTCTAATCAACGCTATATCCTCTTCAGGTAACTCGGCACTGTATAGACTTTTTTATTTATTTTACCTTTATTTAATTAGGCAAGTCAGTTAAGAACAAATTCTTATTTTCAATGACTGCCTAGGAACAGTGGGTTAACTGCCTGTTCTGGAGCAGAACAACAGATTTGTACCTTGTCAGCTCTGGGATTCGAACTTGCAACCTTTCGGTTACTAGTCCAATGCTCTAACCACTAGGCTACCCTGCCGACTTTCACATCTATGCCTCCAAAATGTTGTTTAGAGTACGATTACCCCAACATCTATCCTTTTCATGTGATGCCTTAACCAATACAGCAGCTAACCCAACTATGATGTTTAAAGTAGCTAGTCTCTAGTCTCTCTCTTTAGCTCCGCTTCCTCTGTCATGGTGTTTTCAAGCTCACCCATTATTCAGCTGAACCTTACATCTCGTGAGAACTATGCATCCACTGAGGAGAGACATGACGATCTTCACCGCTGCAGGTGCTATAAGGAGTACTGTGTGTGGACCAGACCAACGCTGTCCCAACACCCCCACCTGGTGTGTACAATCAATCTCCAGAATTCAGCCCGTGCCCTCGGTTATCTCCTGCTCCTCATGTGCTGCTTTCACCTGAGGATATACACACTGCGATGCATGGGTTACGTCCTGACAACATACATAGACTCCCCCCTTATGGCCAAATCACTCATTGGTCTCCCAATTACCAGCTACCAATTCCATGTGGCAAGAGTCCTCATAAACTGATATCCCAACAATGCTACTAAAGTGTTCTTCTACGGACACTATGAAAGCTTAACCAAGTTTATTCAATACGGCTGCATCAGACAAAGACATTTTCACACAAGCGCTGATATTTAACCATTTCTCATAGGCTGAGTCTCCTCCTACACATCTGTACAAACATTGTTCTTTACTGCTAGGCAGGACACTAAGTGATACAGACCATAAATGTTTTTATTTCTCCCTTAAGGCGACCTGACCTCAATCCCCCTCCATCACTAATCCATGGCTCTCTCCCCTTATCAATGCCTGCCACGTGTAATCACTTCCCTGCACTCAACACATTCCAAGCTTAGTTGCACCCACCTTCCTCCTATAACCCTTAACTTCTGGTGAAGACCCTCTAAACCTCAGCACTCCCTCTGACAAAAGTGTATTTCATATTCTCAGAACCCAACAAAAGTAACCCCTACTACTACTACTAACATGGCCCATGACTATAGCCTCTTTCAATTACTGTCCCTACAGTGACTGCCGTGAGAATACCTGATGCATGTAATCTGTCAAGTGTTCGCCGGCTGTTCGAAATTGGGAAAGCGATTTTAATGAGTTGGAAGTATATCCAATCTAACAAAACTCTTGAGTCACAGGTTTCTTGAAAGTTTACCATGGTGTCTGAAATGCCAACACTATCTATTCTACTCTCACCATGATCTGGGTATGTGTAACTTTCAATTTAGCTTCATAGTCCCAATATTGCACAGTTAGCTGTCCTCCCTCCTATGAGCTATTTCCTGTAACAATATACATAGTCTCTGGGAATGATACCCCACCACAACCTTAATTTATGAGCCCCAACAGATCACCACAAACACATTCCATCCCACTTAACAGCCCTATGTAAACATTTTGTGTCAACCACAGGCCTCATGTGTACCTCGCCTTCTACCTCAGATACTATTCTACCTAACCCGTAACACAATGGTCACTACTCCTAATGTACTTATGAAGTTATAAACATACTAAAACATTCTCAAATAATTAGTCAATATACATCAGTCCCTCCTCTAGAACAATGATCACTCTTATGTTCCACGAAACCTAAAAACATGTTGACTTAAAAAGGAAAGAGGGGGAAAAAAGTATGTTTAGTCACACCCTCTCTTGATGTGACTAAAACTAGGGAAAGAACCGTCCATCCGTTACGTTCTATACCCATGTGATGCTGGTCTCCATACCCTCTCCTTCATTTTCATCCTTGGGTGTTATCGCAAACAGACTATGAGCCTTGAACCATATCATCCAGCAATCTATATGTATTGATGTGATTTAACATTAAAATTATGATAACATGGGAAAACAAAAGAAAATGAAAAAACCTTCATGGTTGACCTAAGCTATCATCCAGTAAATTCTCTAATAACCTCCCTGCCAGAGGATACTTAAAGATACGGTTTCTAGATCCTCCCTAGGCCTAATAAATTTGAGCAATGCCTACACCCCTCACCATTTGAAAGCAACTCTCTTGATGTATCCAAATTATAACTAAAATATTTTATAAATGATCCAACCCAAATTCTGAATGACAGTCCTTAGTGCTTACTTTGACTTTATGACTCGATTTTCAAGCTCCTCAACTTAGCACACATCATCTCTGTTAGAATGTACATTTATAAACAGAACCTTTTTTTGCCCGGTAAGAACTCTTCTCATTACAGCTCCCCTTTCTCCCTGTTTTCCTGTCGCAAGTGGCCTGGAGTTAGGTTCTAATTTTTCTGAGTAAATAACTCACGGACACTAGAGAAGCTTAACCAAGTTTAATTCTTCCCAAAGGGTCGTTACATCTGTAATTCAGACAAAGACATGTTCCCATCATCACAAGTGTATATATACTCCACTTTCAACACCCCTCCTCTCCAAACCTTGTATCTTATGGTTCGACAGGAAGAGGGTAACAGGATAATAAATCCCCCTTCAGGGGATCTGACCTGACCTCCTTACCTCAACCCCGCCTTCGCCTAATCCACAGATGGCCTCTCGTATCACCTATCGCATTCCCATGACTCCCTCCCGTCCACCCAGCACATTCCACAGCCACTCTGTCTTACTACAGAGAACCATTAACTTCTCACTCCTTTATATACTATGCGTCTGATCTATCATGTCTTTAATATCTCAATGTTCAAAGTTTACCCCGAATCCAACACTGTTAATGAAAGATCGGTATCTCAGTGCAAACTTAGTCTAAATTGTTCGCAGTGTGTAGACCCCCCCCCTTCTCCCTCACTTATCATTCTAGACAGTTTTCTTCAGATAGCATCACAGTTCATCTTCCCAACGGCACATGTAACTCTTGCCTGTCACATTTGATGGCCTTTGATACTGTCCCGATTTCAATATCCAAATAGATACATCTGTTTTTCCCACGTACACGAGTCTCTCATCTGAGCTGCTATCACCATCCTCTCTGGTCCATTTCTCCCACCAGCACCCAGGAACAATAGAGAAATGTGTATGATATTTCTCTCCACGCTCGCTCAACATGCGTGGTCTCAGGACTCTGCTGCACTCCTGCTGCCGGTACCCAGGTTAATGGCTCGGACTCAGTGTTAAAAATCACTGTCGCATTGAACGCCTTTGTCACCCGTTGGCCACAAACACATACTGTTTGTGGCCAAATTATTCCTACATGCATTGACACCATCTGACGTCACCTTCCATGATGAAAACAACACTTTAGTTCAATTAATTTCTGTTTCAGGAAATCAAGACAAGCATTGACTATATGACTAATTATTACATTCCCAATTTCTTAATAACATTATCTCTGCGACAAACGTCAAAGAGCATAACATACTGTTACTGTTTGAAACCACTTTCAAAATTAGGTCATACTCCCTTATTTTACTGGCGACCTCTCGGAAGAGTTACCAGATCAGGAAGTTAGCACCCTAACCCATCGGGGAATCACACACTCCAGTAGACCCAATCTGGTGAAGTTTGTATCGAAAACAAAGACAAAAATGAAATCAGCAATACACATATCACAATCCATTTGGAGTAACTGTCATCCCTTATTAACATATATTTTTCCTTCTATATGCAGACTGAACAAAATATATTTGTATATTTACCCAAGGACCAGGGCCCTGGGAACTGGTAATTTCCCCTTTGAACCCATGATTCACATTGTGAATCAAAAATAAACTAATATTTCCTTATGGAGTTGTCTCATTAAGTAATGGTTGAATAGAGACGGGTGTTTCTCATTCATTTTATAATTATATCCCACCTGTTTCAATAATTTCTATTGAGATTGATCAGGCCTCACCAGAAAGTCAGGATGAAGGGCATTCGACACCATTTAAATATTTCCTCTCCCTTTTCTTTCCCTGTCCTTCAGAAACCCTTTAAACATTTCAAACATTTCCATCCTTCTGCATACCCAATTTTAAAACCAAATTGGAAAGACCCCACTAAATACACTGCTCAAAAAAATAAAGGGAACACTAAAATAACACATCCTAGATCTGAATGAATGAAATATTCTTATTAAATACTTTTTTCTTTACATAGTTGAATGTGCTGACAACAAAATCACACAAAAATGATCAATGGAAATCAAATGTATCAACCCATGGAGGTCTGGATTTGGAGTGACACTCAAAATTAAAGTGGAAAACCACACTATAGGCTGATCCAACTTTGATGTAATGTCCTTAAAACAAGTCAAAATGAGGCTCAGTAGTGTGTGTTCTCCACGTGCCTGTATGACCTCCCTACAATGCCTGGGCATGCTCCTGATGATGTGGCGGATGGTCTCCTGAGGGATCTCCTCCCAGACCTGGACTAAAGCATCCGCCAACTCCTGGACAGTCTGTGGTGCAATGTGGCGTTGGTGGATGGAGCGAGACATGATGTCCCAGTTTTGCTCAATTGGATTCAGGTCTGGGGAACGGGCGGGCCAGTCCATAGCATCAATGCCTTCCTCTTGCAGGAACTGCTGACACACTCCAGCCACATGAGGTCTAACATTGTCTTGCATTAGGATGAACCCAGAGCCAACCGCACCAGCATATGGTCTCACAAGGGGTCTGAGGATCTCCTCTCGGTACCTAATGGCAGTCAGGCTACCTCTGGCGAGCACATGGAGGGCTGTGCGGCCCACCAAAGAAATGCCACCCCACATCATGACTGACCCACCGCCAAACCGGTCATGCTGGAGGATGTTGCAAGCAGCAGAACGTTCTCCACGGCGTCCCCAGACTCTGTCACGTCTGTCACGTGCTCAGTGTGAACCTGCTTTCATCTGGGAAGAGCACAGGGCGCCAAAGGCGAATTTGCCAATCTTGGTGTTCTCTGGCAAATGCCAAACGTCCTGCACGGTGTTGGGCTGTAAGCACAACCCCCACCTGTGGACGTCGGGCCCTCATACCACCCTCATGGAGTCTGTTTCTGACCGTTTGAGCAGACACATGCACATTTGTGGCCTGCTGGTCTCCTGGTAGCGCCTCCATGCTCTGGATACTACGCTTGCAGACACAGCAAACCTTCTTGCCACAGCTCGCATTGATGTGCATCCTGGATGAGCTGCACTACCTGAGCCACTTGTGTGGGTTGTAGACTCTGTCTCATGCTACCACTAGAGTGAAAGCACCGCCAGCATTCAAAAGTGACCAAAACATCAGCCAGGAAGCATAGGAACTGAGAAGTGGTCTGCTGTCACCACCTGCAGAACCACTCCTTTATTGGGGGTGTCTTGCTAATTGCCTATAATTTCCACCTGTTGTCTATTCCATTTGCACAACAGCTTGTGAAATGTATTGTCAATCAGTGTTGCTTCCTAAGTGGACAGTTTGATTTCACAGAAGTGCGATTGACTTGGAGTTACATTGTGTTGTTTAAGTGTTCCCTTTATTTTTGAGCAGTGTATATCCCACGTTATCAACACCACTTAACGCATATTCACAACCGGTAAGTTGTATTTGTCTGTGTGTGGTAAACCGTAGGTCAAAACACATGAACAAGCTTTACCAATCTGGGAACTCCGTTTATGGTCTAATCCAGATACTTTCATACTTAAAACTGCCAAAAATCACTAACTGCTCTCCCCTAGACCACAGTCTCCGGGAACATTCCAACGAGCAATAATGAAACCCCCTCTCCTGGAAAAGAAAGTGTACATTTCGTTAATATTCACTATGCTACATTTTAATTAGCAATCCACAAGTATTAATTACAAACCAAACATGATAACGGTAAATCCACTTTCCTTACTCCAATCATCAAACGTTTGTTTTAATCTCCCCATCGTCTGTATCCTTTATTATGCATGTACTATTCTCCATAAACACTGCACCACAATGTTCATGAACTAACAAAAAAAAATAAAAGTTCATTTTAGGTATCAAATCAAAGTTGTCACGTGCGCTGAATACAACAGTTGTACAGTCGTGACCAAAAGTTTTGAGAATGACACATATATTAATTTCCACAGTTTGCTGCTTCAGTGTCTTTAGATATTTTTGTCAGATGTTACTATGGAATGCTGAAGTATAATTACAAGCATTTCATAAGTGTCGAAGGCTTTCATTGACAATTACAAGAAGTTGATGCAAAAAGTCAATATTTGCAGTGTTGACCCTTCTTTTTCAACCTGAAATCCGGCCTTGCATGTTGTCAATTAACTTCTGGGCCACATCCTGACTGATGGCAGTCCATTCATGCATAATCAATGCTTGGAGTTTGTCAGAATTTGTGGGTTTTTGTTTGTTTGGCCTCTTGAGGTTTGACCACAAGTTCTCAATAAGATTAAGTCTCCGAGCCACTTACAGTGGGGCAAAAAAGTATTTAGTCAGCCATCAATTGTGCAAGTTCTCCCACTTAAAAAGATGAGAGAGGCCTGTAATTTTCATCATGAATGGGGCCATGTATCGAATGAATGGATGGGGCCATGTATCGTGAGATTTTGAGTGAAAACCTCCTTCCATCAGCAAGGGCATTGAAGATGAAATGTGGCTGGGTCTTTCAGCATGACAAGCATGATCCCAAACACACGGGCAACGAAGGAGTGGCTTCGTAAGAAGCATTTCAAGGTCCTGGAGCAACAGCCCCAAAACATCACTGCTCTAGAGGAGATCTGCATGGAGGAATGGGCCAAAATACCTGCAACAGTGTCTGAAGACTTACAGAAAACGTTTGACCTCAGTCATTGCCAACAAAGGGTATATAACAAAGTATTGAGAAACTTTTGTTTTTGACCAAATACTTATTTTCCACCATAATTTGCAAATAAATTCATTAAAAATCCTACAATGTGATTTTCTGGATTTTTTTTATTCTCATTTTGTCTGTCATAGTTGAAGTGTACCTATGATGAAAATTATAGGCCTCATCTTTTTAGGTGGGAGAACTTGCACAATTGGTGGCTGACTAAATACTTTTTTGCCCCACAGTACATTGTTACAATTCAATTCAATTGGCTTTATTGGCATGACGTATCTGGCAAACACTCCTTACAGACTCAGAAACCTTCTTTTTTTTGATCTCATGAGACAGTGTAGGGTGTGAATATATATATCAGTTGTACGATGTTTTGGTATAAATCCAATTTGGCTTTGACTCAAGACTTGCTTATTAAGGAAGTTTAGAACTCTTACATTTATGATACATTTGTTACCTCTTTAGAATCCATTCCCCTGGCATTTTGCCTAGATTCTTCAACCCCAAATAATTTTTCCTGTGGCAAATTTAGCCAATTTGTCATCCTAAGGAATCTGCAATATTTGTTCCCTGACATCTATTAAAAAGATGGGTAAGACGTGATCTCATACGTCTTCCTTTTAATAGAAACTGGAATCTCTATGAACCACTATCGATCGAACCGAGCCATACACTATACACATACACTAAAGTTCCTGTCCAGCTACTTTCTGGAGAATTCGTTGTTGCTCTTTTGAAAAAGATCCAAACACTTGCATGGCAGCATGTGGAGTTATACTCCACTCTCAAAGCATCTTGCTCTATTTCATCCACAACCCCCGCAAAAGCCGTTTTGATCACAGGTTTCAATCAACATACTCACATACCTAGTCTTTCTGTGGCTGAGTACTTCTCCTTATTCCGTGTTTATTGGTTTGTATTTTTTGTTGATAGAATGCTGACATCAAAACGCTGGTATATTGAGCTTTTGATTCTGTTTTTATGTTATTATGCCAAGTCGTAATTGCCTCCCTGAATTTTCTATCAGATTTAAATTTTCCGTCAGTCGGGAAATGCTGACCAATCTTATCCAGTTAGCTAAATTTTTCCCATGTTTTAGCCGAATTGGTAGAATACTTGTGCGCTTCTTTCAGCGCCTACATGGCTTTATTCAAATCCTCTAGCTCTCTTTACAGGGAAAATTGTGGCCGTCTGTCGCCATATCAATAGTAATTACTCCCAAACCTCTCCTGACTGTGTCCAGGGTGTTTTAGATTTCTTCACTCCCGTCTATAAAACACCTTCTATTAACTATTTTCCAAGGTTGCGCTACCCACATCCCCGGAGAGTAATTATGGTATTTGTGCCTATTAATTGGTCACGGTCACCTTGTATTAGAACCAATACTATAGCGTCTGCAAATGTATTACTGGAGAATACGGATTACTTCATGTCTTATTCCAGTATTGCGCCTCAAATATCACTGTTGTTGTTAACCCACATTACAAAAATTATTCACACTTGTCTTCCTATTATCCACATAATCTTTCGTGGTTCCCCCTCCCCATAGGGCATAAACCAACCTCTCTCCGAATTGCTACTACACGTAACTCAAACAGTGTTCAAGTATCTTATTTTTCCTCTTATTTTACCTTTTTCCTTTTTTTTTTTTACTCACTAGCTGCTAGAACTCTCATCTTCCTAAAACTCACTGTCACTGCAGCTGGGAGTTTTGTCCCTCTTACAGATCTCGCAGGGTAATACCCCCACTAGGCACCTATCCTAAACGGAACCTATACTGTATTGTCACTCATGGATCTCGCAGTGGAAAACCTCCACTTGGGACCTGTCCTTAAAGGAACACACCCTACACCTGATTTTTACCGGGATCTTGCAGAGGAAAACCTCCACTCGGGACCTATCCTTATGGAACCTACCCTACACCAGATATTTACGACCGGTCGTTACACAATGGGCCTACTGAATAAACTCTTTCTAGGTCCGTATCCTATAATTGTTCAGCCTACGATTCTCATCTCCCCAAGATGTCAAAATGAGTGGAAACAGGTGTAGGAACTGTCTACCTTGTTTGTTGCCAGCTCCACTGATCAGGACTCTCTGGTTTGACAACAACTCGTGGTGAACCCTGCTCTTAGCGCCAAGTGTTAGGTTCTAATTTTCAGAATAAAAACTCTACGGACACTATGAAAGCTCACCCAAGTTTATTCTTCCAAGATGATCAATACAGCTGCATTAGACAAACATTTTCACACAAGCACTGATATTTAACCCTTTCTCCTAGGCTGAGTCTCCTCCTACCCATCTGAACAAACTATCTTTACTGCTAGGCATGAAACTAAGTAATACGGCTATAAACTTTTCTTTCTCCCTTAACGTGACCCGGCCTCGACCCCCTTCATCACTAATCCATGGCTCCTCTGCCCTTATCAATGCCTGCCGCATGTGATCGCGTCCCTGCGCTCAGCACATTCCAAGCTTAATTGCACCCACTATATACCTTCCTCCTACAGATAACCATTAACTTATGGTGTAGACCCTCTATACCTAAGACCTCCCTCAGTGACATGAATAAGTATATTTCATATTTGATTATTTGATTTGATTTGATTTGAAAAATATTCTCAGAACCCAACATTGATGTGCCTATTTCAATAATTTGTAAAATTAACCCACTGTGCTAGAATAAGACCACATTCATTAATCTATTTACCTCTCAAACAAACCACTTACCATGTCGGCCCTATGACCACACAGCCTTCTCGCTGAAGGTATACTATTTGAGGAGCATGACACGAGTTGACTCATTCAGTAGTAGCCAAGATAAAAAAAATATTAAATCATGTTTTCACACCTGTTTTATATGCAGGTCCTATGGCAGTGTATTTAAGGCCAACTATAAAGAGACTGGGGAGATTGTTGCCATCAAGCAGGTCCCTGTGGAGTCTGACCTGCAGGAGATCATCAAAGAGATTTCCATCATGCAGCAGTGTAACAGGTGAGGCACCCTCCACTCTACCTCCTCTACCTGCCTCTGTGTCGTCAGATCGAACAATCTGTTGCTGTGTTGGTAACATTATTTGTGAACAGAAGAAGAGTGGAACTTATGGTTTATATGATTAGTGTAATATAGACAAGGTACCAGAAATAGGCAAACTCATTAGGCTCTTTTGCATCCTTAGTCCCCATGTTGTGAGGTACTACGGAAGTTACTTTAAGAACAGTGACCTGTGGATCGTAATGGAGTACTGCGGAGCTGGCTCCGTCTCCGACATCATTCGCCTGCGCAACAAAACGGTAACATGCTACATCCAACATGTCCAATCTGACTGAATATTAAGGGTCGATATATCTCTGTTTTTGCAAAAAATTGTGTAGTCTTTTTAGCTGATCTTTATTGATGGTGCCAATTATTTTAGACCTGACTATTTTAACAATGTCAACATTATTTTTACAGATTTTAAGTTAACATTACAAAAAAGTATTAATTGTTTTTGATTTCTGCTTGCTGTACATTTTAAAATATTTATTTTGAGTGCTGGGCATATGCAATCAGTAGTGGAAATCGTTGCCCTAAAATAAGTAGAATTATGTCTTTATAGTGTCTCTTGCCTCACGTGTCTGTTGTAGCTAACAGAGGATGAGATCGCCACCATAGTGCAGTCCACACTGAAGGGACTGGAGTACCTGCACTTTATGAGGAAGATCCACAGAGACATCAAGGCAGGGAATATCCTGCTAAACGCAGAGGGCCAGGCCAAGCTGGCTGATTTTGGGGTGGCGGGACAGCTGACCGTAAGGAATTCATCAGAAGATAGCTGGTGCAGATCATGGGCTGCGTTTACACAAGCAACCCAATTCCAATCTTTTTTCCACTGTGGTGTTTTGACCAATCACATCTTTTTCAGAACTGATCTGATTGGTTAAAACACCAATTAGTGAAAAAAATATCAGAACTTGTCAGGATGTCTAAACGCAGCCATTGAGTCATACGTTAATGAGATGAATGTTTGAACTAGGACAGGGGTGTCAAACTAAATTCCTGGAGGGCTGAATGTCTGGGTTTTGCTCCTCCCTTGTACTTGATTGATCAATTAAGTTCATTAATTAGGTAGGAACTCCCTTCACCTGGTTGTCTAGGTCTTAATTGTAGGATAATTAAAAGGAAATGGCCTCCCGGGTGGCGCATTGGTTAAGCGCGCTGTACTGCAGTACCAGCTGTGCCATCAGAGTCCCTGGGTTCGCGCCCAGGCTCTGTCGTAACCGGCCGCGACCGGGAGGTCCGTGGGGCGACGCACAATTGGCCTAGCGTCGTCCGGGTTAGGTAGGGATCTCCTTGTCTCATCGCGCACCAGCGACTCCTGTGGCGGGCCGGGCGCAGTGCGCGCTAGCCAAGGTTGCACGGTGTAGCCTCCGACACATTGGTGCGGCTGGCTTCCGGGTTGGATGCGCGCTGTGTTAAGAAGCAGTACGGATGGTTGGGTTGTGTATCGGAGGACGCATGACATTCAGCCTTCGTCTCTCCCGAGTCCGTACGGGAGTTGTAGCTATGAGACAAGATAGTAGCTACTACAACAATTGGATACCACGAAGAGAAAAAAGGGCTAAAATTCAACAAACAAAATTTTTTTTTTAAAGGAAATATCCAAAAACCAGCAGACCCAGGGCTCTCCAGGAATTATGTTTGATACCACTGATCAAGAATGTTGATTTTATTCCTTGGTTTGATTTATCTGAACTATCAAATTACATCTGTTTTTGACTGTTTTTGTCTCCCAAGATTCACTATGTAAAATCTTGGGAAGAGGTTCAGAAACAAGACGTATCTGCTCAACCAATGGAAATAGTTTTACATTTATTCGTCATCTTGCTTGAACGTGCTGAAAGCTGGCAAGTCTTGTCTAGTAGTCTCATCAGTTGAAGCCTTTTTGATCTGGACTGGGCCCAACCAAAAGATGCTTCCCTTCAACTAACTTTTTTTTATTTACCTTTTAAAATGGGAATTTTGGTCTTCTGTGCCATACTGTAGTCCCTTTTTAACATCCTGCAATTTAGTTAATATAGCAAAAAAAATTGTGGATAGACAAAAATCATGCTTAAGCAATCCAGGACTGACTAGGATGCCATGAGGTGTATATTTTTCATAATGTTCTCTGTATATCATGTGCAAATATAATTAGTAAATCATGTCTACTACTTGTCTGTTTTTCAGGATACCATGGCCAAGCGGAACACAGTGATTGGCACACCATTCTGGATGGCCCCTGAGGTGATCCAGGAGATTGGTTATAACTGTGTGGCAGACATTTGGTCCCTGGGCATCACATCCATAGAAATGGCAGAGGGAAAGCCTCCCTATGCAGACATCCACCCTATGAGGGTGAGTCTATTGTTAATGTGTACAGATCTGATTTTGTTAGTGATTGAACTTGTCAAAGACTTCTCAGTCTCAGGCTTCAACCCCTCTAAAACCAATCTGAGTATAGTGGCGAAAACAGAGACGACTTGAAATGTGATTTTGTGTTGTTAAATTGTCCACGTATGTGACTTTGTTTCTGTTCTGTCTGTTACATTGCTTCGTTTATAGGCCATATTTATGATTCCTACCAATCCTCCACCGACGTTCCGAAACCCAGACTTGTGGTCGGAGCTGTTCCAAGAATTTGTCTCCCAGTGTCTTGTGAAGAACCCAGAGAACAGAGCCACTGCCACACAGCTTCTACAGGTAGAAGACCCCATCTCACCGACACTGTCTGCATCTCAAATGCCTCCCTTTTCCCTATATAGTGCACTACTTTTGACAGCCAAAAGTAGTGCACAATGTAGAGAATAGGATGCCATATGGGGCGAAGCCACTGTCCCCTCTGGCACCCATACCAAAACTACCTTACTCAGCCTACTACGTCAGTCTCTCCCTTCTCTCTCTCTCTTCCTCTTTTTCTCACTTTCTGTCTGTTAATTTCCTATTTGTCCTACCATAATTTCTCTCTGGATTAAATTTTGCAACTAACCATTAATATTTTACATGGGATAGCACATTATCTGAGGCCATTACCGAGTAAAACTGCAACTCGCGGTTGCATTGCTTTAAACTCGGGTTAAAAAGATTATAAATGCCTCTTTTCCATGGACATCGGAGAAAAAAAAAATTAAACAAATCACTGTTTTGAAAAATGTAATGGCTAGTTTTCTCCCCCAAACTGTTTTCTTTGCAAGAGCAACATTCTTGCCCCTGTTCTTCTAAACGCGTGTTTGTTACGATAGATCACCTGGATGGTATCGATTTATTATTATTTATTTTTTCTAGTTGATTTCAGGGCGAGATTAATTCAAAGACTCGTTGCTGCGCACTGCACTACCGACAATGCGAAACTTTTGAGGTAAACACTGGATGTTGGCTCAATTGTGTGTTTGTACATTGTGTGTTTGTCCTCCTGCAGCATCCATTCATTAAGGCTGCTAAGCCCAGCAGCATCCTCAGAGCTTTGATCACAGATGCCATGGAAATTAAACTGAAGAAAGTGGAGGCCGAGCAGAGAGAACAGGACCAAGAGGACGAAGACAACTCGGTAAACACACACAGACCCACACGCACAAACCCCACTAAAGCTTAGGCTGCATGGCCATGACAGTCCACTGGCCCATTTATCAGCTATTTATGAGCCTCATTGAATTTTTTTTATCAACACGCCTGCCTACGTCACAACGGACAGCAGACTATGAACAGCATTACTCTACCACTTTATTTTATAAGCTGAATAATGGGGCTGGGGAAATGTAACCACTCTCAAATACTGTAGATCTATTCATAGATGGGGCTATGGATGCAGGACTGAAAATCAATGAGATCGACATACAGTGGGGAGAACAAGTATTTGATACACTGCCGATTTAGCATGTTTTCCTACTTACAAAGCATGTAGAGGTCTGTAATTTTTATCATAGGTACACTTCAACTGTGAGAGACGGAATCTAAAACAAAAATACAGAAAATCACATTGTATGATTTTTAAGTAATTAATTTTTATTTTATTGCATGACATAAGTATTTGATACATCAGAAAAGCAGAACTTAATATTTGGTACAGAAACCTTTGCTTGCAATTACAGAGATCATACATTTCCTGTAGTTCTTGACCAGGTTTGCACACACTGCAGCAGGGATTTTGGCCCACTCCTCCATACAGACCTTCTCCAGATCCTTCAGGTTTCGGGGCTGTTGCTGGGCAATACGGACTTTCAGCTCCTTCCAAAGATTTAATATTGGGTTCAGGTCTGGAGACTGGCTAGGCCACTCCAGGACCTTGAGATGCTTCTTACGGAGCCGCTCCTTAGTTGCCCTGGCTGTGTGTTTTCGGGTCGTTGTCATGCTGGAAGACCCATCCACGACCCATCTTCAATGCTCTTACTGAGGGAAGGAGGTTGTTGGCCAAGATCTTGCGATACATGGCCCCATCCGTCCTCCCCTCAATACGGTGCAGTCGTCCTGTCCCCTTTGCAGAAAAGCATCTCCAAAGAATGATGTTTCCACGTCCATGCTTCACAGTTGGAATGGTGTTCTTGGGGTTGTACTCATCCTTCTTCTTCCTCCAAGCACGGCGAGTGGAGTTAAGACCAAAAAGCTATTTTTGTCTCCTCAGACCACATGACCTTCTCCCATTCCTCCTCTGGATCATCCAGATGGTCATTGGCAAACTTCAGACGGGCCTGGACATGCGCTGGCTTGAGCAGGGGGACCTTGCGTGCGCTGCAGGATTTTAATCCATAACGGCGTAGTGTGTTACTACTAATGGTTTTCTTTGAGACTGTGGTCCCAGCTCTCTTCAGGTCATTGACCAGATCCTGTCGTGTAGTTCTGGGCTGATCCCTCACCTTCCTCATGATCATTGATGCCTCACGAGGTGAGATCTTGCATGGAGCCCCAGACTGAGGGTGATTGACCGTCATCTTGAACTTCTTCCATTTTCTAATAATTGCGCCAACAGTTGATGCCTTCTCACCAAGCTGCTTGCCTATTGTCCTGTAGCCCATCCCAGCCTTGTGCAGGTCTACAATTTTATCCCTGATGTCCTTACACAGCTCTCTGGTCTTGGCCATTGTGGAGAGGTTGGAGTCTGTTTGATTGAGTGTGTGGACAGGTGTCTTTTTATACAGGTAACGAGTTCAAACAGGTGCAGTTAATACAGGTAATGAGTGGAGAACAGGAGGGCTTCTTAAAGAAAAACTAACAGGTCTGTGAGAGCTGGAATTCTTACTGGTTGGTAGGTGATCAAATCTTATGTCATGCAATAAAATGCAAATGAATTACTTAAAAACCATACAATGTGATTTTCTGTATCTTTAGACTCCGTCTCTCACAGTTGAAGTGTACCTATGATAAAAAATTATAGATCTCTACATGCTTTGTAAGTAGGAAAACTCGGAATCGTAGTAGGAAAACTCAAAATCGGCAGTGTATCAAATACTTGTTCTCCCCAGTGTACATCATATTTTGGAGCCTTACATTTGTTTACAAATTACAACAAAAACATACACAATGGAGTAACACAGCCTTAGATACAGGATTAAGCTCATAAGGCATGTATAACTTATATTCAATAACAAATGCAATTCATTATCATTAGGCAGGTTTCCACTCACTCAGGTTTATTCAACAAACGCAATGTCGCAAAAAAAAACATTGCGACATGTAATGGAAACGGCAGCTATATACTGTTATAATGGAATGCACACTTCCGTTCTAAATAATTATGGGACCCCTGATGACTTCCTCTCCGGAAACTTGTTGTTCTTCTTATTACTAGCCTGCCTCTCTTCAAACTGTTCGTTTTTACTCGGGTTCTAAATAAACAAACGGACAACAAGGTTTATTGTAATAAAACAAGTTTATTCACCCAATGGGTCAAACAGCTGAAGAGACAAAAACATATTCACACAAGCACTGGTATTTAAACCTTCCTCCTATGTGGAGTCTCCTTCTTACACATGTTCTTTCTCACGTCTGACCTGTTGACTTGTACCAGACTGTGGCCCTTCTCCTTTCCATAGGATACCTGATGTCTAACAATAGCATGTTCTGACAGAATGTAAATGTTCTGCATTCTCCCCTCTTGCTTAGTGACTTGATTTAAGGATATTTCAAGTTTATAACACAGTATCCATCACAACCAAACAAGTAAAATGATCAGACCAACTTTGGTAGTTGCTGTTCTGTTAGTTGTGTTGTGATGTCAGGCAAAAATGCCTTATCAAAGATTCAAATGTTCAGATTTCCAAAAAACGAGGATCGCGATGAGCTTGGGTCACTGCAGTCTGAATGGAGGCTTGGGAGTCAAAAAATCATAGCAGGTCTGCAGCACTCACTTCATTTCAGGTAAGCTCACTAGTACACAATTAATTTAAAATATACCTAGCTTGAAAGACGAGCATTATTAGCAACGTCTGAAATACGACAAATCTATTCAATACAGTTTGCTAGCTTGCTAGATAACTTAACAAGCTAGCGTTGTTTTTAGCATCCAACATTAGTTAGCTAGATTAACTAACTTGTAGTAACTAAGCAGGGTTTCGCATATGAAGCACTTAACCTATTTTACCCCATTACCAAAGATGGTTTAGGATGAAAACTGCCATTACTATGTGTAATGTTTGTGTTCATTGTTTGTTTAGATTAAAATATTTGGCAAATAACAGTGTACAGCAGCTATCTGTAGATTCAATGTATATGAAATGCATGTAGGAACTTGCACTATCAATTTTTACGTAGTATCCAATTGTTAGTAGATAATGAGGAGTCCGGCAGATCCACAAAGTAAAGACAGTAGAGGTTTAAATTAATCTGCAATTTGGAATGACTACAACTTTTTGGAGTTAGGCATATTCAAAGATGTTTATTCTTTCATTATTATGTGTTAGGTGAGCCATCACCACACCACCGATGGTGCTCAAAAGAAATGTACAAGAAGAAGCAAAAAATATTGCAATCGGAACGTGTTTTGAACAATGAAGATGTCACCAGATTCTACGCCAGTCTTCCCTCTGTCAGTTTTTTTTTACCCTTGTGACTTACCTTACAACAGCGCCCATGCTGAGAGAGAGGGAGGGAGAATGTAAATATTAATCAGTCAGGACTTCAATTACTGTACAGAATGTTTTTAGAAGTTAGATACATTTTTAATAAATTGTTTGAATATTTGACTGAATTATTAAGTGCATTGAGATATGATTTTATGAGTACTGCTCATAAGTATATGTTGGGAAAAAAACATATAGATCATTGAAATATAACATAGAACACACATTCCTCTCTGACATCTACAGTTAGGAATTGCCTCGCTTCTATTCATTGCACTTCTATTTAATGCCTGTGAGCAATGTCCAGGTGTCCGTTGAATACCTGCAGCCTTCACTTCATAAAGTCATGTACCAACTTTGGCAGCATATGTTGAAAGTAAACTCCGCAAATAAAGAAACATCCTCTCACTGTCAACTGCGTCTATTTAACGTGTAAATATTTGTATGAACATACCAAGATTCAACAACTGAGACATAAACTGAACAAGTTCCACAGGCATGTGACTAACAGAAATTTAATAATGTGTCCCTGAACAATGGGGGGGTCAAAAGTAACAGTCGGGGGCCTCCCGGGTGGCGCAGTGGTCTAGGGCACTGCATCGCAGTGCTAGCTGTGCCACCAGAGTCTCTGGATTCGAGTCTCTGGATTCGATTCGCGACTCCTGTGGCGGGCCGGGCGCAGTGCACGCTAACCAAGTCACCAGGTGCACAGTGTTTCCTCCGACACATTGGTGCGGCTGGCTTCCGGGTTGGATGCGCGCTGTGTTAAGAAGCAGTGCGGCTTGGTTGGGTTGGAGGACGCATGGCTTTCGACCTTCGTCTCTCCCGAGCCCGTACGGGAGTTGTAGCGATGAGACAATATAGTAACTACTAACAATTGGATACTACGAAATTGAGGAGAAAAGGGGGTAAAATATATATATTTTTTTTAAGTAACAGTCGGTTTCTGGTGTGGCCACCAGCTACATTAAGTACTGCAGTGCATCTCCTCTTGGACTGGACCAGATTTGCCAGTTCTTGCTGTGAGATGTTACCCCACTCTTCCACCAAGGCACCTGCAAGTTCCCGGACATTTCTTGGAGGATTGGCCCTAGCCCTCACCCTCCCGCCGATCCAACAGGTCCCAGATGTGCTCAATGGGATTGAGATCCAGGCTCTTCGCTGGCCATGGCAGAACACGGACATTCCTGTCTTGCAGGAAATCACGCACAGAACGAGCAGTATGGCTGGTGGCATTGTCATGCTGGAGGGTCATGTCAGGATGAGACTGCAGGAAGGGTACCACATGAGGGAGGAGGATGTCTTCCCTGTAACGCACAGCATTGAGATTGCCTGCAATGACAACAAGCTTAGACCGATGATGCTGTGACACACCACCCCAGACCATGACGGACCCTCCACCTACAAATCAATCCCGCTCCAGAGTACAGACCTCGGTGTAACGCTCATTCCTTCGGCAATAAACGTGAATCCGACCATCACCCCTGGTGAGACAAAACCGCTACTCGTCAGTGAAGAGCACTTTTTGCCAGTCCTGTCTGGTCCAGCGACGGTGGGTTTGTGCCCACAGGCGACGTTGTTGCCGGTGATGTCTTCTGAGCCTCCTGATGTGGGTGTTGACAAAGAACTTGCCAAATGGAACCTCCAATTCAATGTGCTCTGATTGTGCCCAAATAACAAGTTTGGCTGAATGCAGCCCCAGGCAATACATGGCCATCTGTACTTGTAACCTCTGGGCTCCTTTGGGTGCACTACATACAGTCCATCCTGCACTTTAATGTCAGGGTTTTTGGCTGTGAGAGCTTCCTTGAGGGGGTGTTGTGGGGTGGGGGGGGGTCACTGGACAGTTTAGCATTGCTGTTTTGTCTAAAATGCCATCAGGGCTTGCTGCCAGACATGGATCTTCAATGCACACCACTTGCTCTTTGCGTTCATTGGCATATCTCATCACTTGTTGCATGTGCTGAAAAGCAAGTGACTCATTTTCTCTCTAATGCTTTGCTGCGATGTTCCCTTGGAACTACATTTTATTCAGTGACTGTGACTGACTAAATTTGTAACTTCATACACAATAGTTTCGGCATGAACAGGAGTTTTATTAAGATGATTCATTCCAGCTTTATTATCAGTTCAGATTGGAGTTGTTGATTGATTATTCATTCTTGACTGTCCACAATGTGATCCAAATGACAATGTGATTCAGTCCTGAGTTTAGCCAGTGCATGAAATATCGAGCTAGCATCACAGAGTATGTGACTTTATTTATTTTATTAGATGGTGAGTATCACGTGAGCTCTAATAGGATGCCCATTTAAAACTTAGCTAAGTAACGCTACTTAAAGGCGCTGAGTGGTTGATCCATCGTCTGCATTGGCCATGCAATATTTACGGTGATAAGGCCTCTGCAGAGGTCAGGGCATTCATACTTCTTGCACTTTGGGGAGCAGCGCAGAGCTGTTGTGAGGAAAGTTGTCAAATAAGTGACTTTGTGTTCATACAGGATCTCCCGCACCCACCTAACATCAACCAATCACGTCAATGCGAAGCTATTTGGAGCCCTCTGCATTGTTACAACATTTGGGAGGCCCAGGCAGAGTATTATTTAGACAGCATCTGCTTAGCCTCGATCTCACAGTAACAACTGACATCCTCTACGCTGTAGGTTAGCACACTTTGACCTTTTCAGCCTGAAAGTACTTGTACCCATCTAGGCTTCGATATGTACTTAAGGATTCTCGGGTGTAATAACATTGCCTTTCAACAAGATACTCAAAAGATATTTAGCTGACTGACATCAGGGAGGTCAGTTAGAATTGTTCCTTTCTCACAGCGGGGTCCATAGGGTCCGGTAACCCTGGCACATCAAGTCATTTCTGCAGATAGTGCTGTTTCTCCTCCTCAGATAGTCCCAGAAAATACCTGCTTGACATTTTTCAGCTTGGTGTTTGATGGAAGTGTAGTAATTTTTAGCTATAATTTTTGTTGACAGAAGTTGAGGTTCCGTTTTCCAAATTTGAATGAAGTCCTTTGAAAGGCTGGTCATGACCCACATCAACACCATCATACCAGAAACCCTAGACCCACTACAATTTGCATACTGCCCCAACAGATCCACAGATGACGCAATCTCAATCGCACTCCACACTGTCCTTTCCCACCAATGTGAGAATGCTGTTCATTGACTTCAGCTCAGTGTTCAACACCAAAGTGCCCACAAAGCTCATCACTAAGCTAAGGACCCTGGGACTAAACACCTCCCTCTGCAACTGGATCTTGGACTTCCTGATGGGGCTCCCTCAGGTGGTAAGGGTAGGCAACAACACATCTGCCATGCTGATCCTCAACACTGGGGCCCTTCAGGGGTGCTTGCTTTGTCCCCACCTGTACTCCCTGTTCACCCACGACTGCGTGGCCAAGCACAACACCAACAGCATTAAGTTTGCTGACGACACAACAGTGGTAGGCCTGATCACCGACAACGATGAGACAGCCTATAGGGAGCAGGTCAGAGACCTGGCATTGTTGTGCCAGGACAACATCCTCTCCCTCAATGTGAGCAAAACAAAGGAGCTAATCGTGGACTACAGAAAAAGGAGGGCCGAACAGGCCCCCATTCACATCGACGGGGCTGTAGTGGAGCGGGTTGAGAGTTTCAAGTTCCTTGGTGTCCACATCACCAACAAACTATCCTGGTCCAAACATACCAACACAGTTGTGAGGGTGGCACAACAACACCTTTTCCCCTCAGGATACTGAAAAGATTTGTAATGGTTCCCCAGATCCTGAAAAAGTTTTACAGCTGCACCATCGAGAGCATCATGACCGGTTGCATCACTGCCTGCTATGGCAACTGCTCAGCATCTGACCGTAAGGTGCTACAGAGGGTAGTGCGTACGGCCCAGTACATCACTGGGGCCAAGCTTCCTGCCATCCAGGACCTATATCCTAGGCCGTGTCAGAGGAAGGCCCAAAAATGTGTCACCCAATTCATAGACTGTTCTCTCTGCTACCGCACGGCAAGCGGTACCGGAGCGCCAAGTCTAGGTCCAAAAGGCTCCTTAACAGCTTCTACCCCCAATCCGTAAGACTGCTGAACAATTGATCAAATGGCCACCCCGACTATTTACATTGCCCCCTTTGATTTTACACTGCTGCTACTCGCTGTTTATTATCTATGCATAGTTACTTTACCCCTACCTTCATGTACAAATTACCTCGACTAACCTTGACTTGGTACCGGTACCCCCTGTATATTGGCTCGTTATTGTTACTTTTAATAAATTTTTTTACTTTAGTTTATTTAGTAAATATACATATTTTCTTTGCAAACATTCTAAATTTCAGCCAAAATTCTCTGGACAAGTTAATGGAAACATAGCTAGTGATTGAAATGACTGGCAGAAAGTTGTAGCTTGTGCTTCGTTGGCATACTGCTATTGCTCTGCCCTGATATTATACACTTGAAACATCGAACTGCCTCTTTACAAAAAAACCTTACCAACTGGATGTCACATGATTTTTCAAAATCACTGTGTCAAATGTATTTCCATGTAACTTTGTTTGAGTGACTGTGTGGTTCAGTTGCAGAACAAATTCTTATTTTCAATGTCGGCCTAGGAACAGTCTTGACTTGAGATGATGTTTTGCTCAATCAGGACGAGGACGAGGTAGACCAGGGAACGATGGTGAGGGCGGGCACTAGCGATATGGGCACCATCCGGGAGGCCGGTTCGCTAGGGGGCACGGCGAGGACCATGATCGAGCAGAGCGACATGGGCACCATGGAGTCTCAGCTGGGCACCATGGTGATCAACTCAGACGATGACGAGGACGAGGAGGCCGGCACCATGAAACGTAAGCGACAGAAGCCACAATGTCATTGTAAATTAATAATTCCCTGTTGGAGTTACTGTGAATGTCATTTCTAGCCTTTACGTGATCACTGGAGACTTTTGGTGTCAAAAGATAATGAGTTGTCAAAGTATTACACAAAAAGATGTCACATGATTCTATCACGGTGTGGTTCATTCATCACCCCCAGCATCAAATTAGCTCATTCAAACCCTTTCATCTCACCTGCAACATGTTGTAAATTAGTGTTCCCTGTCAAGTTACCTGGTTAAATAAGTTTAAGTAAATGTGAAACCACATTTAAATAAATTTAACAAATACAATTCAACAAAGTTTGTCTCTATAATTAGAAGTGCTGTACGCAAGTCCAGATGTGATCCGTCCAATTTTTTGTTGTTGCTAGAATGCTTCCATTTTAAAACCACTGTTATGCATACAGTGAGATTGTGGTTACTTCATTAGGCTTGGAGACACACATTGAACCAGTGCACCGTGTGACCCTAGAGTGGCTGCCCATGGTATATAGGACTGACAGCTTTAGCTGATTTCTCCAAGGCCCACTAGATGGCATGGATATTTCACTGGTCTGAAGGGTAGATTGTTTCCCTTGCTGCATAGTGCTGATGGCTGCTCAGACTAATACCAGAGGTGTGACGTTCCAGAGAATAAAGAGGGTTTACTGTAGAGCTGGGTGATATATCGAGTTCATTCAAATAAAAAAAGAATGCGCGAAATTGAAAATGCCTGTATCGCAGTATTTCTTTTCTTATGAGCATTTATGTCTACTTGTTCTAATGTTGCCTTTTTGTCTCGTCTCCCTCGCTCCTTCTGACTGCTGTGCAGCACTTTCCCACTCACACACTGAGCCCTCCCCGTCACTCACGACGACAAAGATTAGAGATCGCTTCTTCCTCTCTGACAGTAAGCAGTACCAACTCGCTATTTGTATTTTAAGTTTGGTCCAACATAATTAGTCACGTGGACACCAAAACACAGTGAGACAATATTTTACTGTAACAGAGGTGAATTTAATCTTTCTACGAAAGCACCTAAAATTGACCTCACAGCAGACCTTACTAAAACGGTAGTATCAATGAATGTTAATCCTGGGCAAATCCTCAGTTTCAGTACATGGCATTGCCGTACCATGTACCGTTAGCAGCATTTTAGACAGCTAGCACATATCAAGCTGTGGCTAGTCTGTTTTTTTAATATATTTACAAATACTAATTCATAAGGAATTGGCAACTCGTTCTCATTCTGAGAAATAAGGCTACATGCTCTTAAAACAGGTGGAGACAGACAGGAGGGTGTGTTCATAACAGTTTAACTGTTCTACCTCGCTCGCTAGCTAGCCTTTTTTGCTATAATGCATTCACCTGCTACAAGAAGTAATTATTAGTGGGTGTGCAGTTGTGCATGGTTCTTGTTATATTTGTAACAAAGGGGGCATTTTCGTAGACTTAAGTCAGATCAGTGATTATTGCAAAATAAGTTAAACTATTTTCATCAAATGTAATTTTTTTGTGGTTATGGTTGTGGAAGGCTTATTTAGCCTACGTATAATTTTGTAAGCGCTGAATTAATACAATTATTGTGGACTGTTCATTAAATCAAATCAAATTTGATTTGTTAGCAGATGTTAATGCGAGTGTAGCGAAATGCTTGTGACCTTTTAACTGTACAACTCTTATTTAGAGAGGAAAAAATTGAACAAAATTCGAGATATGATCATATTACCCAGATATGACCCATATTACCCTCATCTGGAGAATGCCAAGCGGGTGGAGTTGGGGGTGAATGAATGGGAATGTAGAGTTCCCAAAGAAAACACCTCATGGGTTATAATATGTAAAATATGTTTTTGTCCAAAATCGATGTCTGGTGATTGGACAATGATGAGTTCTCTGAGTGATTTGTTATTTTTCAATCCTACTCCTGATGCCAATCAAAGACACATATTGTATGTGACTCTTTGGATGTGTTTTAACCTTCCTGTCAGCTTTTCCCTTGGGTAAAAAGACTGGTTGAAGTGTGTGGGTACCGCACACGTTAGTTATGCACAGATATGTAACATGATCATTTTAAGTTGATTATATTTTGTTTCAGATTAATGGTGTAAGAGATCAGAGTTGTATTTTATTTTTATTGAAAGAGCAGTGGGAAGGTGGAGAGGGAAGTAGTCACAAGTAGAGGGGCACAGACAAGAAAGTGGCAGAGACGGGGCTCAGCTCCCGTCACCAGGGGCCAAAATCCCCGGCTTTTTCTATGGGGCTCAGGCAGAAAAAGGTATTGGAGAGGAAAGGACTATTTGCCTTTGGGTGTTGCCTATTTGTTTGTCTATGTCTTCTAAATGTCAATGTATTATGGTGGTACTCAGTAACTTTCTATAGTTTCTAGTTTTAATGTCACATGCATAGGTACAGTGAAATGCCTTTCTTGCTAACTCAAAACCTAACAATTCAATAATCAATAACAATGTAATACTAGAAAAAAATCCACAAGGAATATGAAGATCACAATAAGTAAGCATACGATGTACAGGGTCAGTTCCAATACCCTATTTACAATGTGCAGTGATACTGGAGTGACGGAGATAGATATGTATAGGGGTAAATAAAAGGTCAATAAAGAGAGGCTGTGTAGCTATTTTGTAAGCTATTTGTCAGTCTTATTACTTGGTGATAGGAGATTTGTTTAAGAGCCTGTCTGTGCCAGACTTGATGCACTTGCCGTGCAGAATCAGAGGGAATTGTCTATAGCTTAGGTGGTTGGCGTCTTTAACAATTTTCAGGGCGTTCCAACCACACCGCCTGATATAGATGTCCTGGATGGCAGGGAGGTCGACCCCAGTGATTTACTGGGCTGTCCGCACCACCCTCGGTTGCGCCATGAGATCGATGACGGTGCTATTGCCATACCATACAGATGTAGAACTTTTTGAGGATTTGAGGGCCTATGCCAAACTTTTTCAACCTCATGAGGGGGGTAGAGGTGATGTCGCACCACCTTCATGACTGTGTGCGTGTGTTTGGTGCACTTTAAGTCTAATGATTTGTACACTGAGGAACTTGAAGATGTTGAACTGCTCGCCCCCCCGTTTCATGTAGTCCACGATCAGCTCCTTGGTCTTACTGACGTTGAGGGACCACCTCCCTGTAGGTTGACTCATCGTCACCGGTGATCAGGCCTACCACCGTCGTGTCGTCAGCATACTTGGTATTGGAGTTGTGCGTGGCCACGCATTCGTGGGTGAACAGGAAGTACAGGAGGGAACTAAGCACACACCCCTGTGGGTGCCCCTGTGTTGAGGGTCAGTGTGGCGGAGGTGATGTTGTCGGCCCGTCAGGATCCAATTGCAGAGGGAGGTGTTCAGATCCAGAGTCCTAAGCTTAGTGACGAGCTTGGAGGGGACAATGGTGTTGAATGCTGAGCTGTAGTCAATGAACAGCATTCTCACATAGGTGTTCATCTTGTCTAGGTGAGTGAGAGAGTGCCATCTATGGATCTGTTGGGGGGGCATGCAAATTGGAGTGGGTCTGGGATGGTGGAGTTAATGTGTGCCATAACCAGCCTCTCAAAGCGCTTCACGATTGCAGAAGTGAGTGCTACAGGGGGTAGTCATTGTGGCATGAAGCCTTAGAGTTCTTGGACAGGAATGTTGGTGGTCATCTTAAAACATGTGTGGATTACAGACTGGGACAATGAGACGTTGAAAATTACCGTTCTGAGAGTGAGATCACCCAATCCTCTGGGTCGGTGACGGTCCTCACACCCGTCACAATGTTCTCAAAGTGTGCATAAAATGGATTGAGTTCGTCTGGTAGTGTCATCGTTTGGCAGATCAAGGTTGGGTCTTTCTTTATAATCCGTAATGTACTGTAGCCCCTGCCACATGTGGCGGGCATTTTTCAAGATTTTCATGCCGATTTTCAGTCAGAACAGTAACTAGACCACTCAAGAACATTCTAGGCTGTCTTGGTAAGAAACCGCATTGTATATTTGGCCTTGTGTTTTTATCCTACAAAACACACCATGATGCAGCCACCACCATGCTTGATATTTTGAAGAGTTGGATTTGCCCTAAACGTATCGCGTTGTATTCAGGACGTAAAGTTTTTTTTTAAAACCCACATTTTTTGCTTTAGTGCCTTATTGCAAACAGGACGCATGTTTTTGGAATATTTATATTCTATACAGGCTTAATTCTTTTCACTCTGTCATTTAGGTTAGTGTTGCAACAATGTCATTCAACTCTGTAGGAGTTTTAATGTCACCATTTGCCTCATGATGAAATCCCCAAACTGTTTCCTTCCTCTCCACCCACTTATTTATTTTTTTCACCTACCAATCGGTGCTCTTTGTGAGCCATTGGAAAACCTCCCTGGTCTTTATGGTTGTATCTGTGTTTGAAATTCGCTGCTTGACTGAGGGACCATACCAATAGTTGTATGTGTGGGGTACAGAGATGAGGTAGTCATTTCAAAAATCATGTTAAACACAATTATTGCACACAGTGAGTCCATGCAACTTATTATGTGACTTGTTAAGCAAATGCTTACTCCTTAATTTATTTAGCCATGCCATAACAAAGGGGTTGAATACTTATTGACTGAAGACATTGCAGCTTTGTATTTTTATTAATTTGTAAAAATTTCTGATGGCAAAATATATGAAATCAACATTTGAAGCAAAGTTATTGGACAATTACTGTTTTGGATGGCAAGAGATTTCAGTGTGGAAAAATTACACTTTGTCCCTGCTGTAAAACTGTATATTGGCAGATACAGTACCAGACAAAAGTTTGGACACACCTACTAATTTAAGGGTTTTTCTTTATTTTTACTATTTTCTACCGAGTATAATAATAGTGAAGACATCAAAACGATGAAATAATACATATGGAATCATGTAGTAACCAAAAAAGTGTTAAATAAATAAAAATATATATTTTATATTTGAGATTCTTCAAAGTAGCCACCCTTTGCTTTGATGACAGCTTTGCATAGTCTTGGCATTCTCTCAACTAGCTTCATGAGGTTGTCACCTGGAATGCATTTCAGTTAACAGGTGTGCCTTGTTAAAAGTCAACTTGTCTAATTTATTTCCTTCTTAATGCGTTTGAGCCAATCAATTGTGTTGTGACAAGGTAGGGGTGGTATACAGAAGATGGCCCTATTTGGTAAAATACCAAGTCCATATTATGGCAAGAACAGCTCAAATTATCAAAGACAAACAACAGTCCATAATTACTTTAACACATGAATGTCAGTCAATCTGGAAAATTTCAAAAACTTTGGAAGTTTCTTCAAGTGCAGTCTCAAAAACCATCAAGCGCTATGATGAAACTGGCTCTCATGAGGACCACCACAGGGAAGGAAGACCCAGTTACCTCTGCTGCAGAGGATTATTTCATTAGACTGCACCTCAGATTGCAACTCAAATAAATGCTTCACAGAGTTCAAGTAACTGCGACCTGTATGATCTCGTTGGCTGGCCCTCGCTTCATACTCGTCGCCAAACCCACTGGCTACAGGTCATCTACAAGTGCTTGCTAGGTAAAGCCCTGCCTTATCTCAGCTCACTGGTCACCATAGCAGCACCCACCCATAGCACGCGCTCCAGCAGGGATATCTCACTGGTCACCCCCAAAGCCAATTCTTCCTTTGGCTGCCTCTCCTTCCAATTCTCTGCTGCCAATGACTGGAACGAACTGCAAAAATCTCTGAAGCTGGAGACTCTTACCTCCCTCACTAGCTGTCAGAGCAGCTCACAGATCACTGCACCTGTACATAGCTCATCTGTAAATAGCCCATCCAATCTACGTCATCACCATACTGTATTTATTTATTTTTCTGGCTCCTTTGCACCCCAGTATCTCAACTTTCACATTCATCTTCTGCACACGCTACCATTCCAGTGTTTAATTGCTATATTGTAATTACTTTGCCACCATGGCCTATTTATTGCCTTACCGCTCTTATCCTACCTCATTTGTTTATGCTGTTTATAGATTTTTCTACTATTATTGATTGTATGTTTGTTTATTCCATGTGTAACTCTGTGTTGTGTGTGTCGAACTGCTTTGCTTTATTTTGGACAGGTCGCAGTTGCAAATGAGAACTTGTTCTTTAACTAGCCTACCTGGTTAAATAATGGTGAAAAAAAATATATATATAATAAATAAACAGACACATCTCCCTGTTTTATCTTAAGATGGGTTAAATAATTTATATTATCCCCAGTGAAGATGTCCCACTGCTGGACTTTAGTGGTGCCTGGTATCAACACTACCGGTCAAAAGTTTTTTTTTTTTTTTACTATTTTCTACATTGTTGAATTAATAGTGAAGACTTCAAAACTATGAAATAACACATATATGGAATTTGTAGTTACCAAAAAAGTGTTTAACAAATAACAATATATTTTATATTTGAGATTCTTCAAATAGCCACTCTTATGTATTTTACTTTTATTTAACTAGGCAAGTCAGTTAAAAACAAATTCTTATTTTCAATGATGGCCTAGGAACAATGGGTTAACTGCCTTGTTCAGGGGCAGAACATCAGATTTTTACCTTGTCAGCTTGGAAATTCGATCTTGCAACCTTTCGATTTACTAGTCTAACGTTCTAACCACTAGCCTACCTGCCGCCTTGATGACAGCTTTGCAGACTCTTGGCATTCTCTCAACCATCTTCACCTGGAATGCTTTTCCAACAGTCTTGAAGGAGTTCCCACATATGCTGACCACTTGTTGGCTGCTTTTCTTATTTTTTACAACTCCATACCTTGCCTACATATTCTGTTTAGTTTAGTTTAAGTGCGCTGGCCACACAGATGAGGGGTATGGAACATCTCAGCAGTGAAAAGATGAGACCTGTTGTGGCATCCTTGAGTCAGTAGTTTTGCTCTCTTGCCGTGTCACGCTAGACATATTTGTTGTTCTCGTTTTGTTATGTTAAAACAGACTGACAGACAACTGTCTAGTGACTCCAGAAGTCACTTACGACAGATTTTCACCTTGTCAGCTCGGCGGATCCAATCTTGCAACCTTACAGTTAACTAGTCCAACAGCACGAGCAGCGGCAATATCTTCAATTGGACAATACAAACATCACATTTGTTTCAAAACCCAACAGAATTGGGTCAGTAGCTGCAAAATAGACTTGGAGAAAAATAGACTTGTCATACAAACTATTTTTGCCTGTATTGCCTTGATTTTGTTTGCGTGGCTTCAATACGTTAATGTCTGACGGTTAAGACGTCACAGTGGACTTTGGTGTTTTCCACATTGCACGAGGGAGACAGAATATCTAGACTACTTTTAAGGGACCATGTGGTTCAAGAGAGGGCTTTTGCAATAACAATTCAGGCAAGGTAACATGTGTAGGCCTATATCAACCTTCTCTTCCAAGACCACCGGCCTTTTAAAATGTTTCTTGCAGCCCAGATTAGAGGTCGACCGATTTAATGGGAATGGCCGATTTTAATTGGGGCCGATTTCAAGTTTTCATAACAATCGGAAATCGATATTTTTGGGCGCCGATTAATAAAATAAAAATAATTCATATATATATATATATATACATACACATGTGTTAACTGACTTGCCTTGTTAAATAAAATATATATATATATATATACACCTTTTATTTAACAAGGCAAGTCAGTTAACACATTCTTATTTTCAAAGACGGCCTAGGAACGGTGGGTTAACTGCCTCGTTCAGGGGCAGAACGACAGATTTTCACCTTGTCAGCTCGGGGGATCCAATCTTGCAACCTTACAGTTAACTAGTCCAACGCAATACCGACCTGCCTCTCTCTCGTTGCACTCCACAAGGAGACTGCCTGTTAGGCGAATGCAGTAAGCCAAGGTAAGTTGCTAGCTGGCATTAAACTTATCTTATAAAAAATAATCAATCATAATCACTAGTTAACTACACATGGTTGATGATATTACTAGATATTATCTAGCGTGTCCTGTGTTGCATATAATCTGACTGAGCATACAAGTATCTGACTGAGTGGTGGTAGGCAGAAGCAGGCGCGTAAACATTCATTCACAGCACTTTCGTGCGTTTTGCCAGCAGCTCTTCGTTGTGGGTCAAGCATGGCGCTGTTTGACTTCAAGCCTATCAACTCCCGAGATGAGGCTAGTGCAACCGAATTGAAATGGCTAGCTAGTTAGCGCGTGCTAATAGCGTTTCAAACGTCACTCGCTCTGAGCCTCCTAGTAGTTGTTCCCCTTGCTCTGCATGGGTAACGCTGCTTCGATGGTGGCTGTTGTCGTTGTGTTGCTGGTTCGAGCCCAAGGAGGAGCGAGGAGAGGGACGGAAGCTATACTGTTACACTGGCAATACTAAAGTGCCTATAAGAACACCTAATAGTCGAAGGTTAATGAAATACAAATGGTATAGAGGGAAATAGTCCTATAGCTACTACCTAAAACTTCTTACCTAGGAATATTGAAGACTCATGTTAAAAGGAACCACCAGCTTTCATATGTTCTCATGTTCTGAGCAAGGAACTGAAACGTTAGCTTTCTTACATAGCACATATTGCAGTTTTACTTTCTTCTCCAACACTTTTGATTTTATTGATTCAAATTGATTTTATTGATGTATTATATTAAGTTAAAATAAGTGTTCATTCAGTATTGTTGTAATTCTCATTATTACAAATATATATATATATATATATTTTTAAATCGGCCGACTAATCGGTGTCGGCTGTTTTGGTCCTCCAATAATCGGTATCGGCTTTGAAAAATCATAATCGGTCGACCTCTAGCCCTGATATACTTCATTCATCTAGTCCACCAAAGAAATCAAGCCATTAACTAGTTGAATCTAATGTGGAAGATCAGGGCTACAACAAATATCTGACTGCTGGTGGTCCTCAAAATTTGGACTGGTACTGAATGTCGGTAAGTTTTGCCCCCCCCCCCAAAAGAATCTGTAACGTACCCCAAAAAAACAGATCAGGACCTAATGCCCTGTGCAGATGGCCTTTAGAGTACCAGCCTGGTATCTCTGGTTTCAGCTAAGCGATCAATCCACTAATCCTGGGCCTGCTCACATTCTCCTTCTCTTCCCTAATGGAAAAGAATCCAGTTTGTATAGATTTCTCCTAGCTGTTAAAGCGACATTAACAAATGAACGTGTAAGAATGACCTTTATCCACCAAAATGGAAGTCCCTCTCCAATTCGGATCTCTTACCCCATGTAAGTCTTTGGTCTTGGAGTCAGCTGCCCAGAATAAGTTAGGACTATTGATTTTCCGTAATGGGGCTGTAGGAATGAGAAGGCTATTCCTTTTACACCGTCATGGTCCTGCGATGGACTCGCAAGCTATAAATTAAGCCGCAAACAAAATTCAAAATCACTCGTCAAATATGAGTAATTGTTTGAGTAACTACTTTCTCCCACTCATTAATTACATTTAAACATTTTGGTGAGTTAAATCAGTTACTTTCGAATTGCTTCATCTCAGAACTTTCCAATACTTTTTTTTTTTAAGTTCTTCAGTGACACACATTTTTAATAGATTGGCTATGATTACTGATGAATACATGAATCCAAAATGACACTTCCAGTATGTTTCTTCTCAAGTAGTGATATGTGTGCACATGTAGGATATAATTTCTGTGCATGGGGAACAATAAGCAATGTTGGCTTAGATGCTGGAATCTGAACAGTCTGTCATTTTCACCACTCATCTGCTCTCCCTCTCTCCCCCACGATGCTCAGCAGAAGACCCTCTGATGCTGAGTGCCAGGAATCAAATCCCAGGGATGAGTTCTCCCTGTTTTATCTTAAGATGGGTTAAATAATTTATATTATCCCCAGATGTCCCACTGCTGGACTTAAGTGGTGCCTGGTATCAACACTCCAGTCAAAAGTTTTAGAACACCTACTTATTCAAGTGTTTTTCATATGGAATTTGTAGTAACCAGAAAAGTGTTAAACAAATAACAATATATTTTATATTTGAGATTCTTCAATTAGCCACCCTTTGCCTTTATTTATTTATGTATTTTACCTTTATTTAACTAGGCAAGTCAGTTAAGAACAAATTCTTATTTTCAATGACTGCCTAGGAACAATGCCTTGTTCAGGGGCAGAACGTCAGATTTTTACCTTGTCAGCTTGGAAATTCGATCTTGCAACCTTTCGATTTACTAGTCCAACGCACTAACCACTAGCCTACCTGCCGTCTTGATGACAGCTTTGCACACTCTTGGCATTCTCTCAACCAGCTTCACCTGTAATGCTTTTCCAACAGTCTTGAAGGACTTCCCACATATTCTGATCACTTGTTGGCTGCTTTTCTTTCACTCTGCAGTCCAACTCATTGCAAGCCATCTCAATTTGGTTGAGGTTGGGAGATTGTGGAGGCCAGGTCATCTGATGCAACACTCCATCATTCTCCTTCTTGGTAAAATAGCCCTTACACAGCCTGGAGGTGTGTTGGGTCATTGTCCTGTTGAAAAACAAATGATAGTCCCAATAAGCCCAAATCAGATGTTATGGCGTGTCGCTTCAGAATGCTGTGGTAGCCAGGCTGTTTAAGTGTGCCTTGAATTCTAAATAAATCACTGACAGTGTCACCAGCAAAGCACTCCCACGCCATAACACCACCTCTTCCATGCTTTACAGTGGGAAATACACATGCAGAGAACATCCGTTCACCCACACCGCGTCTCACAAAGACGGTTAAAACCAAAAATCTTCACTTTGGACTCCAGACCAAAGGACAAATGTCCACTGGTCTAATGTCCATTGCTCATGTTTCTTGGCCCAAGCAGGTCTCTTCTTATTGGTGACCTTTTAGTAGTGGTTTCTTTCCTGCAATTTGACCATGAAGGCCTGATTTCACAGTCTCCTCTGAACAGTTGATGTTGAGATGTGTCTCTTACTTAAACTCTGAAGCATTTATTTGGTGTCAGATTTCAAAAAAGCTTTTCGGCGAAAGCATACCAAGCGTTTATGTAAGGACATCTCTCTCAGTAGACAAAATATTACAAACAGCTAGCAGCCAAGTAGATTGGTCACGAAAGTCAGAAAATCAAAGGTGAGCAATTCAGTTTATTGCTTATCTTAGGATGTTTACACTCACGAGACTCCCAGTTACACAATAAATGTTCCTGTTGTTCCATAAAGATTATTTTTTTAAATCCAAAATACCTCCATTTGGTTGGCGCGTTATTTTCAGAAATCCACAGGCTCGAGCGGTCAAGACTGGGCAGACGAAAATTCCAAATAGTATCCGTAAAGTTAGTAGAAACATGTCAAATGTTTTTTATAATCAATCAGGTTGTTTGTACAATATATAATCGATAATATTATGTAGTGACTGTAGCTTCTTCAATAGGAGAGAGAGAGAAAATGTCTGCTCCAAGCTGTTGCACATGCAACACTCTGCTGGCACCCAGCCATCCAATGACGCGATGTGATCTTTCTCGCTCATTTTTCAAAATAAAAGCCTGAAACTATGTCTAAAGACTGTTCACACCATGTGGAAGCCATAGGAAAGGAATCTGGTTGATATCTCTTTTTAAATGGAGCGAAGGCAGGCTATGGAACAGAGAGCTTTCAGGGAAAAAAGCGCTTCCGGGTTGGATTTTCCTCAGGTTTTCGCCTGCAATATCAATTCTGTTATGCTCAGACAATATTTTGACAGTTTTGGAAACTTTGGAGTGTTTTCTATCCTAATCTGACAATTAAATGCATATTTTAGATTCTGGGCCTGAGAAATGGGCAGTGTCATTTGGGTACATTTTTCATCCAAACATCAAAATACTGTCCCCTACACTCAACAGGTTAAAGATAAAATTCTCGTTAATCCTGCCACAGTGTCTGATTTCAAAAATATTTTACAGCGAAAGCTCCACAAACAATTGCAACTCACAGAAAAACCCAGACATTTTTCCAGCCAAAGAGAGGAGTCACAAAAAGCACAAATAGAGATCAAATAAATCAATCACTAACCTTTTGATGATCTTCATCAGATGACACTCATAGGACTTCATGTTACACAATACATGTATGTTTTGTTCGGTAAAGTTCATATTTATATCCAAAGATCTTATTTTACATTTGCGTGTAGCGTTCAGTAGTTCCAAAACATGCAGTGATATTGCAGAGAGCCACATGAATTCACAGAAATACTCATTATAAATGTTGATGAAAATTCAAGTGTTATGCATGGACATTTAGATATACTTCTCCTTAATGCAATCGCTGTGTGAGATTTAAAAAAAAAAAATTGAATCTGAGAACGGAGCTCAGAACCCAAACCAGCCAGAGAAATATCCGCCATGTTGGGTAGTCAACATTATTCATAAATAGCATTATAAATATTCACTTACCTTTGAGGATCTTCATCAGAATGCACTCCCAGGAATCGCAGTTCCACAATAAATGCTTGTTTTGTTCGATAATGTCCATTTATGTACATTTATGTAAAATAGCTTCTTTTGTTAAGGCGTTTGGTAAACAAATCCAAATGCGCGATCTGGTCCATTCGGACGAAACGTTCAAAAAGTTATATTATAGGTCGAAGAAACTTGTCAAACTAAGTATAGAATAAATCTTTAGGTTGTTTTTATCATGAAAGTTCAATAATGTTTCAACCAGAGAATTCCATTGTCTGTAGAAAAGCAATGGAACGACAGCTACCTCTCAAGTGAAAGCACGTGACTGAGAACGAGGCTGTAGGCAAACCACTGACTCAAAGAGCTCCCATCCAATCCCACATCACAGTAGAATCCTGAAACAACGTTCTAAAGACGGTTGACATCTAGTGGGCACGCTATTCATCCAAAAGTGAAAATGCTGCCACCTATCCCAAAGAAGTTAATGAACCTATCCTCTGCAGCAGAGGTAACTCGGGGTCTTCCATTCCTGTGGCGGTCCTCATGAGAGCCAGTTTCAATATACAGTGCCTTGCGAAAGTATTCGGCCCCCTTGAACTTTGCGACCTTTTGCCACATTTCAGGCTTCAAACATAAAGATGTAAAACTGTATTTTTTTGTGAAGAATCAACAACAAGTGGGACACAATCATGAAGTGGAACAACATTTATTGGATATTTCAAACTTTTTTAACAAATCAAAAACTGAAAAATTGGGCGTGCAAAATTATTCAGCCCCCTTAAGTTAATACTTTGTAGCGCCACCTTTTGCTGCGATTACAGCTGTAAGTCGCTTGGGGTATGCCTCTATCAGTTTTGCACATCGAGAGACTGAAATGTTTTCCCATTCCTCCTTGCAAAACAGCTCGAGCTCAGTGAGGTTGGATGGAGAGCATTTGTGAACAGCAGTTTTCAGTTCTTTCCACAGATTCTCGATTGGATTCAGGTCTGGACTTTGACTTGGCCATTCTAACACCTGGATATGTTTATTTTTTAACCATTCCATTGTAGATTTTGCTTTATGTTTTGGATCATTGTCTTGTTGGAAGACAAATCTCCGTCCCAGTCTCAGGTCTTTTGCAGACTCCATCAGGTTTTCTTCCAGAATGGTCCTGTATTTGGCTCCATCCATCTTCCCATCAATTTTAACCATCTTCCCTGTCCCTGCTGAAGAAAAGCAGGCCCAAACCATGTTCCTGCCACCACCATGTTTGACAGTGGGGATGGTGTGTTCAGCTGTGTTGCTTTTACGCCAAACATAACGTTTTGCATTGTTGCCAAAAAGTTTAATTTTGGTTTCATCTGACCAGAGCACCTTCTTCCACATGTTTGGTGTGTCTCCCAGGTGGCTTGTGGCAGACTTTAAACAATACTTTTTATGGATATCTTTAAGAAATGGCTTTCTTCTTGCCACTCTTCCATAAAGGCCAGATTTGTGCAATATACGACTGATTGTTGTCCTATGGACAGAGTCTCCCACCTCAGCTGTAGATCTCTGCAGTTCATCCAGAGTGATCATGGGCCTCTTGGCTGCATCTCTGATCAGTCTTCTCCTTGTATGAGCTGAAAGTTTAGAGGGATGGCCAGGTCTTGGTAGATTTGCAGTGGTCTGATACTCCTTCCATTTCAATATTATCACTTGCACAGTGCTCCTTGGGATGTTTAAAGCTTGGGAAATCTTTTTGTATCCAAATCCGGCTTTAAACTTCTTCACAACAGTATCTCGGACCTGCCTGGTGTGTTCCTTGTTCTTCATGATGCTCTCTGCGCTTTTAACGGACCTCTGAGACTATCACAGTGCAGGTGCATTTATACGGAGACTTGATTACACACAGGTGGATTGTATTTATCATCATTAGTCATTTAGGTCAACATTGGATCATTCAGAGATCCTCACTGAACTTCTGGAGAGAGTTTGCTGAATAATTTTGCACGCCCAATTTTTCAGTTTTTGATTTGTTAAAAAAGTTTGAAATATCCAATAAATGTCGTTCCACTTCATGATTGTGTCCCACTTGTTGTTGATTCTTCACAAAAAAATACAGTTTTATATCTTTATGTTTGAAGCCTGAAATGTGGCAAATGGTCGCAAAGTTCAAGGGGGCCGAATACTTTCGCAAGGCACTGTAGCTCTTGATGTTTTTTGCGACTGCATTTTCGAAGTTCTTGAAATTTTCCATTTTAACTGACCTTTATGTCTTCAGGTAATGATGGACTGTCATTTCTCTTTGCTTATTTGAGCTGTTCTTGCCATAATATGGACTTGGTCTTTTACCAAATAGGACTGACTATCTTCTGTATACCACCCTTACCTTGTCACAACACAACTGATTGGCTCAAATGCATTAAGAAGGAAAGAGATTCCACAAGTTGACTTTTAACAAGGCACACCTGTTAATTGAAATGCATTCCAGGTGACTACCTCATGAAGCTGGTTGAGAGAATGCCAAGAATGTGCAAAGCTGTCATCAAGACAAAGGGTGGCTATTTGAAGAATCTCAAATATAAAGTATATTTTGATTCTTTTTTTTGATTACTGCATGATTCCAAATGTTTAATATCATAGTTTTGATGTCTTCACTATTATTTTACAATGTAGAAAATAGTATTTAAAATTTTTAAAAATACCCTTGAATGAGTAGGTGTTCTAAAACTTTTAACCGGTAGCACTTCTGAGTTAAGTCAATTCTGGGGTGGTCTCTCAACTTGGTTGGCCTAGAGTGCTTTGTGGAATCATCTGACTTTGATTTTGATTTCGGGTCAAATTTACACATATTGTCTTAATGGTTCACAGTCGGGTGTGTCCTTCATGTTATTTCCGTAAAGTTCAAATGTGCTTAAGTGTCAGTTGGGGAAGGCACATCTTTCATGTTACTGTAAGGAAAGGGAGCACCAGAGTAAGCTGCATCAGGGTGGTATTCATGATTAGGGTATGAGCATTTTTTTTATTGCTCTAGGCCAGGTAGCCTAATTCCGCTCCATTTTTTTAACCAAATGTTATTCTGTTTTGTGCCTACTGAACACGAGTACGTAAAGCTTTTACTGAGGTTTGAGAGGGATCCTTCATGGAGAGTATAGCAAACACTTTAGGGTGGATGTAATTGTAATGTAGCATACAGTACAACCCTGTCAAACAAGCCACAGGGACACAGTTTGGTCATACAATATTCCATACCCTACCAATGGTAGTTTATTCAAACTGGATGTAGTGTGCTGGGTTATGTTCAGTAGGCAAGAAAAGGCAGAAAACGCAGCGTGAAGAAAACAGTCCCTTCCTGTTTTGGCCAGCTTAAACCTGTCCAATAAGAAATACTTTGTTTTAGCTTTTTGTTGCAAAACGTTTCGCTACGGTGGGGAGCTCGTCTCTTCTTCCTGTACAAATGGACCAAATCTGCTATTGTAAGCGACCAGGGAAATGGCTGAATTAATGATACGCCAGTGGAAGCGGGGTACAGGCATCATATGGCCATATAGATAAAGACCATTTCTTAACACTAGGCATAGCATTTAGTTAAAGGTATTTTTCTTCTTTAAGCTGGATTCAAACCATTTCAATGCAAATATTAAACAGCCCTTTATATCTATAGAATTCTCCCTTGTGAAACTGTATGAAATATGAACGTGAACGGTCTTCTTCAACGCCCTTATTGTTTCGGTGCATGTCTAGGGAGAGATGAGACCATGCAGCCCGCCAAGCCGTCCTTCCTGGAGTACTTTGAGCAGAAAGAGAAGGAGGCCAACTGTCACGACGACAGTGGAGAAGACCCAGGACACAACGCTGACAACCGCAAACTGCCTGCGGAGGGGGACCTAGAGGTGGTAAGTTAAGTGACATGATGCCGATGCCTCTAGTAAGCCATTCTTCTACTTCCTATAGAACTGTCACTGTTTTAACCTACGCGGCTCAGCACCTCAAAATTAACTACAACGTGATGGAGTCATGCAAGTCATGGCGTGCTTAACGGTCAACTAAGTGTTGACATTCCTTCCAATTAACTAAATCCCCTGATGAGCTATAATTAAAATAAACCCTATTGGCTGGTTTCTCAGACACAGATTAAGCCTATTCCTGGACTGAAAACATGCTCAGCTGAGAATTTCCTTAAATGCTTTTTATTCCAGTACTAGGCTTAATCATTCTGGGAAACTGCCCAATGAGTTCACTTATTGAATCCCATGACTTAAAACAAAAATATAAGGTACAGTGTTTAGCATC
This sequence comes from Oncorhynchus mykiss, assembly GCF_057628025.1. Classification (NCBI taxonomy): domain Eukaryota; kingdom Metazoa; phylum Chordata; class Actinopteri; order Salmoniformes; family Salmonidae; genus Oncorhynchus; species Oncorhynchus mykiss. The sequence goes on along the minus strand of NC_143028.1, from coordinate 28,895,416 downwards.
AACAGTTGGATTAAGCCTACACCAAGGATGTAGTGCAGGGTAAATCTTATTTTTTACAACTCCATCCCTTGCCTACACATTCTGTTTAGTTTAAGTGCGCTGGCCACACAGATGATGGGTATGGAACATCTCAGCAGTGAAAAGATGAGACCTGTTGTGGCATCCTTGAGTCAGCAGTTTTGCTCTCTTGCCGTGTCAGGCTAGATGTATTTCTTGTTCTCGTTTTGTTATGTTAAAACAGACTGACAGACAACTGTCTAGTGACTCCAGAAGTCACTTACACTGGCAGCACGAGGCAGCGGCAATATCTTCAATTGGACAATTCAAACATCACATTTGTTTCAAAACTCAACAGAATTGGGTCAGTAGCTGCAAATTAGACTTGGAGATGAGGATGCGATATGCAGCATTTTGGTTTGATCAGTCCAGCTTGGTCGTTCTTTGAAGTTTCATGATGACTGGGGTCTTTACTATAGGCTAGATGAAGCTAGCCTAATTTGCACTGGATCTAAATATAGACCTGTCATACAAACTATTTTTGCCTGTATTGCCTTGATTTTGTTTGCGTGGCTTCAATACGTTAATGTCTGACGGTTAAGACGTCACAGTGGACTTTGGTGTTTTCCACATTGCATGAGGGAGACAGAATATCTAGACTACTTTTAAGGGACCATGTGGTTCAAGAGAGGGCTTTTGCAATAACAATTCAGGCAAGGTAACATGTGTAGGCCTATATCAACCTTCTCTTCCAAGACCACCGGCCTTTTAAAATGTTTGTTGCAGCCCTGATATACTTCATTCAACTAGTCCACCAAAGACATCAAGCCATTAACTAGTTGAATTTGATGTGGAAGATCAGGGCTACAACAAATATCTGACGGCTGGTGGTCCTCGAGGAGATGGTTGGGAAACACTGGCCATGATGTCGCTACAGACTTAGTCTGTGGGCAGTCTGCTTAATGAAATTATGGTGGTTAACTCACTAGGAAGCAGAACAGGTACAGAGAGTGGCAATGCTGTTAGCTTAAGTTGCACCAATGGATGAATGTGTGCTAGAACAGCTGAGGGATAACATTTAACTGCATTCCAGGTGAAGCTGGTTGAGAGAATGCCAAGAATGTGCAAAGCTGTCATCAAGGCAAAGGGAGGCTATTTGAAGAATCTCAAATCTAAAATATATTTTCATTTGTTCAACACTTTTTTTGGTTACTGCATGATTCCAAATGTTTTATTTCATAGTTGTGATGTCTTCACTATTATTTTACAATGTAGAAAATAGTAAAAATAAAGAAAATCCCCAGAATGAGTAGGTTTTGACAGGTACTTGTGTGATATTTAATCCTAGTAAAAAGTACCTGTCTTGGGTCAGTTAGGATCACCACTTATTTTAAGAATGTGAAATGTCAGAATCATGGTAGAGAGTGATTGATTTATTTCAGCTTTTATTTCTTTCATCACATTCCCAGTGGGTCAGAAGTTTACATACACTCAATTAGTATTTGGTAGCATTGCCTTTAAATTGTTTAACTTGGGTCAAATGTTTTGGGTAGCCTTCCACATATTTCCCACAATAAATTGGGTGAATTCTGGGCCATTCCTCTTGACAGAGCTGGTGTAACTGAGTCAGGTTTGTAGGTCTCCTTGCTTTCACACGCTTTTTCAGTTCTGCCCACAAATGTTCTATAGGATTGAGGTCTGGGCTTTGTGATGGCGACTCCAAAACCTTGACTTTGCTGTCCTTAAGCCATTTTGCCACAACTTTGGAAGTATGCTTGGGGTCATTGTCCATTTGGAAGACCCATTTGCAACCAAGCTTTAACTTCCTGACTGATGTCTTGAGATGTTGCTTCAATATATCTACATCATTTTACTCCTCATGAGCCATCTATTTTGTGAAGTGCACCAGTCCCTTCTGCAGCAAAGCACCTCCACAACATGATGCTGCCACCCCCGTGCTTCATGGTTGGGATGATGTTCTTCGGCTTGCCAGTATCCCCCTTTTCCCTCGAAACATATCAATGGTCATTATGGCCAACAGTTCTATTTTTGTTTCATCAGACCAGAGGACATTTCTCCAAAGTACGATCCTCATGTGCAGTTGCAAACCGTAGTCTGACTTTTTTTATGGCAGTTTTGGAGCAGTGGCTTCTTCCTTGCTGAGCGGCCTTTCAGGTTATGTCGATATAGTACTCGTTTTACTGTGGATATAGATACTTTTGTACCTGTTTCCTCCAGAATCTGCACAAGGTCCTTTGCTGTTGTTCAGGGATTGAGCCATACTTTTTTCTGAGGTCTTGGCTGATTTCTTTTGTAAAGAGGTAGTAAAGAAAAAGTAAAAAGTAAAGTAAAGAGGCACGGAGTTTGAAGGTAGGCCTTGAAATGCATCCAGAGGTACACCTCGAATTAACTCAAATTATGTCAATTAGCCTTTCAGAAGCTTCTAAAGCCATGACATCATTTTCTGGAATTTTTCAAGCTGTTTAATTTCTTGGCGCACCCATCCCTTTAGCGAAATCATTTTCGTCAACATCCACTGAATTTCAGAGCGCCAAATTCAAATTAAATTACTAAAAATATTTAATTTTCATGAAATCACAAGTGCAATATAGCAAAACACAGCTTTGCTTGTTGTTAATCCACCTGGTGTGTCAATTTAAAAAAAGCTTTACAGCAAAAGCTTTCCAAGTGTTTGTTAGGACATCTCTCTCAGCAGACAAAACATTACAAACTGCTAGCAGCAAAGTAGATTGGTCACGAAAGTCAGGAAAGCAATGAAATGAATCGCTTACCTTTGATGATCTTCGGATGTTTGCACTCACGAGACTCCCAGTTACACAATAAATGTTCCTTTTGTTCGATAAGATTATTTTTATATCCAAAAACCTCCATTTGGTTGCCGTGTTTTTGTTCAGAAATCCACAGGCTCGTGCAGGTCATGACGGGCAGACAAAAATTCCAAATAGTATCCGTAAAGTTCGTAGAAACATGTCAGATGTTTTTATAATCAATCCTCAGGTTGTTTTTACAATAAATAATTGATCATATTTAAACCGGACCGTAGCTTTTTCAATAGGAGAGAGAGAGAAAATGTCTGCTCGAAGCTGTTGCGCATGCAAAACTCTGTTGGCACCCAACCATCCACTGACGTGATGTGATCGTACTCGCTCATTTTTCTGAATAAAAGCCTGAAACTATGTTTAAAGACTGTTCACACGATGTGGAAGCCATAGGGAAAGGAATCTGGTTGATATCCCTCTAAATGGAGCGAAGGCAGGCTATGGAACAGAGCGCTTTCAGGAAAAAAAGCACTTCCGTGGTGAATTTTCCGCAGGTTTTTGCCTGCAATGTCAGTTCTGTTATACTCACAGACAATATTGTGGCAGTTTTGGAAACTTTGGAGTGTTTTCTATCCTAATCTGACAATTATATGCATATTCTAGATTCTGGGCCTAAGAAATAGGCAGTTTCATTTGGGTCTGTTTTTCATCCAAACATCAAAATACTGCAACCCTACACTCAACAGGTTTAAGGCACAGTCAATTTAGTGTATTTAAACTTCTGACCCACTGGAATTGTGATACAGTGAATTATAAGTTAAATAGTCTGTAAACAATTGTTGGGAAAATTACTTGTGTCATGCACAACGTAGATGTCCTATCCGACTTGCCAAAACTATAGTTTGTTAACAAGAAATGTGTGGAGTGGTTGAAACACTTAGGTTGGAGTCATTAAAACTAGTTTATGTAAACTTCCGTTCATTGACAGCATGCCAGGGCGGATTGCAGAGGTCTTGAAGCAGAAGGGGCAACACTGCATATATTGACTCTTTGCATCATCAACTTCATGTAATTGTCAATAAAAGACTTTGACACTTATAAAATGCTTGTAATTATACTTCAGTATAGTAACATCTGACAAAAATATCTAAAGACACTGAAGCGGCAAACTTGGTGGAAATTAATATTTGTGTCATTGTGTCATTGGCCACGACTGTACAGTAGTAGCCTACAGTGAATGTTTTTTTTTCTACACTAAAGGTGCAGAGTGATAATGACCAGAGGCTAACAAATTGTTAGTGTGTTTGTATTAGGTTGTCGTGCAATGAGGACCATGGCCATGAATACTGGGTGAATTGGTGGTGTCAGAATAGCCCCCAAGTGTCCTTGAATCTTATATGGCCTGCAATGACCTCCTTGATGGGTTTTGGGACGGCCTTTTCAACAGGATTTGGGCTCCCAGTGTTTGTCTGTGCTCCATTAGGTCATTCCTGAATGAACCACTATCAGTGGTGGGCTGATATATTGGCCGTGCAATCCACTGTTTTGATTGTTTTGGGTAGACAATGTTTAATCTTGGCGTGTCTGTGAGGAAAGAGAAGAAAAGCAAAAGGATGTTGACATGCATATAAAAATGTAATATGGGACACTTCTTGGTATGCTATATTGCACTTAGGTTGGATGCAGTTGATAATATTATTGTAGTGCAGGGATGGGCAACTGCAGTCCTCGGGGTCCTGATTGGTGTCACACTTTTGCCCATCCCTGATTTAGTGGATATATAGTCAGGCCCCACACTAGAAAAGGGTGCCTCTGAGCACACATGAAAGGGAGCACTATCCCCCAAAGAAACCCCTCACTTTCCCCAAGTCAACCAAACTATCCTGGAGGGGAAATTAGTCTACCTGTCCTTTTGTTCAAATAGATCTGTCTGGACAGGCCAATAATTACATTACCATCTCAATATGACAAAACATGTTGCCCAAAGTATCTTGGATGGACCATCTATCTGGATAGGCCAAGGATTGCATTAACATCCCATGACAAAACAAGTGTAAAGGTTTTTGCCTGCTTCCCAGCCGAAACAGTTCGGTAAGAGTTTGTGCATATATTATGACATTTTGTGTAGTTTTGGACTTCGGTGAGGGTTTTTTCAGCTGTTCGGCCACATATTCACATTTTTTAATTGAAAGATATTGCACCAAACCTCTTAATGTAAATTTGCGCGACTAAGATCTATTTGGCAAAATTAATGACAGATTTCTTGAGCTTAGATAAATTCTAACTATTTTAACGAGGTATCTTCTGGGTACGCCATCTCAAAATGGACAAACACTACAATTGCAGCTTTTTTTCAAGTGAACGTCTTTTAAGGGAGTATGAGAGCACACTCATTCAGTTCAGCTAGCCGAGTTCGGCTAGGCGCCAGCCGAACTGAAGCTTGCTGAGGCCTTAACTTCTTATGGATCCCTTCGCGTGCCAATCCCTTTCGTGGGAGCGATTTGACAACACCCAGTGAAATTGCAGCGCGCCAAATTCAAAACCAGAAACACTCATAAGAATTCATAAAACATAGAAGTGTTATACATCGGTTTAAAGATGAACTTCTTGTTAATCCAGCCACAGTGTCAGATTTCAAAAAGGCGTTACGGCGAACGCAGACCATGCGATTATCTGAGGACAGCGCCCAGCATACTAACACATGAAAATCAGATTTCAACCAGGCAGGTGCTACACAAAAATCCGAAATAACGATATAATTAATGTCTTACCCTTTGAAGATCTTCTGTTGGCACTCCAAAATGTCCATTAAACATTTCTCTTTTATATTTTTAATACATTTACAAACATTTCTAAAACTCTGTTTTTGCTTTGTGTGTGTGTGTGTGTGTGTGTGTGTATTTATGAGGGAAAACATGTATTTAATCCATTTTAGAATAAGGCTGTAGCATAACAAAATGTGGGAAAAATTAATAAGTCTGAATACTTTATATATCATAGATTTTTCACCTTAATATTGAGCTCATGGCCTCACTTTGCAACCGAAGTAGGCTGTTGTAGGAAATTAGCCTACATTTACTGATAGATTAATCCATTAGCCTACGTGGCTATTAGGGATGTAACGATTCACCGATAGGCATCGGTCCCAGATTCATATATTTAAAGGGTTACATTGGTATTTTGGTTATTTGGGGTAATTTCCTACTTACCCCTAATCAGCTCGGGGATTCAAACCAGCAACCTTTTGGTTACTGGACCAATGCTCTTAACTGCTAATCTACCTGCCACCCAAACCAGGCATGATATCCTAATCTGGCATATAGCCTAACCAGTACAAAGGCTCAGACACACCAATAGCGTTTGCTGGCCGAGAATACTTAGCACCTCTGAATAGAGTGCCGGCCGTAATTTGCGAACTGAGTGCGCACTGATTTTACATGTAGAATCGTTTGAAAATGTCAGCAGCAGAACAATAGATCAACATTCGGTGCAATGTGCGAAAGCGTTAATGCTCATGTGCCTTATCTATCATTATCGAGAGCCTGTATTTTGGGATTTTGTAAGGATCTTAACATTCATTGGTAAAGAGTTCTTAGGATGAACTTCAACATTATGCAATCTGAAAGCACTAAGTACTTCTGAGGACACTATGGTTTAGTATGCAATGTTTAGACCAGGTTTTTTGTAATTACAGTGGGGCAAAAAAGTATTTAGTCAGCCACCAATTGTGCAAGTTCTCCCACTTAAAAAGATGAGAGGCCTGTAATTTTCATCATAGGTACACTTCAACTATGACAGACAAAATGAGGGAAAAAAATCCAGAATATCACATTGTAGGATATTTAATGACTTTATTTGCAAATTATGGTGGAAAATAAGTAGTTTATCTCAATACTTTATTATATACCCTTTGTTGGCAATGACAGAGGTCAAATGTTTTCTGTAAGTCTTCACAAGGTTTTCACACACTGTTGCTGGTATTTTGGCCCATTCCTCCATGCAGATCTCCTCTAGAGCAGTGATGTTTTGGGGCTGTTGCTGGGCAACACGAACTTTCAACTCCCTCCAAATATTTTCTAAGGGGTTGAGATCTGGAGATTGGCTAGGCCCACTACAGGACCTTGAAATGCTTCTTACGAAGCCACTCCTTCTTTACCTTTTAAGAAAAACAGCCCCAAATCATGTTTCCACCCCCATGCTTCACAGTAGGTATGGTGTTCTTTGGATGCAACTCAGCATTCTTTGTCCTCCAAACACGACGAGTTCCATTTTGGTTTCATCTGACCATCTGACATTCTCCCAATCTTCTTCTGGATCATCCAAATGCTCTCTAGCAAACTTCAGACGGGCCTGGACATGTACTGGCTTAAGCAGGGGGACACGTCTGGCACTGCAGGATTTGAGTCCCTGGCGGCGTAGTGTGTTACTGATGGTAGGCTTTGTTACTTTGGTCCCAGCTCTCTGCAGGTCATTCATTAGGTCCCCCCGTGTGGTTCTGGGATTTTTGCTCACCGTTCTTGTGATCATTTTGACCCCACAAGGTGAGATCTTGCGTGGAGCCCCAGATCGAGGGAGATTATCAGTGGTCTTGTATGTCTTCCATTTCCTAATAATTGCTCCCACAGTTGATTTCTTCAAACCAAGCTGCTTACCTATTGCAGATTCAGTCTTCCCAGCCTGGTGCCGGTTTACAATTTTGTTTCTGGTGTCCTTTGACAGCTCTTTGGCCTTGGCCATAGTGGAGTTTGGAGTGTGACTGTTTGAGGTTGTGGACAGGTGTCTTTTATACTGATAACAAGTTCAAACAGGTGCCATTAATACAGGTAACGAGTGGAGGACAGAGGAGCCTCTTAAAGAAGAAGTTACAAGTCTGTGAGAGCCAGAAATCTTGCTTGTTTGTAGTTGACGAAATACTTATTTTCCACCATAATTTGCAAATAAATTCTTTAAAAAATCCTACAATGTGATTTTCTGGATTTTTTTTCTTCTCATTTTGTCTTTTGTCATTGTTGAAGTGTACCTATGATGAAAATTACAGGCCTCATCTTTTTAAGTGGGAGAACTTGCACAATTGGTGGCTGACTAAATACTTTTTTGCTCCACTGTATATTGGTGGTGTCGGCATGGTTTAAAGGTGGGATTCTTACATGTCTTTCAGCTCAAGTTCAAGCTTAGTATAATTGATGACTTTGCGTGAACATGTATGCTTTTTAGATGAAAACATGGAGCGTGGAGGAGCTGAGGTCACGGCTGGCCTCCCTGGACCCCCTGATGGAGCAGGAAATCAGGGAGATCCGCCAGCGCTACCTGGCCAAGCGCCAGCCCATCCTGGACGCCATCGAGGCCAAGAAGCGACGCCAGCAGAACCTCTGAGGCACTTTGACATGCCCATACTCAAACGTCTTAAGTGGACTCTTGGTCATTCACACTGGACAATGACACGGACAGATTACTTCTGTTCATTGCTTTGGACTCCTTCATTGCTGTTCTTGTCTTTTTCTTTATAGGAAAACCACTTAATGCCGCCAATCATGCATGTTTTTTTTGTCTTAAGTTATTTTAATTTTTTTGTTTAGGGCACTTGAGACCTCAAGTATTCTTTTTTTTCACTCATGTGGTACAATTGTAGTATCTTTCACTGTTGGTACTCTTGAAACAACTGTTGCATTGGTAATTGAAAAATACTTTTATACCATCCACTGTATCATTTTGTGTGTTTTACCACTTATGTAATTTGGTACTTATTCCTTAATTTGTATTTAGGTTCTCCATACTATTCATTTTTCAGCACAGTACAATATCCTGCCAAAGGGAAGTTCAATTTACTTCATGGGTATACAGTGCCTTGCGAAAGTATTCGGCCCCCTTGAACTTTGCGACCTTTTGCCACATTTCAGGCTTCAAACATAAAGATATAAAACTGTATTTTTTTGTGAAGAATCAACAACAAGTGGGACACAATCATGAAGTGGAACGACATTTATTGGATATTTCAAACTTTCAATCAAAAACTGAAAAATTGGGCGTGCAAAATGATTCAGCCCCTTTACTTTCAGTGCAGCAAACTCTCTCCAGAAGTTCAGTGAGGATCTCTGAATGATCCAATGTTGACCTAAATGACTAATGATGATAAATACAATCCACCTGTGTGTAATCAAGTCTCCGTATAAATGCACCTGCACTGTGATAGGCTCAGAGGTCCGTTAAATCGCAGAGAGCATCATGAAGAACAAGGAACACACCAGGCAGGTCCGAGATACTGTTGTGAAGAAGTTTAAAGCCGGATTTCCTAAGCTTTAAACATCCCAAGGAGCACTGTGCAAGCGATAATATTGAAATGGAAGGAGTATCAGACCACTGCAAATCTACCAAGACCTGGCCGCCCCTCTAAACTTTCAGCTCATACAAGGAGAAGACTGATCAGAGATGCAGCCAAGAGGCCCATGATCACTCTAGATGAACTGCAGAGATCTACAGCTGAGGTGGGAGACTGTCCATAGGACAACAATCAGTCGTATATTGCACAAATCTGGCCTTTATGGAAGAGTGGCAAGAAAGCCATTTCTTAAAGATATCCATAAAAAGTGTCGTTTAAAGTTTGCCACAAGCCACCTGGGAGACACACCAAACATGTGGAAGAAGGTGCTCTGGTCAGATGAAACCAAAATTGAACTTTTTGGCAACAATGCAAAACGTTATGTTTGGCGTAAATGCAACACAGCTGAACACACCATCCCCACTGTCAAACATGGTGGTGGCAGCATCATGGTTTGGGCCTGCTTTTCTTCAGCAGGGACAGGGAAGATGGTTAAAATTGATGGGAAGATGGATGGAGCCAAATACGGGACCATTCTGGAAGAAAACCTGATGGAGTCTGCAAAAGACCTGAGACTGGGACGGAGATTTGTCTTCCAACAAGACAATGATCCAAAACATAAAGCAAAATCTACAATGCAATGGTTCAAAAATGAACATATCCAGGTGTTAGAATGGCCAAGTCAAAGTCCAGACCTGAATCCAATCGAGAATCTGTGGAAAGAACTGAAAACTGCTGTTCACAAATGCTCTCCATCCAACCTCACTGAGCTCGAGCTGTTTTGCAAGGAGGAATGGGGAAAAAAATTCAGTCTCTCGATGTGCAAAACTGATAGAGACATACCCCAAGCGACTTACAGCTGTAATCGCAGCAAAAGGTGGCGCTACAAAGTATTAACTTAAGGGGGCTGAATAATTTTGCACGCCCAGTTTTTCAGTTTTTGATTTGTTAAAAACGTTTTAAATATCCAATAAATGTCGTTCCACTTCATGATTGTGTCCCACTTGTTGTTGATTCTTCACAAAAAAATACAGTTTTATATCTTTATGTTTGAAGCCTGAAATGTGGCAAAAGGTCGCAAAGTTCAAGGGGGCCGAATACTTTCGCAAGGCACTGTATGACCCAGGAGAAACTGAATTTAAATTCAATAGATAGTACCTCAGCCAGAGTTGAATGCATGTGCCACAATAAAAAACATATATACGGGCATAGCTGATGTTAATGCTTGATTTCAAGAAAACGTCAAGTTTTATGCACATATTTGGAATTTGTTTCTGAATTATGTCATTTTAGAGATATTACAATGAGGTTTGGTTAAAAGATGTTTGAAAAATTTAAGTGAAACTGTTTGTTTTGAACCATGGTGCACTTCGTTCATTGTTATTCACTGTACAGTTACTTCTCTATTTTTGTTCATAACTCATCGTCATCATTCCATAGAGCAGGTTGTACTTATTTTTTTAACATTCAAACTTTTGGTATACGTAAGGGCAATCATTTTGTATATATAGTTTAGGCAGTTATATCCTTACGAGGAAGATACATTTTGTATTTGTTGTGCTACAGAAATTTGCATCAGTGTGCAAACTAGCCTCTCAGGTCAGATATTCTCAGGTTCGTATACAAGGACATTAATTTAGAAATTAAACGAAATAACCCAGTTTGATGACCAATAAGCACAATTTAGTTATCTGAAAATATTACTTGTTACAAGCAAAAAAGGGAATGTAATTGAATTGCCTTATACTGCCTACTTATTTGTTTTTCTGCTTTATAATTGTAATAATCACCTGTCAATTTACTAGTTAAAAAAAAAAAAAGTTATTTAATTACTGTAGGTTTATAACTCCTCAAACATATCACTCAATCTAAACCTCTGATCTGATTATTTATTTGAGATTTCATTGTTACTTACAACCATTTTTTCTGAGTAAGGCAGTCTATGTTTTTATGTTATATTGAAAGGCATTCATTGAAGTAGAAATCACTGGAAAGCATTTCAGCCCTGTAATATGAATGAAGAACTGGTGTGTACTCAAGTCTCCACTTGTCCTTAAATTTAGTATTCATTCCAAGAAAATGGTTTTCAAATGTTGATCCCTTAAATTGTGCAATGAAAGTCATGCATGTGTTTAATATCAGTGTTTGATTTGTGTATTTGTTGCGTGCCTATTAAAACCTATTTGGGACCATTGAGTATTTTGGCTTTGCAATGACATTTCAGGCAAGGTAACATGTCTAGGCCTAGATCAGTGTTTCCCAAACACAGAAACCACCAGCTTTTTAACATATTTGTTGCAACCCTGATAAAGCACACCTCGTTCAACTAGTACACAAAATAAAATCAAGCCATTACCTAGTTGAATCTGATGTGCTAGCCCAGAGCTACAACAAATATCTGATGGTTGGTGGACCTCAAGGAAATAGTTGGGAAACACTGACCTAAATGTCACTACAGACAGTCTGTGGGCAGAATGCTTTATGGAAGTACTTTCTGCCTTATGAAATTATGGTTGTAGAACAGGTGGCCATGCTGCTACCTTAAATTGCAACTCTGGATGAATGTGTGCTAGAACAGCTGGGGGATAGCATTTATCTGCATTATGCACGAGAGAGATTATGAATTACCACGTTTTTGTCTCCAAAAGCTCCTCTACTCTGAACACACCAAGTAAAGGAAGGTAAGGGCTGTGGCCAATTACCAACGTCAGGGGTTTTCACACTGCACCCCATTCCCCACTGGACACTATTTTGGGGTATTTGCTTGGCTGTAGGCCGGTGCTGATGGAGGACAATAGCACCCAGCAACAGTCAACTATTAGCTATTGGAAAGTGTAATGCTTAATTACCAGCAAATCAAATTGTTTGGGGACAGACTTGGTGGAGACAATCGAACACCGAAGGTGAACCTTGGTGAAGATTGCCACTCCCCCACCTTTGGAAGATCTGTCTTGCTGAAAAAGGTTATAACCAGGTTAAGGTTAACCACGTCTCAGTAATGACCAACACATCTGGATTGGAGCTGTGAACTTTCAATTGATCCATTTTATGTAATAAGCTTCTAGTGTTAACATACAGAAAACCCAGACTTTTACGATAGCAGAAATCAGTGAAGCAGTTATCAGAGCACGAGTCAGAATTGGGGCTAGCAACAGTAGATTGGCCAGGGTGTACATGCATATTTCCAGATAGTACAATCAAGGCACTGGGAGAGCTCTGCAGTGCTGATTTGACATCTGAATGTGCATCAGGTGGCAACAAGATCATTGAGGCAACAGAGTCTTGAGGCAAAATGCACAAGAAAAAAAATATATATATATAACGACTTGGGGCTAGCCATTGTAAGTTCAGAGTCACTCGCCCCAACAGTGCGTGTGTGCTGGAGGCGAGAGAGAGAGGGGTGTGTGTGGTGTAAGGTACCTGTACCAGACAGGTGAAGACAGGCCAGGACAGATGGTGAGCAGATCGCCAGGTGGAATCCAAGCAGTAGTGTGTGTAGGAGGCAATGGGAGTAGATGAGTGTCACAGCCACTTGGACAAAGCTTTTATTTCTGGAGGCAGATTACTTGTAGAAAATGCCAGTGAATGGTCTTTGAACAGCAGGAGGGAGCTTCAGAGGACACTACAAATAGTCCTGACACTTGTTGGGCCAAAAGCCCTTTTACTTCACACCCTAGTGCTAATTGAATTTGTATCTGGTCTGTCCTTTCAGGCCTGGCAGCTCAGTTCCAGGTTGGATGGTGTCCTTAGGTCTCTGCTGTTTGTTTGCTAGAGCACCCTCCATTATAGCTTGGAAAAATAAAACATTGGAAGCAGTAATCTCTCCAGTTAACGTTGGTCAAAATTAGATTGTAGGTTTGGAGTTTTGATCTGGAGCGAACGCCATGCTGTGGAGAGTAGCAAACCTGTATATGTACCTGTCGAAAAATCCACGTTTATCTAACTCCAAATCTATCCTTTTGTAAAAAAAAATCATTTCAGGGGGCTTTATTGTCATGGGAAACACATGTTAACATTGCCAAAGCAAGTGAGGTACAGTGCCTTGCGAAAGTATTCGGCCCCCTTGAACTTTGCGACCTTTTGCCACATTTCAGGCTTCAAACATAAAGATATAAAACTGTATTTTTTTGTGAAGAATCAACAACAAGTGGGACACAATCATGAAGTGGAACGACATTTATTGGATATTTCAAACTTTTTTAACAAATCAAAAACTGAAAAATTGGGCGTGCAAAATTATTCAGCCCCCTTAAGTTAATACTTTGTAGCGCCACCTTTTGCTGCGATTACAGCTGTAAGTCGCTTGGGGTATGTCTCTATCAGTTTTGCACATCGAGAGACTGAATTTTTTTTCCCATTCCTCCTTGCAAAACAGCTCGAGCTCAGTGAGGTTGGATGGAGAGCATTTGTGAACAGCAGTTTTCAGTTATTTCCACATATTCTCGATTGGATTCAGGTCTGGACTTTAACTTGGCCATTCTAACACCTGGATATGTTTATTTTTGAACCATTCCATTGTAGATTTTGCTTTATGTTTTGGATCATTGTCTTGTTGGAAGACACATCTCCGTCCCAGTCTCAGGTCTTTTGCAGACTCCATCAGATTTTCTTCCAGAATGGTCCTGTATTTGGCTCCATCCATCTTCCCATCAATTTTAACCATCTTCCCTGTCCCTGCTGAAGAAAAGCAGGCCCAAACCATGATGCTGCCACCACCATGTTTGACAGTGGGGATGGTGTGTTCAGGGTGATGAGCTGTGTTGCTTTTACGCCAAACATAACATTTTGCATTGTTGCCAAACAGTTCAATTTTGGTTTCATCTGACCAGAGCACCTTCTTCCACGTGTTTGGTGCGTCTCCCAGGTGGCTTGTGGCAAACTTTAAACTACACTTTTTATGGATATCTTTAAGAAATGGCTTTCTTCTTGCCACTCTTCCATAATGGCCAGATTTGTGCAATATACGACTGATTGTTGTCCTATGGACAGAGTCTCCCACCTCAGCTGTAGATCTCTGCAGTTCATCCAGAGTGATCATGGGCCTCTTGGCTGCATCTCTGATCAGTCTTCTCCTTGTATGAGCTGAAAGTTTAGAGGGATGGCCAGGTCTTGGTAGATTTGCAGTGGTCTGATACTCCTTCCATTTCAATATTATCGCTTGCACAGTGCTCCTTGGGATGTTTAAAGCTTGGGAAATCCGGCTTTAAACTTCTTCACAACAGTATCTCGGACCTGCCTGGTGTGTTCCTTGTTCTTCATGATGCTCTCTGCGCTTTTAACGGACCTCTGAGCCTATCACAGTGCAGGTGCATTTATACGGAGACTTGATTACACACAGGTGGATTGTATTTATCATCATTAGTCATTTAGGTCAAGATTGGATCATTCAGAGATCCTCACTGAACTTCTGGAGAGAGTTTGCTGCACTGAAAGTAAAGGGGCTGAATAATTTTGCACGCCCAATTTCTCAGTTTTTGATTTGTTAAAAAAGTTTGAAATATCCAATAAATGTCGTTCCACTTCATGATTGTGTCCCACTTGTTGTTGATTCTTCACAAAAAAATACAGTTTTATATCTTTATGTTTGAAGCCTGAAATGTGGCAAAAGGTCGCAAAGTTCAAGGGGGCCGAATACTTTCGCAAGGCACTGTACTATCACTACATAGCATAGAGAATAGCCTCTATTTGTCCAATTTGTTAGGCTAGTTTCCATCATCCTCCACTCTCCATGTCTTTCACCTGACTTTGGAACTCACTAGAAGGTCTGTTTTGGGGTCGGAGCAAACTCTTAAAGGACGTTCTAGCAGGGGCGGCGCCAGAGGGGTGTCCAGGGTGGCACTGGACATTTAATTCGCTACTGGCAGTTTGATGCTAATTGACATCTAATTCCTTGTTGAAAGATGCATTTATTTTGATGTTCGGCGGCGCATTTTTCAAATCGAGGATGAGGAAGAGAGAATATTAACGTTGGTTGTGAGATACAGAAGTATAAGAATAAGAAGAACATACAGAAGAGAGAATATTTCCACAGTTCCATGAGCTCCTAATTGCGACTGGCGAAAGCATCATATTTGAAGTAAATTTTAAGGTTTAGCATCGGTTTAGGTTTCCGGAACAACTTTTATGACATTGAGTCACTGTGTAAGTTAACGTTAGACCTTTGGCTCCATTAGCAGCCAGTTAATCAGATAAGAGAGATCGGTTTCCAATTTAGCATAACATTGTGTTTACATCTCAAATCAAAGTATGTCACGTGCGCCGGATACAACAGGTGTGATACCTTACAGTGAAATGCTTATTTACAGGCCCTAACCAACAGTGCAATCTTTAAGAAAAAATAGGTATTAGGTGAACAATAGATAAGTAAGAAAATAAAAAACAATAGTAAAAAGACTGTGAATAATAACAGTAGCGAGGCTATAACAGTAGCGAGGCTATATTCAGGCAATGGTTAGTCGGGCTAATTGAGGTAGTATGTACATATAGTTAAAGTGACTATGCATATACTGTATATGATAAAAAGAGAGTAGCAGTAGCGTAAAAGAGGGGGTGGCGGGTGGTGGGACACAATGCAGATAGTCTGGGTGGCACCGGTTAGTCGGGCTAATTGGGGTAGTATGTACACGAATGTATAGTTAAAGTGACTGTGCATATATGATAAACAGAGAGTAGCAGCAGCATAAAGTGTGTGGGGGGGTGTAGCCATTTGATTACCTGTTCAGGAGTCTTATGGCTTGGGGGTAAAAGCTGTTGAGAAGCCTTTTTGTCCTAGACTTGGCGCTCTGGTGCTTCTTGCCATGCGATAGTATAGAGTCTATCGATAGTATACAGTCTATGACTGGGGTGGAGTCTTTGACCATTTGTAGGGCCTTCCTCTGAAACTACCTGGTGTAGAGGTCCTGGATGTCAGGCAGCTTAGCCCCAGTGATGTACTGAGCGGTATGCACTACCCTCTGTAGTGCCTTGCGGCTGAGAAGTTGCCGTACTAATTGATGCTAATTGACATCAGTCAATGCTCTCGATGTTGCAGCTGTAGAACCTTTTGAGGATCTGAGGACACATGCCACATCTTTTTAGTTTTCCTGAGGTGGAATAGGCTTTGTCGTGCCCTCTTTACGACTGTCTTGGTGTATTTGGACCATTCTAGTTTGTTGGTGATGTGGACATCAAGGAACTTGAAGCTCACATCAAGTAAGTTGTGCTAGTAATACAGTGTTGTGTCGTAAATTACAGTATACAAATGTTTAGCTAATGTGGGGTAACTAGTAGGCAACAGCTGTTGGTGTTCAGCAAGTTAACATTCAGCTATTTCAAATCCATTAACTCAGTTAGATTTTCGTACTTGAACTCAAAACGAACAATTGTTATTATCAATCTGTTAACGTTACTCAAAAGATTACCGCAATCCTCAGATACCCTGTTTGTTGTCGTAAAGGTGTAAAAAATTGTAGCTAGCTAAGTTACTTACTGCAGAGTATGGCTAGCCATGATCTAACTAGTAATTTAGGCTGGTAGTTGATTTTAAGGTACAGTTATGATAATGGGGATTTGTAATTAAGATTGAGATTTAACTAAAATGTGGGTAATTGGATGCTTATATGTAACCATAGACTTATTTTTGCATAGGGTCAATTAAACATGAAAAGAAAGGGAGAGATATCAGACTTCTGTTCCAAAAGGACCCAATGGTAGGCCAGGCCTATACATTAAACTACACATTTTAGTTAGCAGCTGTTAGTGTCTAATCTTGTGGATCCCTTAATTATACATTTCCATAGAGGTATGACACATTATTTAACGTGTATTTCAGACATTTCAAGATCCAGAGAAGAGGGTCCTGTACAGCTGTGTTTGAAAACATTTCCCAGAACTCAGCATGGTACTAGGAAAGTGGCTTTCAACAGCTCCTGGTATAAGGACAATTCATGGTTTGAATATTCTGTAAATCAAGATTCAACTTATTGTTTCGCCTGTAGGCATTTTTCTCTGCCCAATACACCTGAATTTGCCTGTCAGGTTTTTGTAACTGGAAAACGGCGCTATTTAAAGATTCTGGGTTTAAGCTTCATTCGATGGCAGAGCATCATATCAATGTTATGTATGCTTGGAATCAGCATAAGAGGGCTATTGACAGCAACTCATTGAGGACCAGAAAAACAAAAGTGGAGGAAAACTGTACTTACATTAAAACAATTGCAGATGTGCTCCTATTAATTAACTGCCACTCATAATATAGCGCAGAGAGGTCATCAAGAGTCTGATGACTCTCACAACAAGGGTAATTTTTTGACAATCTTAGAAGAAATAGCAAAGCATGAGAGAAAAGGATGAATGCATTTGGCAATGCTAAGTACAAAAGCCACCAAATCCAGAATGAAGTTCTTGAGGGCTTAGCTGAGATGGTACAAAGTGAAATAATATGAGAAAGTGAAGTAATAATAAGAAAGTGAAGTTTTTAGTATAATTGCAGATGAAACCAAAGATTTAAAGAAAATAGAACAAATGTCTTTAGTTGTGAGGTACTATTACAACAGGGCCATCCACGAAAGCTTTTTACACTTTCAGTCTTAGATGCAGCAGGTCTCACAAAAATTATAATTGATCGCCTTGCAAAACATGGTCTGGACTACAGAAATACTCTTGTGGGGCAAGGCTATGACGGTGTATAGCGGAAAGCATTCTGGTGTGTCTGCACGGATTAAAAACAGATTTGCATTTTGTGTGCACTGAAATGCACATTTGTGGAATTTGGTTATTGTCGATGCTGTAAAATCAGTGCCTGAGGCAGTTCACTTTTTTGCTCTCCTGCAGTAGCTTTATATCATTGTATCTGGCTCGTACGTTCATCTCAAGTGGCTTGCAGTTCAGAAACAGCAGCAGCCCAGGGAACTACAAAGACTTACGGATGGATGTAAGGTGGACATGCAGATACATGGCCTGCCGTAATCTGAGGGACAGGCTTCCAGCAGTTCTAAGAGTGCTACAGGATATCACACTTGAAAATAGTGGTGATAGATTAGTGGAGGCAAAGGGCCTTCTTTCTCATATAGATTTACATTTCATATGGCTTCTGGTTAACTTTTGTAACGTGCTTGGTGATGCCAAATGTCTTTCTGACATGCTCCAATCAAGCTCTCTCGACCTAGCAAAGGCTGTGGATTTAGCAGGTGCCCTTACAGACACATTACAGGACTACAGAAGTGAGGGTAACTATGGAAAGAGGTTGAAGAGATTCCAGAGCACCGCAAAATAAGTGTACAAACAGCATGTAAAAGACAGCCTAAAACATTAAGATTTCACGACTAATTTATGATGAGCACTGTAGGACAGAAAAATTGTGACCAAAGTGTTGGTGAGAGCTCCCAAAGAGCTGTCTTTTATCAGCTGCTTGACAATCTCACAGCTGAACTGCAGATACGTTTTTCAAAGAAGAATTACGAGATAATGCAAAGGATCTAGTCTCTCAACCCAAAGAGTACAACGTTCTTGAATGAGGAGCCTCTGTTTGCCTTTGCTCAGACCTTTGAGTCAGATTTAGAAGACCTCAAACATGAGGTTCATTAAACCAAGCGGCTTCTTGATAGGAGAGAGGGAAGTGGAAGTGACAGACCGTCCACTCTCCTTGACTTTGTTGTGTTTCTAGAACCTTATAAAGAGGTCATCCATGAGCTATTTCGACTTTGTAAGATTTCTGTTGTTACAGAGAAGCTTCTCAGCATTAAAACTGATTAAAACCCACCTTAGGACAACAATAGTTGATGACAGGTTAAATCACTCCAGTGTTAATCTGCAAAATTGTAATTATTCGCCTACCTGCTCATGCCTTTTGCACACAATGTATATAGACTCTCTTTTTTTTCTACTGTGTTATTGACTTGTTAATTGTTTACTCCATGTGTAACTCTAATTGTTTACTCCATGTGTAATAAAAAAAGAAAAAGTCACCTTGGAATTCTCAGTGTTGAGTGGATGAGTTTGTGAAACATTTTGCCAGCTCTCACCAGAACTGCAGAATTATGCTGTTTTAAATCTACCTAGGATAATTTGGCACTTAGGCGGTCCCTCTGATCATGATTAAAACCTGCACTGTGTACTAGCTAGTACACTGACATTCTAAAATGATAAATCCAAAGGGTATCATGTCACACAGATTTAATTAGGTCTTGATTAGGCCAATTCCAAAACTTCTTTGCTATTAGTTAACATAATATATATGAGCATAAATAAACTCAGCAAAAAAGAAAGTTCACTCACTGTCAACTGCATTTATTTTCAGCAAACCTAACATGTGTAAATATTTGTATGAATATAACAAGATTCAACAACTGAGACATAAAATGAACAAGTTCCACAGACATGTGACTAACATAAATGAAATAATGTG
This sequence comes from Oncorhynchus mykiss, assembly GCF_057628025.1. Taxonomy (NCBI): domain Eukaryota; kingdom Metazoa; phylum Chordata; class Actinopteri; order Salmoniformes; family Salmonidae; genus Oncorhynchus; species Oncorhynchus mykiss. The sequence continues at coordinate 28,875,939 of NC_143028.1, read as the reverse complement.
TCCTTGAACAAAGGGGGGGTCCAAATCAAAAGTAACAGTCAGTATCTGGTGTGGCCACCAGCTACATTAAGTACTGCAGTGGATCTCCTCCTCATGGACTGCACCAGATTTGCCAGTTCTTGCTGTGAGATGTTACCCCAATCTTCCACCAAGGCACCTGCAAGTTCCCGGACATTTCTGGGGGGAATGGCCCTATCCCTCACCCTCCAATCCAACAGGTCCCAGATGTGCTCAATGGGATTGAGATCCGGGTTCTGTGCTGGCCATGGCAGAACACTGACATTCCGGTCTTGCAGGAAATCACACACAGGATGAGCAGAATGGCTGGAGGGTCATGTCAGGATGAGGGTCATGTCAGGATAAGCATGCAAGAAGGGTACCACATGAGGGAGGAGGATGTCTTCCCAGTAATGCACAGCATTGAGATTGCCTGCAATGACAACAAGCTTAGTCCGATGATGCTGTGACACACCACCCCAGACCATGATGAACCCTCCACCTCCAAATCGATCCTGCTCCAGAGTACAGGCCTCGATCCTGCTCCAGAGTGCAACGCTCATTCCTTCAACGATAAACGTGAATCTGACCATCACCTCTGGTGAGACAAAACCGTGACTCGTCAGTGAATAGCACTTTTTGCCAGTCCTGTCTGGTCCTGGGACGGTGGTTTTGTGCCCATAGGCAACACCGTTGTCGGTGATGTCTGGTGAGGACCAGCCTTACAACAGGCCTACAAGCCCTCAGTACATTCTCTCTCAGCCTAGTGCGGACAGTCTGAGCACTGATGGAGGGATTGTGCGTTCCTGGTGTAACTTGGGCAGTTGTTGTTGCCATCCTGCACCTGTCCCGCAGGTGTGATGTTCGGATGTACCGACCCTGTGCAGGTGTTGTTACACGTGGTCTGCCACTGTGAGGACAATCAGCTGTCCATCCTGTCTCCCTGTAGCGCTGTCTTAGGCGTCTCACAGTACAGACATTGCCATTTATTGACCTGGCCACATCTGCAGTCCTCATGCCTCCTTGCAGCATGCCTAAGGCACGTTCACACAGATGAGCAGGGACCCTGGGCATCTTTCTTTTGGTGTTTTTCAGAGTCAGTAGAAAGGCCTCTTTAGTGTCTTAAATTTTCATAATTGTGACCTTAATTGCCTACCGTCTGCAAGCTGTTAGTGTCTTAACGACCGTTCCACAGATGCATGTTCATTAATTGTTTATGGTTCGTTGAACAAGCATGGGAAACAGTGTTTGAACCCTTTACAATGGATTTTAGATTTTTACGAATTATCTTTGAAAGACAGGGTCCTGAAAAGGGGATGTTTCTTTTTTTATGATAGTTTATGATACTGTAAATTTGTAATATTGATGGGCACCAAAATGATTTGTATTTTTCAAGTCCATTTCTGCTTGATACCTGGTATGCCAAGTTGCAGTGTTTTTTTGTAAATGTACTTTTTTGTAAATAAACTATGCAATTTATGTAACACACAAATGCTATCTTATCTCCTTGGTGCTTGAACTTTATTTTCTGAAAATATTTTGGATGTTCACCACTTATAGACCAGATTATATATTCATGAAAACAGAGTGACCCAAGACTCTCCATGTATGTAAGTACAGTACAGTGTGTGTGTGAGAGAGAAAGAAATTGAGCTGCGGTTCCGAGATTAGTCAGTGTCTCAATCATAGTATGTTAAAGAATTCTAGTGAAGTAACCCTTTTGGACCACACTATCTGCCACATTGAAGAACTCTGGGTGAAGTGAATTATCACTTCTACCTCTAATCAGCAATCATTGGATTAATTCATGCTCCTTAGATGCCAGGTTAGGGTTACATACAAATTTTCTGTCATGGTCTATGGACCCCCTGAAGTAGTTTTGGCCACCCCCTGGCCACCCCATTTATAAAACTCTAGGTGTCTCAAATCCAAAAATGAACCTTATCAGTTACACATAGCTATTGGGTTATTGTCCCATGGTTCTTTACCATTCTTTGTTGGGTGTATCTCACATGAACACACAGTCGTCCATGCCTGTATGGATGAGCCAAAGGTGTGTCCATATCTCAATTAATAACCTGGCCATTTGATCTATCTTACCCACTGTGCTCTACGATGAGTCTGTCAGCTGCTCTTCTGGCCCAGTAGGTTGTCAGGGGCTTCTCAAGGCTCTCTGCCTATGATGAAGACACCACTGTTATTTTTACTCTATTGACTGGTGGAGGTGGTGGTGGGGGATATAATTAGCTTTAGATTGCTCGTAAAAGCTCAGGGGGAATCCCAAGGGGAAACATAGCCAGACATGAGATCCTAATCTGGCATATAGCCTAACTACTATAAAGGCTCACACACACCAATAGCATTTGCTGGCCGAGAGCACTTAGCGCCACTTTCTCAATTTTCTTTCTCTCTGCATTGTTGGGAAGGGCCTGTAAGTAAGCATTTCAATGTTAGTCCACACCTGTTGTTTTTCCGAAGTATGTGACAAATAACATTTGATTTGATTTGAGTGCTGGCTTTAATTTGCGATGCGAGTGCGCACTGATTTTACATGTGGAATCGTGAAAATATTGTCAGTCAGATGGCAGACGGACGCTACATCCACATTTGGTGCAATGTGTGTGAGCCTCAATGCTCACCCATCTTGTCAATCTCTTATCAATTGTTACCGAGAGCCTGTATTTGAGGATTTTGTAAGGATCTAAATGTTTTTTTGTTGTTGTAATTGTATTGGTGGTGTTTGTGCATGGCTTGAACCTGTGATTCTTATACATCTTTCAGCTCAAGTACAAACTTAATATAATTGATGACTTTGCGTGAACATTCCATGCTATGCTTGAACCAGTGTCAAATTTCAGGGTAAATAGCATGCGGTAATAAAGGGGACCCCTTTTATGCGAACATGGAGCGTGGAGGAGCTGGCCTCCCTGGACCCCCAGATGGAGCAGGAGATCAAGGAGATCTGCCAGCGCTACCTATTTTTTCACTCATGTGGTACAATTTTATTATCTTCCACTGTTGGTACTCCTAAAACAACTGTGTGGCATTGGAAATTGGAGATCACTTTTATACCATACACTGTATAATTTTATATGACCCAGTAGAACCTTAATTTCATTAAAATGTAATTAAAGAAATAGTACCTCAGTCTTCGTTAAATGTACTTTTGTGCCTCACTAACGGCCAAATTCTAACTTCAGATACATGATTAGCTGATTTCAACAAAACGTCAAATTGCATGCACATATCTGGGATTTGGTCCTGAATTATTATATTAGAAAATGGACAAAAAGGTACAATGCATAATCGGTTAAAATATGTTTGAAAAATGTAAGGGAAACTACTGTGCACTTTGTTTGTTGTTATTCACTGTACAGTTACTTCTCTATTTTTGTTCATAACTCATCGTCAACATTCCATAGAGCAGCTTGTACTTCTTTTTTTTACATTCACATTTTTGGTATACATAAGTGACAGTTATTTGTTATACATTGCCTTTATAAGTATTCACAACCCTTGACTTTTTCCACATTTTGTTGTATTACAGCCTAAATTGAAAATGCATAAAATGTAGATTTTTTTGTCACTGTTTTACACACAATATTCCATAATTGAGTGGAATTATGTTATTTTTTTATGTTTACACATTATAAAAGATTTATAGCTGAAATGTCTTGAGTCAATAACTATTCAACCTCTTTGCGAAGGCAAGTCTAAATAAGTTCAGGAGTAAAATTGTGCTTAACAAGTCACATAATAAGTTGCATGGACTCACTGTGTGCAATAATAGTGTTTAACACAATTTTTTTATGACTACCTCATATCTGTACCCCACATATACAATCATCTGTAAGGTCCCTCAGTCGAGCAGTGAATTTCAAGCACAGAGACCAAGGAGGTTTTCCAATGCCTCGCAAAGAAGGTCACCTATTGGTAGATGGGTAAAATTGAAAGAAGCAGACTTTTAATATGCCATTGAGCATGGTGAAGTTATTAATTACACTCTGGATGGTGTATCAATACACCCAGTGATTACAAAGATACAGAGGAACGAAACCACTCAGGGATTTCACCATGCCAATGGTGACTTTAAAACAGTTACAGAGTTTAATGGCTGTGATAGGAGACAAATGGGAATGGATCAACAACATTTGAGTTACTCCACAATACTAACATAAATGACAGAGTGAAAAGAAGGAAGCCTCTACAGAGTAAAAATATTATAGTACATGGATCCTGTTTGCAATAAGGCACTAAAGTAAAACTGCAAAAAAATGTGGCAAAGAAATACATTTTGTGACCTGAATACAAAGCGTTATGATTGGGACAAATCCAACACAACACATCATAGAGGATGGTGGTGGCTGCATGTTCATGTTATCTTCATGTCATGGGTATGCTTGTCATCGGCTAGGACTTTGTTTTTTTGGTGGGGATAAAAAATAAACTAAATAGAGCCAAGCACAGGCAATGTCCTAGAGAAAATCTGTTTCACTCTGCTTTCCAACAGATACTGGTAGACAAATTCACCTTTCAGCAGGTCAATATACACTTAGTGCACAAAACATTAGGAACACCTGCTTTTTCCATGACATAGACTGACCATGGGAACCCAAGTGAAAGCTATGATCCCTTATTGATGTCACCTGTTAAATCCACTTCAATCAGTGTAGATGAAGGTGAGGAAACAGGTTAAAGAAAGATTTTTAAGCCTTGAGACAATTGAGACATGATTTGTGTATGTGTGCCATTCAGAGAGTGAATGGGCAAGACAAAATATTTAAGTGCCTTTGAACGGGGTTTGGTAGTAGGTGCCAGGCACACCGGTTTGTGTCAAGAATTGCAACGCTGCTGTGTGCATGCGTGTGTGTGATGGAGAATGATACGCCATTTTTGGACAAATAGCTTTCCCTTCTGAATATAGTGTGACATACACACACAGTGTAGACACACACTCGTGTGCACATACTGGGCCACACGCAAAGCTGCTGGGTTTTTCACTCTGTCATGACTGTCTCTGGGGGAGTATCATCGACAGGTCATACATTCCTGGAAGGGACCCACTCCCCCTTTGGAAATGCAGTATTGAGGGAGAGAGAACAAAGAGAGATTTGGCCAAACTCCTAATCTCCAAAATGGGAGAATTAGACAATATTTCTACTTTTGAGAATGTGGGAATGGTCCCTGGACACTTAAGGGACAGTTATGACTAGTGTGTTTCATTTAATGGTCTCGTGAGGGATAGGAAACACACATAACTGTATCTCTTAAAGTGTACATTTCCCAGCTGTCAGGTTTACATCTAAATATTGTGAAACTTATTTGATTAAACATGAAACTATTTGTGAAAAGATGTGATGTGATGTTAACCTTCTAAATGAGATTACGGATTTTGATATAAAGACTAGTCAGTGGCCACACCCCTGTGAGCCCAGACATCACATTAGGCGTCATAGAACTGCCTGTTCTTCCACAGAGTATAAAACATCATCCTACAAAATATACCTTAAGTATAAGGTATAAGGACATTAATTAAGAAATTCATCGAAATAACCCAGTTTGATGACCAAAAATCACAACTGAGTTCTCTGAAAATATTGCTTGTTCCAACAAAAAGCAAATATTGCCTTATCCTGCCAACTTAAACAAAAATGTGCCCTTTATTTAACTAGACAAGTCAGTTAAGAACAAATTCATATTTACAATGACGGCCTACCTCAGCCAAACCCCAACCAATTGTGCGCCACCCTATGGGACTCCCAATCACAGCCGGATGTGATACAGCCTGGATTCGGACCAGGGACTGTACTGACGCCTCTTGCACTGAGAAGCAGTGCCTTAGATCGCTGCGCCACTCGGGAGCCCAAACGTATTATTACATAGATCATTATTATAATTGGAATAATGATCTATGTCAATTGTTTTTTAATGAATTCAAATTATTTAATTACTGTAGATGTATAAGTCCTCAAACCTTTAATATATGACCCAACCTAACCCTGCTCTATTTATCTGATTATGTTTATTTGAGATTTATCCCATTGTGGGACCCATGCCATACCAGACATAACAAGATCCATGCCGTCCAAAAAGTAGACTCAAGTTTGCAAAAAAGCACATGGAAGCACCTGGATGATCGTCAAGACTCTTGGAAGAATGTTCTATGGACAGATGAGTCAAACGTGGAACTTTTTGGAAGACAAGGGTCCCGTTATGTCTGGAAAAAACCAAACACTGCATTTCACAGAAACAACCTCATACCAATGGTCAAGCATGGTTGTGGTAGTGCGATGGTTTGGGGATGCTTTGCTGCCCCATGACCTGGACAACTTGCCTTAATAATAGAAGGAACCATCATGGCATATCATGGCGCCGAAGAAGATGGCTGACGTTTTACATGCTCCTAACCAAATGTGTTTTTTTGTTTATTTATTTGCGTTGCTTGTAACTTATTTTTTAAAACTTATTCTGTACATAATGTTGTTGCTACTGTCTTTTATAACCGAAGACTAACTTCTGGACATCAGAACAGCGATTACTCTCCATGAACTGAAATAAGCTTTTTTTTCCTTTAACTTCTTCGGGATAATGGGCAGCATTTTCACTTTTGGATGAATAGTGTGCCCAAATTCAACTGCCTGCTACTCATCCCCAGAATATAAGATATGCATATTATTAGTAGATTTGGAACGAAAACACTCTGAAGTTTCGAAAAATGTTTGAATCATGTCTGTGAGTATAACAGAACTTATTTAGCAGGCGAAACCCCGGTGACAAACCATTCATATTAAAAAAAATTGAGGTCACTGTCTTTTCAATGGGTTTTCATGGCGAATCCTGATTTCTAATCGACTTTCCTGCAGTTCCTACCGCTTCCACTGGATGTCACCAGTCTGTACAAAATTGGTTGAGGTTTTTCCTTTGTGTAATGAAGAAGTAGCACAGCTCAGAACGAGAGTCACTTCATGTGTACTTTTTGATAGAGGCGCGTGACCAGAAAAGTAGCGTCAGTTTGTATTCCTCCTGTATTGAACACAGATCATCCCGTCTTCAATTTGATCGATTATTAACGTTTAAAAATACCTAAAGTTGTATTAAAAAAGTAGTTTGAAATGTTTTGGCAAAGTTTCAGGTAACTTTTGAGATATTTTGTAGTGACGTTGCGCAATTTGGAAGCGGTGTTTTTTTGGATCAAACACACCAAATAAATGGACATTTTGGATATATATGGACGGAATTAATCGAACAAAAGGACCATTTGTGATGTTTATGGGACATATTGGAGTGCCAACAAAAGAAGTTAGTCAAAGGTAAGGCATTAATTATATTTTTATTTCTGCGTTTTGTGTCACGCCTGCAGGGTTGAAATATGCTACTCTCTCATTGTTTACTGTTGTACTATCATCAGATAATAGCATCTTATGCTTTTGCCGAAAAGCCTTTTTGAAATCTGACATGTTGGCTGGATTCACAACAAGTGTAGCTTTAATTTGCTGTCTTGCATGTCTTATTTAATGAAAGTTAGATTTTTATAGTAATTTATTAGAATTTTGCGCTCTGCATTTTCCCTGGCTTTTGGCCAGGTGGGTGTCCCAGAGAGGCCTCAGGTATCCCAGAGAGGTTTTAATGAGTCCGACGAGCCTGACATGAAGGCCATACTGCTTTCCGGGAACAGGCCCAAATCCCTGTCATTTGCGTAAGAGAAGATAGAGGAAAAGAGGACGGAAGCCTTCTGAGAATTCATAGGGGATCGAATAAACCCCCACTGCTTTCCGTTCTACTAGCTAACATGCAATCATTGCAACAAAAAAAGATTGACGACCTACGAGGTAAGATTAAACTACCAACGGGACATTAAAACTGTAATATCTTATGCTTCACGGAGTCGTGACTGAACGACGACCTTATCAACATACAGCTGGCTGGTTATACGCTGTATCGGCAGGATAGAACAGCAGCGTCTGGTAAGTGGTGGACTATGTTTATTTGTAAACAACAGCTGGTGCACAATATCTAAGGAATTCTTGAGGTTTTGCTTGCCTGAGGTAGAGTATCTCATGATAAGCTGTATACCACACTAAATACAGAGAGAATGAACGGCATTCTCACATAGGTGTTCCTTTTGTCCAGGTGGGAAAGGGCAGTGTGTGTTACAATTGAGATTGCGTCACTTGCAGATCTGTTGGGGCGGTATGCGAATTGGAGTGGGTCTAGGGCTTCCAGGATGATGGTGTGGATGTGAGCCATGACCAGTCTTTCAAAGCACTTCATGTCTACCGACTTGAGTGCTACAGGGCGGTAATAATTTAGGCAAGTTACCTTCGCTTCCTTGGGCACAGGGACTATGGTGGTCTGCTTGAAACATGTAGGTATTACAGACTCGGTCAGGGAGAGGTTGAAATGTCAATGAAGACACTTGCCAGTTTGTCCGCGCATGCTTTGAGTACACATCCTGGTAATCCATCTGGCCCAGCGGCTTTGTGAATATTGATCTGTTTAAAGGTCTTGCTCACATCGGCTACGTAGAGCGTGGTCACAGAGTCGTCCGGAACAGCTGGTGCTCTCATGCATGCTTCAGTGTTGCTTGCCTAGAAGCGAGCATAAAAGGCATTTAGGTCGTCTGGTAGGCTCGGATCCCCGGATCCCTGCAGCTTTTTCCCCTTTGTAGTTCGTAATGGTTTTCAAGCCCTGCCACATCCGACGAGCGTTGGAGCCGGTGTAGTAGAATTCAATCTTAATCCTGTATTGACGCTTTGCCTATTTGATGGTTTGTCTGAGGCCGTTGCAGGATTTCATTTTATTTTCCAATGATTGCACGTTGGTCAATAGAACAGATGATAGTGGAGGTTTACTCACTCATCTACGAATTCTCAGAAGGCAGGCCGACCTCTGCCCCCTTTTCTCAGTTTTTTCTTCACGCAAATGACGGGGCTTGTTCTCAAAAAGCAGTATGTCCTTTGCGTCGGACTTGTCAAAAAAAAAATGTGGGTCCAGTTCGAGGTGAGTAATTGCTGTTTTGTTGTCCAGAAGCTATTTTCGGTCATAAGAGACGGTAGCAGCAACATTATGTACAAAATAAGTAAAGAAATACGTTAGAAACAATGCAGAAAAACAAACAAAATAGCACAGTTGGTCAGGAGACCGTAAAACGGCAGCTATCCCCTCCGGCACTATTCTTCGCCTGTATCCAATAATTCTGAGCGAGAATGTCAGGCCATCCATTCAAAAGCTGGAGCTCAGCTGGGTCATGCAGCAAAACAATGATCCAAAACACACAAGCAAGTTTAGAACAGAATGTCTGAAAAGCAACACATTTAAAGTTTTGGAATGGCCTAGTCAAAGTTCAGACCTAAACCCTATTTGAGATGTTGTGGCAGGACCTGAAATGAGCAGTTCATGCTCAAAAACCCTAAAATGTCTCTGAGTTAAAGCATTTCTGAATGAAAAATTCCTCCACTGTGATGTGAGAGACTGATAAACAACTACAGAAAGTTGAAAATTTGGTTGGAGTCATTGCAGCTAAAGGTGGCAAAACCAGTTATTGATTGTAAATGGGGCAATTACTTTTTCACACAGTGGCGTTGGGTTTTGCATAACTTTGTTTATCAAATAAATGAAATAACCATCAGAATGTTGTGTTATTTGTTTGCTCAGGTTCCCTTTATCTAATATTAGGTTTTGGTTGAAGATCTAAAAACATTCAGTGTCAAAATAGAGAAATCAGTGGGGGCAAATACTTTTTCACACCGCTATAACTCTTCAAACCTTTAAAATATCCCTCAGTCTAAACCTGCTCTGCTATTATGTTATTATGATTATGTTTATTTGAGATTTATCACATTGTTACAGCCATTTCTTTGTGAGTAACGTTCTATAGGCAGGCTAATGTTTTTGTCTCTTATATTGAAACGCATTCTTTGAAGTTGTAATCTCTGGAAAGCATTCCAGCACTGTAATATGAATTAAGAACTGGTGTGTACTCTAAAGACTCCACGGGTCCTTAAATTTAGTATTCATTCCAAGAAAATTGTTTTGAAATGTTCATTCCTTAAATCATGCAGTGGAAGTCATGCATGTGTTAAACATTAGTGTTTGATTTGTGTATTGTTTCTCAAATGATTGCCTCGCCTGGTTCACCAACAACTTCTCTGATAGAGTCTGTTGTCTGTTGTCCGGGCCTCTGGCAGTCTCTATGGGGGTGCCACAGGGTTCAATTCTTGGACCGACTGTCTTCTCCGTATACATCAATGATGTCGCTCTTGCTGCTGGTGAGTTTCTGATCCACCTCTACGCAGACGACACCATACTGTATACTTCTGGCCCTTCTTTGGACACTGTGTTAACAACCCTCCAGGCGAGCTTCAATGCCATACAACTCTCCAATTACTCTTAAATACAAGTAAAACTAAATGCATGCTCTTCAACCGATCGCTGCCTGCACCTGCCCACCTGTCCAACATCACTACTCTGGATGGCTCTGACTTAAAATATGTGGACAACTACAAATACCTAGGTGTCTGGTTAGACTGTAAACTCTCCTTACAGACTCACATCAAACATCTCCAATCCAAATTTAAATCTAGAATTGGCTTCCTATTTCGCAACAAAGCATCCTTCACTCATGCTGCCAAACATACCCTTGTAAAACTGACCATCCTATCAATCCTCGATCCTCGATCATTTACAAAATAGCCTCCAATACCCTACTCAATAAATTGGATGCAGTTTATCACAGTGCCATCCGTTTTGTCACCAAAGCCTCATATACTACCCACCACTGCAATCTGTATGATCTCGTTGGCTGGCCCTCGCTTCATACTCGTCGCCAAACCCACTGGCTACAGGTCATCTAAAAGCCCCTGCTAGGTAAAGTACCCCCTTATCTCAGCTCGCTGGTCACCATAGCAGCACCCAACTGTAGCACGCGCTCCAGCAGGTATATCTCTCTGGTCACCCCCAAAACCAAATCTTCCTTTGGCCACCTCTCCTTCCAGTTCTCTGCTGCCAATGACTGGAACGAACTACAAAAAACTCTGAAACTGGAAAAACGTATCTCCCTCACTAGCTTTAAGCACCAGCTGTCAGAGCAGCTCACAGATCACTGCACCTGTACATAGCTCATCTATAGTTTAGCCCAAACAACTACCTCTTTCCCTACTGTATTTATTTATTTTGCTCCTTTGCACCCCATTATTTCTATCTCTACGTTGCACTTTCTTCCACTGCAAATCAACCATTCAAGTGTTTATACTTGCTATATTGTATTTACTTCGCCACCATGGCCTTTTTTTGCCTTTACCTCCCTTATCTCACCTCACTTGCTCACATTGTAAATATACTTATTTTACTGTATTATTGACTGTATGTTTGTTTTACTCCATGTGTAATTCTGTGTTGCTGTATCTGTCGAACTGCTTTGCTTTATCTTGGCCAGGTCGCAATTGTAAATGAGAACTTGTTCTCAACTTGCCTACCTGGTTAAATAAAGGTGAAATAAATGTTGGAACCAGTGTACTTTTATGAGTGTTTGGGATGTCATATATTGATAATATTGATTTAGGTTTCATGTACACACTACCAATTTCATTTTCTTGTTAAGAGAGAAATACTGGTACTTAAATAGAATCCTAAAATCCTTCATAAACATAAAAGGTGAAGGTTGTTTCCTATCCTTTATTTCTTGTCATTTCGTCCTGTGTTTTATTTGCCAAAATAGCAGGGATGCATTTTTAATAGGGTCACTCTGAATTTGAGCCTTGTCTCCTTCAAGCTGTCTGGAGCATTGGTGTCTATTTCAGCCTGTGTCTGTGTGTCTGTGTTTGTAGAAGTTACTCCTAATATGCTTTTGCAGTTACATAACTACGTACAAAACTATTTCGACCTTTATAAGCAATGCTCAACAGCAGGTTTTATATTGCATTTATTAATTTGAAATGCATTGACTTTCAAAGCTTTCAGTATCTTCACTTTCTTATGACCACTCATATATGACTTGCATTGCACCATGAACAGCAAATCATATCAAGTGGCCACAATGAAACATCTCAATTTGGTTTCATGAACAAAGCTGTGTAACAGTTCAAGTAAACAACTAGAAAATATGGATGGGCATGTGAAGGGTGTGAGAGCAGTAGAAGATGAAAAGCAACAGGAAATGTTGTATATTAATTTAAAAAGGAAGTTTTTTAAAGTCATTTCAGCAACCAGAAAAAATACATGTGCTTTTATCTCAATATCAAATCTTTTCAATTAATGTAGTACCTTACTGTGATTGTTTTCAATTAAAATGGTCCAACAGAAACAAAAATAGCTTCTTATTAAAAAGAGCAATTTCTCAAGCAATAATTTACTTAGGACTGTCTGGCAGCAACCTATGTTTTGTGATAATTGCGATGTTTGTTCTATAACCTGTTAATTCATATGCCTTGTGACCGTGATATACAGTATAGGCCTAAAGACCGCGACAATAAGAAGACACAGTGGTAGAATAAATTCAGCATGGTCAAGCAAGTTAATGTTTCTGTCATTTTGACATCTTCTCAACCAAACAAGAAAATTATGTCATGTGCCCAATTTTGACTGCTGGGAGAAGCAGCCAGACTTGAAGCATGACATTGATTAACATACGCAACAAATAGTGTCCTATGGCACATTGTTGTGCAAGAAATTTGGATGAGGAGTCAAGTTCACAAAATGATTGATGAATATTTCCAGCAGAGTCACCGGCCATGTCTGAAAGTATTACCATATCATAAAGATAGAAATTTAACATGGTAAATTATAGTTGCCAAAATGATTGAAAATAATGCAAAACAAAATGACAAGTACTGTAGACTACTACTTTGCCTTACAAGATGTTGGTCTTTAAGTAAGTCGACAAGGTTGCTGTGGGGGAAGGATCTGTTTTCAATCAGGTGAATGATTCCCTTAATGTTCCAGGAGCTAAGCTTGTGTTACATTTAATGGATTCTGACACAGGACAAACTTTCCGGAAAGATGGGTACTCCAAGCAGGCCAGTCTAAAAGCATTAGTGGAGGTACAGCACTGTATGTGGATTGCAACACTCAACCGTACAGCAGGGCCATTACTTCCCACCTTACCTAACATAACAGGCGTAAAAAGACGCCTGATCCCTGGAAACATCTGCATTCTGCCGACCTTGCGGAGAATGCCTCCCACAATGTTGATTTTGAGAACATGCAGTGTCCAGACATTTTTACACACTTTATACACTCAAAACTTGCTCTAGCTGTGGCAATACTGTATGCATTCTCTAAAAAAGGGGAAATTGTTAGGATTGTCTAAAGCTGCATGTTATAATAAGTGTTTGCTGTGTCATACATTCATTTGTTTTGAGCAAGACAATTTATTTGTATAATTTTCCTCTTTCATCTAAATGCAGCACTGGCTTAACTCTTCCAAGTTCCAACCTATAGGGTAGAATATAGACCTAGGCTAGCCTCTTTTCTATTTTGTAATAGGAGACCCTCACAAATATGAAGAGGAAGTAGGAATTCCAACAAGGAATACATTGGTATAATTTGGTATTGAGTTGTGATTAAAAGTATACAGTAACAGAACACTGCGCAACTTCAGAATGGGGTGTTGATGGAGCATATCCAAATTAATCTCTGTTCTGTACAGGGCAAGCAGAAGACACCATAGGAACTAGTGGAGGCTTGATATTAGCTTCATTACAATGGCATTATTTCCCATTAACAGTGTCACAATTTTGGATTCAGGAAGAGTTCCTTCAAACCCAGAGACAGCACAGTGCTGAATCAATACCTTATGGTAACACCAAACAGAACAGAGAACATGGGGTGCTTATAATTCATTTCAGTTCATGTATATACTGTGTTTACTTTCCCTGTAATAATTCTTCTGTCATCTGTCCTGTGTTTATGGTGAAGCACTCAGAGTTGAAGAACTCTTTCCTCCTCGCCAACGGGCTGGACCTCTCCATAGGCAGCGGTGGATGATCAACATAGCTATAATTTACCACTCCTCCATCATCTTCATCCTCATCCAGCTCCTCCAGACACTGGCTATCCCTATCCAAACCCCCATCCTCATCCTCTTCCTCCTGCACATTGTCACTGCACACTTTGACCTTCTTCTTGTTGCTGTTTCTCACCGAGGCTTCCAGGGCCTTCTGCTTGCGGTAGAAGTGAGAGAACTTGTTGAAGATGATAGTGATGGGCAGGGCCACCACCAGGGTCCCACCCAGGATGCAGCCACTGGCCGCCAGCTTGCCGGCCACCGTGACGGGCACCACATCGCCGTAGCCCACGGTGGTCATGCTGACGGTGCCCCACCACCAGCAGGCAGGAATGGTATCCAGCCCCACGTCCTCCTCATACTCTGCAGTATAGGCAAAGCCAGAGAACACGCACACACCCACGCCCAGGTACAGCAGCAGGATGCCAACCTCCCTGTAACTGTGCTACAGAGACACACAGTGGCAGATAAACACAATATGTCAGAGTGGGTATGTGATATAAATTCCATTAAATTCAGAAATTCTTCTATTTGTGATCATTTGCATGTTATATTAGATTATGACTTTATTTTGTAAGACAATACAGGTGAGGATTGGGTGGTGAATGATTTGGGAATTGAATGCCCTGTAATACACTTCTCCAAATGGATCAGAGATAAAGGCAGTGCCTTCCAAGATTACCCCTGTTCAGTTTCTAGTTTGAATTATGCAATTTGTGATACAAAATAGGCCTAAAAAACTGAACAGACAGCTCAAACAGATGTAATTGACAGCAAGAGTGCTACATTTCAGTCGCTAAATTTCACCGTAGGATAAACTGCTTATAAAGATACGATGTGATTATGAATTTGACACTATCAACACAGAATGACTCACAATTATAACGTCATGTTCTGTATGAAAATGTATGATAGATGTGATATGATACTTTCACATATAATGGGGTATTGTAGTTGTAGTGGTATGGCTCACCCTTAGCGTTGCTCCCAAAGACCTGAGGCCTGTTGAATGTCTGGCCAGCTTCAGAACCCTGAATATCCTCATGAGGCGGAACACCTGCACCAATTTGCCCAGGTTCCCCAGCTCTGATTCACTGCCCAACGCCAGGTCAATGGGCAGCGTGATATAGATGGGCAACACCGACACAATGTCGATTATGTTAAGCGGGTGGCGGAAGAACTTTCTCCTGTTGGGCGCCAAAAGCATCCGCGTCACTACCTCAAAGGTGAACCAGCAGATGCAGAAGAACTCCAGCGCTTGCAGGGTCGGCTCCTCCACTTGTTTGCCATCCTCGTCAAAGTGCTGGTACTCTGGAAGGCTGTTAATGCACATGATGGATATGGAGGTCAGAACCACAGCTATGGAGAGAAAGCTGAAAAGCTTACTGGGAATGGAGTAGCCCGGGTTCTCCAGAGTCAGCCACAGGTACTTCCGGGCGTTTCCACAGCGCATTTCCTGGAAGTGCTGGATGTCCTTGTTCAGGTCTGAGATCTCATCCACAGAAGTGTCCACACTGCTAACATCACTCTCCTCATCCCAGCTCTTGTGGCGGCTCTCTAGTTTGCGATCATGGTAACGGTAGCTACAGCAGCTGTCCAGGAAGAACTCATTGATTCCCCAGTATTCAATTTCCTGGCAGAAAGAGAAGATGCACAGTTCCTCCATGATGTGGAGTTTGCCGGTCTGGTAGAATTGCAGCACGTAAGGGAAGAGTCCCGGGTTGCGGTCAAAGTAAAACTCCTTTTGTTGAGCGTCGTAATCGTCGCAAACTTGCAATATGGCCTCCTCGGACTCGCAGGCCAGCAGGCGTCCCAGACGTGTATCGGGGAAATTACTTAGAGTGCTCGAGAACAGGCTGCGCTTCAGGCCTCCAACATTGATGTGCACCAGGATATCCTCAGCGTCCTGGACCCAGGCTCGGAGACTCTCTTTTACCATGTTGCCACCTCACTAAAAGATAAAAGGTAATTATGAAGATTCACCATAAAATAATAGAAGGCTATTTACTAAACTATCAACAACATTGACATCTACCAATAAAATATACAGTGCCTTGCGAAAGTATTCGGCCCCCTTGAACTTTGCGACCTTTTGCCACATTTCAGGCTTCAAACATAAAGATATAAAACTGTAATTTTTTTGTGAAGAATCAACAACAAGTGGGACACAATCATGAAGTGGAACGACATTTATTGGATATTTCAAACTTTTTTAACAAATCAAAAACTGAAAAATTGGGCGTGCAAAATTATTCAGCCCCCTTAAGTTAATACTTTGTAGCGCCACCTTTTGCTGCGATTACAGCTGTAAGTCGCTTGGGGTATGTCTCTATCAGTTTTGCACATAGAGAGACTGACATTTTTTCCCATTCCTCCTTGCAAAACAGCTCGAGCTCAGTGAGGTTGGATGGAGAGCATTTGTGAACAGCAGTTTTCAGTTCTTTCCACAGATTCTCGATTGGATTCAGGTCTGGACTTTTACTTGGCCATTCTAACACCTGGATATGTTTATTTTTGAACCATTCCATTGTAGATTTTGCTTTATGTTTTGGATCATTGTCTTGTTGGAAGACAAATCTCCGTCCCAGTCTCAGGTCTTTTGCAGACTCCATCAGGTTTTCTTCCAGAATGGTCCTGTATTTGGCTCCATCCATCTTCCCATCAATTTTAACCATCTTCCCTGTCCCTGCTGAAGAAAAGCAGGCCCAAACCATGATGCTGCCACCACCATGTTTGACAGTGGGGATGGTGTGTTCAGCTGTGTTGCTTTTACGCCAAACATAACGTTTTGCATTGTTGCCAAAAAGTTCAATTTTGGTTTCATCTGACCAGAGCACCTTCTTCCACATGTTTGGTGTGTCTCCCAGGTGGCTTGTGGCAAACTTTAAACAACACTTTTTATGGATATCTTTAAGAAATGGCTTTCTTCTTGCCACTCTTCCATAACGGCCAGATTTGTGCAATATACGACTGATTGTTGTCCTATGGACAGAGTCTCCCACCTCAGCTGTAGATCTCTGCAGTTCATCCAGAGTGATCATGGGCCTCTTGGCTGCATCTCTGATCAGTCTTCTCCTTGTATGAGCTGAAAGTTTAGAGGGACGGCCAGGTCTTGGTAGATTTGCAGTGGTCTGATACTCCTTCCATTTCAATATTATCGCTTGCACAGTGCTCATTGGGATGTTTAAAGCTTGGGAAATCTTTTTGTATCCAAATCCGGCTTTAAACTTCTTCACAACAGTATCTCGGACCTGCCTGGTGTGTTCCTTGTTCTTCATGATGCTCTCTGCGCTTTTAACGGACCTCTGAGACTATCACAGTGCAGGTGCATTTATACAGAGACTTGATTACACACAGGTGGATTGTATTTATCATCATTAGTCATTTAGGTCAACATTGGATCATTCAGAGCTCCTCACTGAACTTCTGGAGAGAGTTTGCTGCACTGAAAGTAAAGGGGCTGAATAATTTTGCACGCCCAATCTTTCAGTTTTTGATTTGTTAAAAAAGTTTGAAATATCCAATAAATGTCGTTCCACTTCATGATTGTGTCCCACTTGTTGTTGATTCTTCACAAAAAAATACAGTTTTACAGTTTTATATCTTTATGTTTGAAGCCTGAAATGTGGCAAAAGGTCGCAAAGTTCAAGGGGGCCGAATACTTTCGCAAGGCACTGTATGTTCACTAGAGTGGTGACTATGAAAGGTTTGCAATTACATTTCAACACCTACATAACAAAGACAATACTAAAACATGAGGTTTGTGGCAGAACATTACGATAATGCCATTTCAATAACATAATGATAATATTTTGCCCAAGACCAGAAGAATCTGGTTCAAATAACTGGGAAAAAACTGGTTGAATCGACATTGTTTCAATGTAATTTGTCAATGTGTATTGTGACAAGGAATCTACATGAAAAATACATTGAATTTGAAAAAAGTTATCAACTGTTGTTTTGAGGGTGAAAATCCAACCACAGGATTGTCATCATGGTAATCAAATTTAAACATAGACACACCTTCTATAAAAACATGTTCAATTTTTGCCTTTAAAACTATGTCAAATCTTCAACTTTCTTTCCACTATCAGAAAAAAAACTCTAAAGCTGGACAGCACCTCTGACATGAGAATTGATCTATCTTCAGCTACCGTTTGGTTGCACATCCAGGGTTTTAAACAAGCCGAACCCTGTTTAGCTTTGATATTTGTCACTGATTATTACCAAAGTGCTATTATGAGTTTGACTGTTGAGTGATCACTTAAAAGCTAAATAGATTCACTGTTGCTATTTAAGTAATTAACAGAGACAGATAAATTAAAATGTAACCATACTTATATCAGTTTAAAATAATTCAATTTTACTTTTGAAATACAAGAAATAGTCTAAAGCTAAGTCTATCTAACAAACTAATGTAACATTAAAATGAGTAACACATCCATTGCAAAATTTTGAGATTACTGTAACTATAAATGTGTTCTTATAGAATGGTTTATTTCAAATTCGACATTACAAAGTACAGTATCAATGGCAGCCGATACGGAATTATTTGACACAATTCACACAAATACACTTTGCACAAGAAAATCATCAACGCAATAAAAACTATAAAAACTTTAACATACATATCTTCTTGGACTGCAAGTAGCCTAGTGGTTAGAGTGTTGGGCCAGTAACCGCAAAGGTTGCTAGATCAAATCCCTGAGCTGACAAGGTAAAAATCTGTCATTTTGCCCCTGAGCAAGGCAGTTAACCCACTGTTCCTAGGCTGTCATTGTAAATAAGAATTTGTCCTTAGCTGGCTTGCCTAGTTAAATAATAAATAACCGTCAGTGCTAAGGAAGAACCCTTTTAGGTTCTAGAAAGCACCTTTTTTTAAAAGAGTGTATGATGCGCACCGCCCTCAATCCTGTCCCGCTGTTTGCTGGTTAAACCAGAGTGCCACACTTGCGGCGCATATTCTGTCATTGGCTGCATGTATCTGGTGTACATCATCACCATGTCCTCCTGTGGGACGGAGCTACAGTATATTTCGGCATTGTCTGGCCTTCTTGAAGATCACATCCACCTGTACTGTCCAACGGAGGTCTGCCTGGATGAGGATGCCTAGGATTTTTATGGCTTCAACTCTCAGGAGCTTTGAGTTATTGATGTGCAGTGGTGGTAGGTGTGAAGTAGTTTGCATTTCTACAGGTGGAGAATCGTGTCTCTGGACTATGACTCCAGGTCGGACAGATCTTGTTGAATTGAAGAGGGTGCAGTTTGGGGTTGCACCTCTACTAAGGTCATCCATAAACGTCCACTGCTGCGTTGCTTGCTGCAATGTTGATATATGCAATGAACATCAGGGGTCCAAGCAATATTCCCAGGGGGAGGCCACATGACACTGTCCGACATGGAGCCAAGGTACTTCACTGCCTGGTGCCTGTTAGATAGGAAGTCAGTGATCCACCTGACTAGTGATGTTCGATGCCCCATGTCTAGGAGTCTGGTGATGGACACATTTTGGCAGACTCTTTAAAAGGCCTTGCTAAACTCAGTGGTGACCAGTGAACAGATGAAGCCAGGCTTATCGGAGTGCTTGTACAGCTCGTTGGTAAGGTCCAAGAGGCAGTGGGTGGTGGAATGACCCTTGATCCAGCCAAATTTATGGTCATCGATTTGGGGAAGGATGTATTCTACTGCCCACTGGGAGATGAAGCTCTCGGCTGCTTTGCATAGAAAGAATTTAAGGGAGATCGGTCTGATTTTGATAACACTGGGTGGATTTGTCTTGGGGAGGGGCACCACAGTAGCAGCTTCCCACTCCTTTGCGACCACACTTTGATCGAGGGAAGTGTTTAGGATAACGGCCATGGCTCCACTTAGCTCGTAAGCAAACTCTTTAATGAGCCTGCCAGGTAATCCGTCTGGGCTTGTTGCTTTTTATTTTTTTATTTTACCTTAACCAACTTCTCATTCATACAGTGCCTTCATATTTATTTACATCCATTGCAAATGTTTTAATAATCACCAAGCCTTGATGTGAAAGAGCGAAATATCGTGATATGATGATCCCATATATCCAGTGGAAATGTCATAAAAAACAGCTGTCTGTCCTGAGCTCACTGGCACAGGTCCCAGAATAGGCTAGTTGATACAATGTTGCAAGTTCGCTATTGACAGCCAATTCAGGCAGCACCCAGTTGATGATTTGATACAATTTTGTACTTCAATAGCTCAAGTCAAGACAAATAGAAAGGGAGGCAGACTAGAGAGATAAATGTGATTGAAAGAACCAGCATTTTCATCAGGATACTTTCTCCTGTTTTTATTCGTCGGCTTTAGGCCTATGTATTTTGCTTAGTTGACATGGAAGTTACAGGCCTATTCCTGCAATGGTCTATAGGCTTTCTCTGAGTTCTATGCGGTCATTTCTTTAGCCGCCAATGTATTTTTATTTTATTTAACTAGGCAAGTCAGTTAAGAACAAATTCTTATTTACAATGACGGCCTACCCTGGTCAAACCCAGACAACGCTGGGCCAATTGTGTGCCACCCTATGGAACTCCCAATCATGGTCGGATGTGATGCAGCCTGGATTCAAACCAGGTACTGCAGTAACACCTCTTGTGCTGAGGCTGTGTCGTAGACCACTGCACCACTCGGGAGTATCAATGTGTCCATATGGCAGAGTCAGGTGCTCTCGCTTTAGTTACATTTCCAAGGGATTCGTTCTGGCAACGGCCCTGCTGAGGGACCTTACATATAATTGTACTGAGATGAGGTAGTCATTCAAAAATCATGTTAAACACAATTATTGCACACATGCAACTAATTATGTGACTTGTTAAGCACATTTTTAGTCCTGAACTTATTTAGGCTTGTAAGAATATCTAAAAACATAATTCCACATAGACATTATGGGGTATTATGAGTAGGCCAGTGACGCAAAGTCTCAATTTAATTCATTTTAAATTCACGCTGTAACACAACAACATTTTGAAAAAGTCCAGGTGTGTGAATACTTTCTGAAGTCACTATATCCCATGGCTGGATGGTTGGAGCTGGTCTTGATGGTAGGTAAAAGGGAAGCTGTGATGGGTCGATGGCGGGTATGGACTGGATCACAGAGGCTATTGATTTGTTGAATTCATTGTCTATTCCTCGGCTAATACCTGGGCTAAGCCCCTCAATGTGGAAGGTGGGCTCAGACTTGGAGATGATCATTAGACTTGTGTAATCAAATAGCATGCGACGGTCGTTACAGGTCTGTGGAGATCTTCACAATTGCTGTAATAATCTGTGCAGAATCTCGAATGGCATTGATCACTTGCACCTTGTACTTTTAATTTACTGTAATCTCAAATGCAATCCAGATCATTAGGCCACAGTGACAACACATTAATCTGTTGTATAAATTAACAAAATATTTGACATTATATTCCAAATTGAACTTTGCTGTGCTTTTAAATGGTTAAAAGGGCAGTGACAGGCATTTGGGTGACAACTAAGCCAAAAATTGACCTGGCTAAGGCTTTCGACTCTGTCAATCACAACATTCTTATTGGCAGACTCAACAGGCTTGGTTTCTCAAATGATTGCCTCGCTTGGAACACCAACTACTTCTCCTTGGAACACCAACTACTTCTCCGATAGAGTTCAGTATGTCAAATCGGAGGGCCTGTTGTCCGTACCTCTGGCAGTCTCTATGGGGGTGCCACAGGGTTCAATTCTCGGGCCGACTCTCTTCTCTGTATACATCAATGATGTCGCTCTCACTGCTGGTGATTATTTGATCCACCTCTACGCAGACGACACCATTATGTATACTTCTGGCCCTTTGTTGGACACTGTGTTAACTAACCTCCAGATGAGCTTCAATGCCATACAACTCTCCTTCCTTGGCCTCCAACTGCTCTTAAATGCAAGTAAAACTAAATGCATGCTCTTCAACCAATCGCTGCCCGCACCTGCCCGCCCGTCCAGCATCACTACTCTGGACGGTTCTGACTTAGAATATCTGGACAACTACAAATACCTAGGTGTCTGGTTAGACTGTAAACTCTCCTTCCAGTCTCACATTAAACATCTCCAATCCAAATTTAAATCTAGAATCGGCTTCCTATTTCTCAACTAAGCATTCTTCACTCATGCTGCCAAACATACCCTCGTAAAACTGACCATCCTACCGATCCTCGACTTCGGCGATGTCATTTACAAAATAGCCTCCAACACTCTACTCAACAAATTGGATGCAGTCTATCACAGTGCCATCCGTTTTGTCACCAAAGCCCCATATACTACCCACCACTGCGACCTGTAGGATCTCGTTGGCTGGCCCTCGCTTCATTCTAGTCGCCAAACCCACTGGCTCCAGGTCATCTACAAGCCTCAGCTAGGTAAAGCTCCGCCTTATCTCAGCTCAATGGTCACCATAGCAGCATCCACCCGTAGCACGCGCTCCTGCAGGTATATCTCACTGGTCACCCCCAAAGCCAATTATTCCCTTGGCCGCCTCTCCTTCCAGTTCTCTGCTGCCAATGACTGGAACGAACTGCAAAAATCTCTGAAGCTGGAGACTCTGACCTCCCTCACTAGCTTTAAGCACCAGCTGTCAGAGCAGCTCACAGATCACTGCACCTGTACATAGCTCATCTGTAAATAGCCCATCCAATCTACCTCTACCTCATCCCCATACTGTATTTATTTATTTATTTATCTTGCTCCTTTGCACCGCAGTATCTCAACTTGCACATTCATCTTCTGCACATCCTACCATTCCAGTGTTCAATTGCTATATTGTAATTACTTTGCCACCATGGCCTATTTATTGCCTTACCTCTCTTATCCTACCTCATTTGCACATGCTGTATATAGATTTTTCTACTGTATTATTGATTGTATGTCTGTTTATTCCATGTGTAGCTCTGTGTTGTTGTATGTGTCAAACTGCTTTGCTTTATCTTGGCCTGATCAGAGTTGCAAATGAGAACTTGTTCTCAACTAGCCTACCTGGTTAAATAAAGGTGGCAAAATGCTTACAATAACTTAAACAACAATGCAGTTTTAAGACAAATAAGAGTAAAGAAAAATATTGACTAAATAAACTAAAGTAAAAAATGAAAGAGCAACAATAAAATAACAATAATGAGGCTATATACAGGGGGTACCGGTACAGAGCCAATGTGCAGGGGTACAGGTTAGTTGAGGTAATTTAGGTAATATGTACATGTAGGTAGGGGTAAAGTGACTATGCATAGATAATAGATAATAAACAGCGAGTACCAGCAGCGTAGAAAAAACAATGCACAACAGTCTGGGTAGCCATTTGATTAGCTGTTCAGCAGTCTTATGGCTTTGGGGTAAAAGCTGTTAAGAAGCATTTTGGACCTAGACTTGGGGAAGCTTATCCAGGAATAAAATCAATTTTACAACCTATGTTGTGATAATTGCGTTGTTGGCTCTGTAACCTATTTGTTCATACGCCACCATGACATAAAATAAGGCCGAAACAACAAAGAGACAACAGTCACGCAGTGGTGGAATAAATTCAACCACACAAACATTTGTTTAACTTCAAAACCGGGCAACATCGGTCCGGTGAAGTCCACAAAACAAATATTGCATGTAACAAACAGTTACATGCCCTACAAGTTAAAGCAAGTTAATGTTTCTGACAGTTTAATAAACAACTACTGATTTAGAATCACTGAGAGTTACAGCAAGTCACAACAGGGGCACTGCCTCCGCTATTCTGGCACCATTTCAACTTAAACATCATCAAATCAACTAGGCTATATATGATTAGTCTCATACAGTGGAAACAAACTTAAAGATACCAAAAATGATTTAGCCAAGTCAACTTTGCTAAATATCATGTGGCAGTCCATTGTACTGATTTATGCACAAGCACAAAAGTAGAAAAAACATGTTGACTCTACTTGTAGACTAGATGAATGGCAATGCCATCTTTTCATGTTGGATAAACAGTCATTTTTGATGTCCTAAACTAGGCTACCTGGCTAAAACTTGCATGGGCAACAATGAACCATCTAGCTAAGTAATTTTTTCTGACAACAACATTTTGCTGTTGATGTGATTTGATTGGTTTGATGCCAAATCCAAACTGGCTCTTGCTTATACATTGGAGTTGCTTATGAAGATGACATTGAATGTTCCTGAGTGGCCTAGTTACAGTTTAGACTTAAATCGGCTTGAAAATCTAAGGCAATACTTGAAAATGGCTGTCTAGAAATGATCAACAACAAGAGCTTGACAGAGCTTGAAGAATATTGAAAAGAATAATGGGCAAATATTGTACAATCCAGGTGTGCAAAGCTCTTGTTGACTTATCCAGAAAGACTCACAGCTGTAATCACTGCCAAAGGTGATTCTAACATGTTTTAACCCGGGGGTGTGAATACTTACTGTATGTAAATGAGATTGCTGTATTTCATTTTCACAACATTTGCAAACATTTCTAAAAACATGTTTTCACTTTGTCATTATGTGGTATTGTGTGTACATAGGTTATTTTTTGAATCCAGGCTGTAATTCAGGCTGTAACACAACAAAGCCTGGAAAAAGTCAAGGGGCTTATTCCACAAGATATACCAGCATGAAGTCCTAAAGACAATAGCTGTACAGAATAGTTTATTTCAACACTGAATTCAGCCTATAGATGACAAAAATTATTGGTGCAAAACCAGCTAGTTCCATCCATATACTCTTTATTTAACTAGGCAAGTCAGTTAAGAACATTTTCAATGACAGCCTAGGATCAGTGGGTTGATTGCCATGTTCAGGGGCAGAACAACATATTTTTACCTTGGGGATTTGATCTTGCAACCTTTCGGTTACTAGTCCAACGCTCCATACACTGGGCTACGTGCTGCCCTCTTGGACTGTGCAGTAAATTATGTTTTATTCAGTTGAATTGGCTCAGCTGCTAAACCTGAGAAGATTAGGGGTGAGTTGCACCAACATGGATTAAATCTTAAAGTGGTTTAAATCAAGGTTGATATATTCATCTTGTTAAACCAAACTTTAAACCTTCCTTAGATAAATAAAATATTTTTTTACTAAACTAAGTTTATTCACTGACATTTTCAACCTCTCCCTGACCCAGTCTGTAATATCTACAAACAGACCACCTTAGTCCCTGTGCCCAAGAACGCCAATGTAACATGTCTAAATGATTGTCGCCCTTTGTAACAGTATAACTTTAAACCGTCCCCTCGCCCATACCAGGGCGCGAACCAGGGACCATCATCAACAACAGTCACCCACGAAGCATCGTTACCCATCGCTCCACAAAAGCCACGGCCCTTGCAGAGCAAGGGGAACCACTACTACAAGGTCTCAGAGCAAGTGACGTCACCGATTGAAACGCTATTTAGCGCGCACCACCGCCAGCTAGATAGCCGTTTCACATCCGTTACACTCACCCCCCTTTTGACCTCCTACTTTTCCGCAGCAACCAGTGATCCGGGTCAACAGCATCAATATAACTTTAGACCGTCCCCTCGCCCATACCCGAGCGCGAACCAGGGACCCTCTGCACACATCAACAACAGTCACCCACGAAGCATCGTTACCCATCGCTCCACAAAAGCCACGGCCCTTGCAGAGCAAGGGGAACCACTACTTCACGGTCTCATAGCAAGTGACGTCACCGATTGAAACGCTATTTAGTGCGCACCACCGCTAACTAGCTAGCCATTTCACATCCGTTACACCCACAGCACTCACATCTGTAGCCATGAACTCCTTTGAAAGGCTGGTCATGACTCACATCAACACCATCATCCCAGACACCCTGGACCCACTCCAATTCGCATACCGCCCCAACAGATGACACAATCTCTATTACACTCCACACTGCCCTCTCCTATGTGGACAAGAGGAACACCTACAGTGGTTCCTCCTTTAAAAGTTGCGAGCTTGCGCCACGGGACTGAGAGGTACCCAGCGTCACGGCTTCATTGCTCCAGACCACCACAAGGGGGAGTTAGTGAACTCATTATGCATTTGAGTCCCAATGTTTTTATATGACCAATCATATCGAGTGGTTCCAATGACAAATGTTGACGCGAGCCACCCTTGCCTTGTGGCGTTCTTCAACAAAGATGGCTGACAAAACATTACGGCGGGCGGAACCAAATGTAAGTAGTTATAACGTCATAATGAGTCAAGCAAAACATTTACAATTGAGAGGAATATGTTAGTTAATGTAGAGAAAAAAATAACTTGTATTTTTTTGTCATGAAGTTAATTTACGAAAATCGCTATTTTGCAAGTTATATGACGAGCTAACATTAGCCAGCTAGCTAGTGTTAGGAGAATGAATTTGTAATTTGTGTTGTTTAATGTTTTAGGGACTCCTGAGAAAACCAGCAAACCAGGCTGTCGTCTTGTGAAACAGTGGATGTAAAGAATCTAGCTAGCTAAAGCATTCACTGCAAATTGAATGTACAATTGTGAAAGCTTGCTGTGTACTGTGTAGTGGAGGATAAAAATAACTGTATGCCTATGGATGTGTAGATAGCTACAGTATGTAGCCGATCTGTTATGGATCGTTAGGTTCTGAACTAATATTCATACCAATCCATGAACCTCAGCTAGCATAGTTCTTGTATCAACTTAAAGTCTGAATGGCATTAATGAAGCCTATGGATAGAGTAGAATATAATAACTTTATTGTGTCAAGGGTGCAAGTCCTATATATAAATGTGCTGTAGTTATTTCCACGCATGAGATTCCCACATTGTAGCCTGTACATTGAATATATACACTGATCATGGCAATAAAGGTGCGGTTCAGGTATGAATCTCTGAGACATTCTTTTTCAGTCATATCAAACTCCATTATTTGAATGATGCTGTGTCTGCATGTACAGTGGGGCAAAATAGTATTTAGTCAGCCACCAATTGTGCAAGTTCTCCCACTTAAAAAGATGAGAGATGCCTGTAAATTATGGTGGAAAATAAGTATTTGGTCAATAACAAAAGTTTATCTCAATACTTTGTTATATACCCTTTGTTGGCAATGACTGAGGTCAAACGTTTTCTGTAAGTCTTCACAAGGTTTTCACAGACTGCTGCTGGTATTTTGGCCCATTCCTCCATGCAGATCTCCTCTAGAGCAGTGATGTTTTGGGGCTGTTGCTGGGCAACACGGACTTTCAACTCCCTCCAAAGATTTTCTATGGGGTTGAGATCTGGAGACTGGCTAGGCCACTCCAGGACCTTGAAATGCTTCTTACGAAGCCACTCCTTCGTTGCCCGGGCGGTGTGTCTGGGATCATTGTCATGATGAAAGACCCAGCCACGTTTCATCTTCAATGCCCTTGCTGATGGAAGGAGGTTTTCACTCAAAATCTCTCGATACATGGCCCCATTCATTCTTTCCTTTACACGGATCAGTCGCCCTGGTCCCTTTGCAGAAAAACAGCCCCAAAGCATGATGTTTCCACCCCCATGCTTCACAGTAGGTATGGTGTTCTTTGGATGCAACTCAGCATTCTTTGTCCTCCAAACACGACGAGTTGAGTTTTTACCAAAAAGTTATATTTTGGTTTCATCTGACCATATGACATTCTCATAATCTTCTTCTGGATCCTCAAATGCTCTCTAGCAAACTTCAGACGGGCCTGGACATGTACTGGCTTAAGCAGGGGGACACGTCTGGCACTGCAGAATTTGAGTCCCTGGCGGCGTAGTGTGTTACTGATGGTAGGCTTTGTTACTTTGGTCCCAGCTCTCTGCGGGTCATTCATTAGGTCCCCCCGTGTGGTTCTAGGATTTTTGCTCACCGTTCTTGTGATCATTTTGACCACACGGGGTGAGATCTTGCGTGGAGCCCCAGATTGGGGGAGATTATCAGTGGCCATTTCCTAATAATTGCTCCCACAGTTGATTTCTTCAATCCAAGCTGCTTACCTATAGCAGATTCAGTCTTCCCAGCCTGGTGCAGGTCTACAATTTTGTTTCTGGTGTCCTTTGACAGCTCTTTGGTCTTGGCCATAGTGGAGTTTGGAGTGTGACTGTTTGAGGTTGTGGACAGGTGTCTTTTATACTGATAACAAGTTCAAACAGGTGCCATTAATACAGGTAACGAGTGGAGGACAGAGGAGCCTCTTAAAGAAGAAGTTACAGGTCTGTGAGAGCCAGAAATCTTGCTTGTTTGTAGGTGACCAAATACTTATTTTCCACCATAATTTGAAAATAAATTCATAAAAAATCCTACTATGTGATTTTCTGGATTTTTTCTTCTCATTTTGTCTGTCATAGTTGAAGTGTACATATGATGAAAATTACCTCTCTCATCTTTCTAAGTGGGAGAACATGCACAATTGGTGGCTGACTAAATACTTTTTTGTCACACTGTATGTATTACAATAACACACTTCAACAGTGTTTACCACTCCCGCTTCTGGGTCATCAATGATTACATATTGTAACTATGCAATAGACTAGAAGCATGATTGATTTGTAATTCATATACAGTATACAGAAAAAAACTATGCATATCTAACTCCCTTCATCTGCATTAATCTGAGGACACAGGATAGTATTTCAATGAGATACTTAATTTCAACCAGTGGAGAATGTGAAACGCTTTATTGAAAGAAGTTCATTATCCAGGTGTTATAAATACATAAATGCATTATAATTATGATAATTGTAATATTATAAATACAAGTTTAATCTGTATTTCAATGCACATATATGCGCATTATATAATGAGGAAGAAAGACGAGGTGGGGCGAGAGGTGTAGAAGACAGAAAGGGAAAGAGGTAAGAACAGAGGCAGACAGCATATGATTCATGAATTACAGTGCTACCCTAATATTTTCTTAGTTCATCACAATTGTGGTGTCTCCTAAGGAGCCTTGGGCCCCCAGTTGGCCCGAAGGTTATCTTAAGAGCGGGTGAGGTGGTGATTAAGGGACTGGATTCCTCTCTCACATCAAAACATACCTGCAGATGAGAGAGCATGATTAAGCCTTGTTCTTTGTATTCTAACACGGTCAGTCATCTTAAATCAGGAGGTAAAATGTAAATCTGACCTTGGATATTTAACTCTGGGACTACTACATCTCTGTCTGTATTTCAATGTAAAGCATCTCTTTAATAATACTCCTGTTTACCCGACCAAGTGACATCTCACCTATGATCATGTTGTGTGTTTGTGGTCTCACCTGGTGTCCACACTAAGTGGCTACAGAATAGTTTATGCTGAAAAACAGACACATGAGGACAAACAATTGAAGATAATGTCAATAGAATATACTGTATGTGATGCAGACACCTGTTGGAGTGTACCTGAAGCATTTAAATATAGAGTGCTATGTGTCTCACCACTTGGTTATTGCAAGGCTAACTCCCAGGGAAATCATAACTTGGCAGCAACAGATAGTCCAATGAAAATGGCTGTGTTTATGTGGTGTAAATCTGAAAATTAGCAGCTGACATCTTAAGTTTTTTTTTATGAATGCATGTGAGACAGGTTCCATATACAACAAGACAGGCAGAGATGGAGAAAAATAACACAGAACAGTTTAATTACCTCTGGTTATGGACACTTTGCCAGCAATAAAGCTTCCACTGCCTGTTCCTCAGACAATGAACATCTGGCATTATCTACATTTTCTACCCCTTGGTCAGCTCGCTCTCTGAAAGTAAAGAAAACAGCTTATTTTTTATAGATATGAAAACAATAACTGAGACTGTTCAATCTAAAGCAGCAGATGTCATTTTTAGGATACCTCAATACAGCCCAGTGCTGCTTACCTGAGATGCCATCTTCGTAGGTGTCTTCTTTGACTTCCTTTGTGTTGGAAAAAAGTTGCTTTCAGAATAAATATTTCTGATTGAAAATAAAAAAGGTTTTGCTCTTGACCAAAAGACACAAATGTACCTCCATAGCATATAACAATTTGCCTGTGAATAACCACACCTTCATACAAAAGTGCTACTGTATGCAGAATTCTTGAAGCACAACCGAAGATGCTGCCATATCCTGCCAGCATGCCCACAAGCGAGACACTCAGGAGCAGAATGATGATGCGTGGAAGAGGGAAAGGAATGAGATGGGAAAAGCACTTTGTTGAAAGTTGGGGAGGAGGGCTAATATCTGAACAATAGACTATTCAACCTTTACTAAAGAATAGTCTAATAGCCGAGCTAGGTGTGAAACCCCCCTCACTCTTATCACAGACCAGATTTG
Source organism: Oncorhynchus mykiss (assembly GCF_057628025.1). NCBI lineage: Eukaryota > Metazoa > Chordata > Actinopteri > Salmoniformes > Salmonidae > Oncorhynchus > Oncorhynchus mykiss. The sequence continues at coordinate 28,845,725 of NC_143028.1, read as the reverse complement.
CCCTAACGACCAAGGGGTAGCTTGCTACTCAGTGTAATAAAGCAATGACTTTTCAAATAAGTTACCTTACACGTTATGTTGGCTGACAATTTGTTACGATCCACATAGCATATCATTACAGCAGTATGTACCGGTATGTTAGCTAGCTACCTAACGTTAGCAGTTATACATCAAACTTGCCAGTATATTAACTATAGGCTATCTAAAAACCCAACATTTATTGACTTGATTATTCTCTGCATTCTTAGCTTAGCTAAATTGTATAGTCGTTGTGCTTTCTCAATGGACATTTGGGTGCTTTCGTAAATTCGCACAATAGAACGAGTCAAAATTAACCCAAGGCTGAAAACGGCTTCAGAACGTTGGCTAAACTGGAACACTAGCGCAAGCCCATAGCAAATTAATGGAATCGAACATTCGCAGAGCCTATTTTGACTGGAATTCCATAAAAAATGTATCCTTTTTATTTTACCACTACAATCTGTTTGTCGGACGAAACTGGAAAACAACTACTTGCACAGAAAGTAAACATCCGCACCTTGATGGTGTCAACTGTGCTTATGTCTGCTTAATGAAAAAGTAATACAAATAAATAAAAACTTCTAATCTAGTAATAAAAAAATAAAAACTTATATTTCTGGTCTAGCGATCGATGACAAACAAGCTCGCTGCCCATACTTACACAATTACAAAGAGGAGATTCTCCTGATTAAAATGGTGCCCGTGTAACAGTTTTTCTTCTGTCCCTCTCCCTGGGCTTGAACCAGGGACCTTCTGCACACAGACAACAGCCACCCTTGAAGCATCGTTACCCATCACTCCACAAAAGCCCAACTCTTACAGAGCAAGGGGAACAACTACTTCCAGGTCTCAGAGCGAGTGATGTCACCGAATGAACCGCTGTTAGCGCACACCCCGCTAACCAACGAGCCATTTCACACCGGTTACACCCGACTTGAAAAAATCTAAATATACACATTGCAATATATTTGGCGAAATAGACAGACATGCCTATATTTCCCCATAGGAAACAATGGAAAGACTGCAGAGTTCCAATATTATTTTTGTTGTTTACATTTTCTTGTTTACAGTTTAACTACACTGCTCAAAAAAATAAAGGGAACACTAAAATAACACATCCTAGATATGAATGAATGAAATATTCTTATTAAATACTTTTTTCTTTACATAGTTGAATGTGCTGACAACAAAATCACACAAACATTATCAAAGGAAATAAAATGTATCAACCCATGGAGGTGTGGATTTGGAGTAGGCAGCAGAACGCTCTCCACGGCGTCTCCAGACTCTGTCACGTCTGTCACATGTGCTCAGTGTGAACCTGCTTTCATCTGTGAAGAGCACAGGGCGCCAGTGGCGAATTTGCCAATCTTGCTGTTCTCTGGCAAATGCCAAACGTCCTGCACGGTGTTGGGCTGTAAGCACAACCCCCACCTGTGGACGTCGGGCCCTTATACCACCCTCATGGAGTCTGTTTCTGACCGTTTGAGCAGACACATGCACATTTGTGGCCTGCTGGAGGTCATTTTGCAGGGATCTGGCAGTGCTCCTCCTTGCACAAAGGCGGAGGTAGCGGTCCTGCTGCTGGACACTACGCTGACAGACACAGAAAGCCCTCTTGCCACAGCTCGCATTGATGTGCCATCCTGGATGAGCTGCACTACCTGAGCCACTTGTGTTGGTTGTAGACTCCGTCTCATGCTACCACTAGAGTGAAACCACCGCCAGAATTCAAAAGTGACCAAAACATCAGCCAGGAAGCATAGGAACTGAGAAGTGGTCTATGGTCACCACCTGCAGAACCACTCCTTTATTGGGGGTGTCTTGCTAATTGCCTATAATTTCCACCTGTTGTCTATTCCATTTGCACAACAGCATGTGAAATGTATTGTCAATCAGTGTTGCTTCCTAAGTGGACAGTTTGATTTCACAGAAGTGTGATTGACTTGGAGTTACATTGTGTTGTTTAAGTGTTCCCTTTATTTTTTGAGCAGTGTATAAAACAACGTGAGCAGGTCTCATTCGCAACAATAGCGAAGCAGGCATTATGACATTGAACAATAAGCTGGAAATAGAACGTTCGTATGGCGAGTTGGTGCTACTGTGCTCAATAGAACTAATAGGAGCTGGCAGGGTGAAAAATGCAAAAAAATAAGGCCTGTTTTTTTGCGATTACTTCAAAACGACGGCAAGCAGCTGGGAAATATGGTCATATTATGAAACTGGGCTCCAAGGCGGATGCAATGAACTAGTTTTTATCATAATGTAATGTGTCCAGCCTACTATTTACACAGATTTCAGAGCACTCTCGTTTGAGTGTACCAGAGCGCAGAATAATTACTTTACGAGCCTCAACACCCGTTGAATATGTCAGTAAATGGAAAAGAAACTTAATTAAATTGTTTCCAGCAGCACATTTAGAGTCACCCACGCTCTGGTTAACACGAAAACTGCCTTACCAGCTCTGCTAGGGCGAGTAAAATGGTCAGAGTTGTCTCATTTCTGTCTGGAAGTAGCTAGCCAACGTTAGCTTGGGTGCTTGACTGCCGTTGTAAGGCCAGAATGCTCAAATCAACCCTGCTCATCGTCCGGAACGTCCAGTGTGCGCTCCGAGAGTAAAACGGTCTGAATTTAGAAACTGACAATTTTTATCTGAATGGAAACACCATAATATTAATCAAATTAATTAAGCCAAATATCTTTAAAGGAGGAACCACTGTATGTGAGTATTCTGTTCATTGACTCCAGCTCAGCGTTCAACACCATAGTGCCCTCCAAGCTCATCACTAAGCTAAGGACCATGGGACTATACCACTGGCGTAGCACACACCCACGCAAGGCGCGGGAGACCACGAGAACATGTGTTAAATAGCAGCAAATTCTTGAAATTCGGGATCATCCTTGTCCAGCAGGGAAACATAATTTTTATAGTAAAAAAATTATTTTGTTGCATTATTTGAGCTTAAAATGTACTTTCAGGGGAATTTTATAATTCCAACACCATCATTGAGTTTGCTGACGACATGATGTTGGTAGGCCTGATTACTGATGATGATGAGACAGCCTATAGGGAGGAGTGTGGTGCCGGACAACAACCTCTCCTTCAATTTCAACAAAACAAAGGAACTGATTGTGGACTACAGGAAACGGAGGGCCGAGCACGCCCCCCATTTTTATCGATGGGGATGTAGTGGAGCGGGCCGAGAGCTTCAAGTTTCTCAGTGTCCACATCACTAAGGATCTATCATGGTCCACACACATCATCACAGTTGTGAAGAGGGTACGACAACACTCCTTCCCCCTCAGGTGGCTGAAAAGATTTGTCATGGGCCTTCAGATCCACAAAAAGTTATACAGCTGCACCATTGAGACCATCTTGACTGGCTGCATCACCGCTTGGTATAGCAACTGCTTGATATCCGACCGCACGGCGATACAGAGGGTAGTGCATACGGCCCAGTACATCACTGGGGTAGAGATCCCTGCCATCCAGGACCTCTATACCAGGCCCCCAGAAATGTCAAAGACTCCAGCCACCCAAGTCATTGACAGTTCTCTCTGCGGTACCGATGCACCAAGTCTGGAACCAACAGGACCCTGAACAGCTTCTACTCCCAAGCCATAAGACTGCTTAGTGGTTAGTTAAATAGTTAACCAAACAGCTACCCGGACTATCTACATTGAACCTTTTTCACTAACTTCTTTTGACTCATCACATACGCTGCTGCTACTGTTTGTTATCTATCCTGTTGCTTAGTCACTTTATTTCTAGTTATATGTACTGTACATTTGGAAAGTATTCAGACCCCATGTAACGTTACACACAATACAACCATTATAACTAAGCAAAAACAGGGTTTTGCTAATTTATTAAAACTTCTTATGGATAGGCGGGAAAGTCGCGTCCCACTTGGGCAAAAACAGGGAAAATGCAGCGCGGCAAATAAAAAAAAATTATATAAAAATCTAACTTTCATTAAATCACACATGTAAGACACTCAATTAAAATTACACTCGTTGTGAATCCAGCCAACATGTCATATTTTAAAAAGGCTTTTCGGCAAAAGCATAAGAATCTATTATCTGATGATAGCACAACCAGTAAACAAAGAGGGTAGCATATTTCAACCCTGCAAGCGCTACACAAAACTTAGAAAAAAAATATAGAACATGCATTACCTTTGACGAGCTTCTTTTGTTGGCACTCCAATATGTCCTATAAACATCACAATTGGTCCTTTTGTTCGATTAATTCCGTCCATATATATATCCAAATGTCAATTTATAAAGTGCGTTTGATCCAGAAAAAAACATCTTCCAAAAAACACAACGTCACTACAAAATATTTCAAAAGTTGCCTATTAACATTGCCAAAATATTTCAAACTACTTTTGTAATACAACTTTAGGTATTTTTAAACGTTAATAATCGATCAAATTGTAGACGGGTCTATCTGTGTTCAATACAACAAATCAACGCTACTTTTCACGTCTTGCGCAACTCTCAACAGTGTTACCCAGTTCCTAGTTGGCCGACTTCTTCATTGCACAAATGAATAACCTCAACCAAATTCCAAAGACTGGTGACAAAAACCAGTTCCTAAGAAATATTGTTTGCCAATGAGAACTCACTGAACAGACAGAGACCTACATTTTTTTAAATTCTGAACGGTTAGTCCTCGGAGTTTTGCCTGCTACATAAGTTCTGTTATACTCACAGTTTTAGAAACTTCAGAGTGTTTTCTATCCAAATCTACTAATAATATGCATATCTTATATTCTTGGCATGAGTAGCAGGAAGTTGAAATTGGGCACGCTATTTATCCAAAAGTGAAAATGCTGCCCCCTATCCCCCAGGTTATTAACAATAAAAAATGGAAATATTACATTAACATCAGTATTCAAACCCTTTACTCAGTACTTTGTTGAAGCACCTTTGGCAGTGATTACATACTTGAGTCTTCTTGGGTATGACGCTACAAGCTTGGCACATCTGTATTTGGGGACTTTCTCCCATTCTTCTCAGCAGATCCTCTCAAGCTCTGTCAGATTGCATGGGGAGCATTTGATGCACAGCTTTTTTTAGGTCTCTTCAGAGATGGTCGATCGGGTTTAATTCCGGGCTCTGGCTGGGTCACTCAAGGACATTCAGAGACTTGTCCCGAAGCCACTCCTGCGTTGTCTTGCCTGTGTGCTTAGGGTTGTTTTCCTTGGAACGTGAATGTTTGCCCCGGTCGGAGGTCCTGAGCGCTCTGGAGCAGGATTTCATCAAGGATCTTTCTGTACTTTAATCTGTTCATCTTTGCCCTGATCCTGACTTGTCTCCCAGTCCCTGTCGCTAAAAAACATCCACACAGCATGATGCTGCCACCACCATGCTTCACGGTAGGGATGGTACCAGGTTTCCTCCAGACGTGATGCTTGGCATTCCGGCAAAATAGTTGATTTAATTAGAACAGGGAATCTTGTTTCTCATGATCTGAGAGTCCTTTAAGTGCCTTTTGGAAAACTCCAAGCGGGCTTTCATGTACCTTTTACTGAGGAGTGGCTTCCGTCTGGCCACTCTACCATAAGGGCCTGATTGGTGGAGTGCTGCAAGAGATGGTTGTCCTCCTGTAAGGTTCTCCCATCTCTGGAGCTCTGTCAGTGACCATCGGGTTCTTGGTCTCATACTTACACTACCGTTCCAAAGTTTGGGGTAACTTAGAATTGTCCTTGTTTTTGAAAGAAAAGCACATTTTTGGTCCATTAAAAAGAAATACAATGTAGACATTGGTAATGTTGTAAATTACTATTGTAGCTGGAAACGGCTGTTTTTTAATGGAATATCTACATAGGCGTAGAGAGGCCCATTATCAGCAACCATCACTCCTCTGTTCCAATGGCACGTTATGTTAGCTAATCCAAGTTTATCATTTTAAAAGGCTAATTGATCATTAGAAAACCCTTTTGCAATTATGTTAGCACAGCTGAAAACTGTTGCTCTGATTAATGATTAATTTTTTAAAACCTGTAATCGAACCGACAAATGCTGATACTCCAGATACTCAACTAGTCTAAAGAAGGCTAGTTTTGTTGCTTCATTAATCAGAGCAACAGTTTTCAGCTGTGCTAACATAATTGCAAAAGGGTTTTCTAATGATCAATTAGCCTTTTAAAATTATAAACTTGTATTAGCTAACACAACGTGCCATTGGAACACAAGAGTGATGGTGGTTGATAATGGGCCTCTGTATGTAGATATTCCATAAAAAAAATCTGGAATAGTCATTTACAACATTTGCAATGTCTACACTGTATTTCTGATCAATTTGATGTTATTTTAATGGACCAAAAAATATGCTTTTCTTTCAAAAACAAGGACATTTCTAAGTGACCCCAAACTTTTGTATGGTAGTGTACGTAAATAAGATATTTCTGTTTTTAATTTTTAATACATTTGCAGACGTTTTCGCTTTGTCATTATGGGGTATTATGTGTATATTGATGATTTACATTAAAAAAAAATCATTTTAAGAATAAGACTGTAACTTAACAAAATGTGTAAAAAGTACAAGGGGTCTGAATACTTTCCGAATGTAATGTACCTCAATTACCTTGTATCACTGTACAATGCAGATCGACTCGGTACTGTTACCCCATTCATATAGTCAAGTTGTCATTACTCAATGTGTATTTATTATATTTTTTATTATTACATGGTATTACTTTTCTATGATTTCTCTATTTCCTTTCTCTCTGCATTGTTGAAGTCTGCAATCATTTCAATGTTAAAACCTCTTTGGGATAGGGGGCAGCATTTTCACTTTTGGATAAATAGCATGCCTAATTTCAACTTCCTGCTACTCATGCCAAGAATATAAGATGTGCATATTATTAGTAGATTTGGATAGAAAACACTGAAGTTTCTAAAACTGTTTGAATCATGTCTGTGAGTATAACATAACTTATGTAGCAGGCAAAACCCAGAGGACTAACCATTCAGAATTATTTATTTTTGAGGTCACTGTCTGTTCAATGTGTTCTCATGGGGAAACAATATTTCTGAGGCACTTGTTTGCAGTTCCTACTGCTTCCACTGGATGTCACCAGTCTTTTCGAATTTGGTTGAGGTTATTTCTTTGTGCAATGAAGAAGTACGGCCATCTTGAAAAAGGGTAACGCTGTTGAGAGTTGGGCAAGACTTGAAAAGTAGCGTTAGTTTCCTCTCATCCTCTATTGAAAAAAGATAGACCCGAATTCAATTTGATCGATTAACGTTTAAAAATACCTAAAGTTGTATTACAAAAGTATTTTGAAATGTTTTGGCATAGATACAGGTAACTTTTGAGATATTTTGTAGTGACATTGCTCAAAATTGGAAGCTGTTTTTTTCTGGATCAAACGTGCCAAATAAATTGACATTTTGGATATATATGGACGGAATTAATCGAACAAAAGGACCATTTGTGATGTTTATGGGACATATTGGAATGCCAACAAAAGAAGCTGGTCAAAGGTAAGGCATGATTTATATTTTATTCCTGCAGGGTTGAAATATTATTTCTCTCTTTGTTTACTGCTGTGCTATCATCAGATGATAGCTTCTTATGCTTTCGCCGAAAATCCTTTTTGAAATCTGACATGCTGACCGGATTCACAACAAGTGTAGCTTTAATTTGCTATCTTGCATGTGTGATTTAATGAACGTTTGAATTTTATAGAACTTTATTTGAATCTGGCGCTCTGCATTTTCCCTGGCAATTGGCCAAGTGGGACATTTGCGTCCCCCTATCCCAGAGAGGTTATTAATCTACACCTGTTGTTTGCGAAGCATGAGCCAAATAAAATTGTATTTGATTTTAATTTCAATTTAGACTTTAAGCCAAGATCAAATTGAATATTTTTGCTCTGTTTTAAAACCATATTTAAAATTAGATTAGGGATTAATGCTAAACTGCCACTGGACGAGGTTTAAGTTGATCAAATGTCAGTGTATGTGCTGTATTTTGGGTGTGATTATCCATTTTAGCTCCTGTGGCTACATTATTTGTAAAAGTAAAAAGTCACCTTCCCCCCTACATTAATTACAAACCCCCTACATTAATTACAAACCAAAACTAATTTGACCAAAAAGTGCCCTTAGTTGTATCTTTTAGCTTGAAGTACAACCTGGCAAAGTGACCAGTTTCCCTAGAATTAGAATGAGAACATATTGCTATGAAATCATTATGACAGATGTAACTAATCATAGTTCAAAGATTTAACCTCAGATGAACTAATCCAGGTTTAAAATTAAGTGGTGGAACACATCTCTGATTTATTTTAACCATGTTGGTGCACACTTACAGCTTTTATTCAGGCTATACACTTGGAAAGTTACACACATCTTGTTGTTTCAAGACCATTTTGAATTTAATTAAGCCAAACACAAATGCGATCTTTGTCCAAACTTGACACACACATGGTCTATGCAATTCATGTGCTCTCTTAAAATGCGACTTCACTGATTAAATGACAAGTGCGGCTCTTGTGGGGATTGCCAGGTGCATTTAAAAATTGTTGATGTATAATTTGGAAGACGGCTCTCAGTTTAAAATCACTGCACTTGAAATGTCAGTTTACAGACAGAGATTCATAGACAATCTGAAGTAGGTTAATCATAGGTAATGTAATTTGTTGCCTTATAAAATCAAAAATAATGTCAAAGGCTAAAAAGCATTCTGTTGGTGGCATTTGAATATAAACTATCAAATAACTTTTATTCTAGACACTTCCCCCCTACATTAATTACAAACCAATATGAAGAGCATGCAGACCTGTCAACAGGACTATCATTCGATATTTGTACAAAAAATATGCTACGAGACTAATAGAAAGATGAAGTTAAAACAAAACAGAAAAATGACAAACTCACCTTAAGATAATTTTGTTCTTCTTTTCTGTTTTGTCCCGAAATAACTGAATATAGTCTCTATCCCATGTTAAGTTTGAGAGGCTGTCACTGGCTGAATCTTTATACAGTTCAGTCTTAACTCATGCTTTAGGTCTACTAACAATACCATGAAGTTTTTGTTCTTTTGATAGGCATCGGCATAACTAAATTCAGCACTTTCTCCACTTCAGCAAAGCTATTGTTACTGTAACACCACTCGTACTGTATCTCATCTTCTCTTACACTTGTGATTGCATACCATCGTCATTTCACGGTACTTTCCGTGTGGATGTTATCTCGCGACAAGTAACCGCACATCTCTCTCCAAGGATACATCAGCCTCCTCGCGCCTGTCTTGAGGTATGGAAGTGCAATCCTGCATCCTTGGGACGTCCCTACCGTGAACCCTAACCTTAACCTCTACCCTAACCATAACCGTTATCTAACCTGAACCTTAACCCTTACCTTAACCATTTTAAATTTCGGTTAAGGTAAGGGTTACAATTGTCAGTGAGACAGACTTGATGTGAAAATAAATAAACGTGTTAGCTCCTGCTGAGGATGATGTCATGCACAACTAGAATAGTCTATTTCTATCATTTTATTTGGTCCTGCTGCACTTATCACTCAAACTTCGAACATTGTTTGAATTGAATGTTATCAAATTCTATTTTTGTGAACATACAATTCTAAATAACAATCTTCAAGATTTAAACACATTTCTTAGAACATTAAAGCTATACTTATTAATGTGTGCATAGTCTACCATCAAAAAGTGGATCCCCAACATGTACAACAAATGTTTATACATTTCATTTTCACATGCAAGTATGCCCTATACTTGATTTAATACATCTTTAGTTCTCAATGAGTGATTTTCCATGAGTGCAAGTTGAGCGATATTACTTTTTTAAACCATTTCAAATGATTGTTTGGGTAATGATAAGGTACACCATTGTAGGCCTATTTATATCATCAAGGAATATACTTAATTATTTGAAATTGCTATAATAATTCAAGCTAAATTGTGTGAAAGATTTTATAGTCTATTACAAGCCCAGTGACCATAAACAATAATTATATTTGTTGGTAATTAGTAGGTTATCTAATGCAATGTTCTTGCCAACATGCTGTGGTAAGACTAGGCACACACTGGTTGAATCAATGTTGTTTCCACATAATTTCAAAAAAATTATGTTGAACCAATGTGGAATAGATGTTGAATTTATGTCCGCGCCCACTGCCCAGTGGGGAATGTCTTGACGCTGACAATGCAGCAATCCAGTAATCCTTACTATGAGTCATTTGTGAATTATCAACATTTAATAGCAACACTACTATGTCTTGATAATGGAATGTAACTGACAATAGCACAGCATAGAGGGGTGTCAAACACACCCCTGTCCTTGAGGGCCACAGTGTCTGCAGATCTGTGTGCATGCTTTAAACATGTGTTCCATTTACACACAGACTCATTTGTAAATATTGATCCAATTAAAATGCAATTAATAAAGTACTATATAACAACATGCTATTACTATGTTGTTACTAAAGTGATTACACCCTTACCGGACAGGTATAAGAGCAACTTAATTAAAAATCAATTCAAATCAAATACATTGTTCAAATACACGTGTTTAGCAGATGTTATTGCGGGTGTAACGAAGTGCTTGTAAATAAGTTGTATTACTATACTATACTATACTACGCTATACTATACTATAGGTATAGTTATCTGGACCCAGATTTAGCCTATTCCTGGGCTGAAAAGCACATTCAGTGGAGGTTTTCTATTGACCATGTTTTTATTTCATGAGTAAAATGTATCTGGGTCCAGGAAACTGGACATGCTGTATACTGTATAGTGGCCCTTGTGCAATGGAATTTGGCACTGTTGCTTTTCTTTTGACAATACCACCATCTGGTGTCCAACAGCCTTACCGGCCTAAATATGGTATTTATACTGCAGGTACAATCTGTACAATGCAATATATGTGAAGATAGATATGTTCCCAGAATTATTATCAAACGAGAGCATCTTAAGACCCGGCTAGTCATTTGAGTGCGCTCTGATTTCTAAAGTAATTGCAATGTAGCAACAAGTGTTTTCTGTATACATAAACTCTATACTGTATCATGTTACACATGAATATGAAACTCCAGACATTGTACTGTGCTGAATATAAGAATGAGTATTTAACATCAGGCTAAATTTCCAAGATATTAGGTGTGTTCACTCTGGTTATCTACTCCGATTTCAGAGCACTCTGGTCTGAGTGTGTCAGAGCGCAGAATAACTGATGAATTTACAAACGAGCAACACCCGCTGAATATGACCGGTGTCAGTAAATGTCTGCAAAAAAGGTAATTCAACTATTGCCAGCAGCTCAGTTACAGTCACTAACGCTCTAGGGGTGTGTTCGTAAATTCAATCTGGAATGCTAGAGTACACTCAGAGTGCACTCTGGGCATTCGTGAATTCGTGAATTCAGAGGGTTGTCAGATTACACCAAGATGCTCAAACTTCTTGAGAGGTTGCAAGGTGTTCTACCAATGTCATTTCAATATTGTAGCGAATTCAGGTGGTAGCCCCAACTGGGACTCAAACTCATGTCCAGCAACTGTCAACCCAACACCTTCCGCCAAGAGATCCAAACCCCTTGATGAGGTCGCTAGGTGTTGGGCTAAGGTTGCTACAATATTGAGTATGTAACAGAAAATAACAGAGGAGACTAGTTAGTAATTCACAAAGACCAAGGTGCAAGCACAGAATTATAATTAGATTATATTTTTATGGTTTCAAGCAGAGTGATGATATCAGTGGGTCCAGTGATGACCCCAGATGAGGGCGATGAAAATGCAGGTCCTGTGCAGATCAACACTTCAATACACAGTTGACACATCCAGCCCATTCTGATTTAAATTATATGATTATGAACAGGTTACAATTTACCCTACCGCTTTTTTGAATTCACTTGAACTTCAGTGGGCTTTATTTGGATATCATATTGTTTGCATGAATAGTAAACTCTCATATACTTGGCAAATTTCTGATCTCTTAAACCGTAAATCACTGGGCTTAAGAGACGTGGCAAAACATTGGTGAAAAGGAAATTTGAGAACAGAATGGTTGTTCGCTTATTTGGGAAGAGAGACAAGAGAATCATATTGGTTAGGGGCGTGATATACCCCAGCATGCAGAACAGAAGCTGAACCCCATGTAACAATATTGTGTTACGAGCATTTCGAGCCGACGCTGGGTCTGTTATGGCAGCTTTTGCAGCAAAAAGGACCTTAAAATAAGTAACGAACAATGTCAGAAATACAAATGACAGGTTAACAATATGGACCGCCGTGGATGTAGCCTCATGATATGGGGAACCATAAACAGCATTGTTATAACATAGAACGCCTGTGGAAAAAATTGTGAATGGTTTAGTAGCTAGCACAATGATGATGTCACTGAGTGCAGGGATGACTGCCACACTCCAGATGAGGCAGATGAGGATGTAGGTCCTACGCACTGTACAGATCTGAATATGATGCAGGGGCTTACAGACAGCAATGTAGCGCTCTATGGCCATGCCTGCTAAGTTCAATGGACTGTTTCTATTGGTTGTGCTTGTGATTACAAGCATCATACAGCAAACAAACATATTCAGGCCATATGGAAGCACATATGTTATAACCTGTAGCATCACTGCAAAAGACAGCATAATCATGTCGTTGATCACCAGGTGAATGTATAGAATATACCTTGGGTCACTGTAGAAGACATGACTCTTGAAGAAAATATACACAAAGGTTCCATTGATGTAGTTGATGATTACACCCAGGGCAATTGTTGTGAAGTTTTTAATGAAAGCGTCATTGAAGTTATCCATTGCTCTGCTGTTGTTCATCATTCAGTTGTTCATGAAAGCAATGTTGAATTGATTTCGGCCTTTGGTGAAGTTCATTACTCGTTGACTATCAAGAAGTACTTAGACAGTACCTGACAAAGAAAAACAAATATTATTCAGAGTTTCAGACAATCCCCATAAGCAGAGATATTATTACAGGGATAGCTTAAACTTGATATACTGTACAATGAAAAAGGTAACAATGAGCCTTACTGTTTTTCTTGGGACTGAGCTGGCTATGACTACAAATTAACACACCTAGCTAGCTTAAAGTATGGTATTAGTGCGGAATTATAGTGTACATGTCATTTTGAGTTTCTGCTTGTCATCAAGTCATTGTAACACTAATAGGAGAAAAGTTGTTGTAATATTCTTGTCAGTAGCTAGGTTTCCATCCAGTTGGTGACAGATTTCCATCAAATGCACCTGTTGCGGATAAAAGGCTGTTTGTGGTGATGTAGTGCACATAAAAATAAAGAACACAAGTTTCCATCACATTTTAACTCTACTGATGGTTTTGTTCCCATGTTTTGCGATGTACCCACTCTGGTCTTGGCACATGCCAGCCAGGAGCTGGCATATACAGTGAGGTTAGGATAGCCTACATGATTAGATTATTATGGACAAAGATTATTAAGGCAGCCAAGCATCGATCATCATGTATCCAGAATAAGACCATCAAATTATTGCAAAGGTGCATTAATCAATGTATGCACTTTCACTACCTTGTGGAGTTCATCATAAAATGTATTTCATCTGTAGCCTAATAAACTGCGTTCTTTCCCGCGTGGTAGTGGAAGTACCACACTATATCTCGTGACTCCAAGATTACTTTGATATAATGGTTATTATATCAGTATTTGCTCATAAAGGCATTTCCATTGCAATTTTTCACATAATTTATTTTACAGACACAAAAAGAACCCACTTTATCTAATTGATTTTGTTTTGTCGACATTTGGAAAGTTTACCGACAAATTTGATGTTTCCATCAGGCCTGTCTTGAAATTTTATCAGACTTTACTCGAATAAAAAGGTTGGATGGAAACCTGGTTAGTCACATTAATTATTATGTTACAACTAAAACCTGCACAACACACATTAATCTAATGTACTCACTAAGAAATTATAATTATTGTCATTGCTGTCATCTCATCTCATATTTCATCAATTGGAATGATTCGTGATAATTCCATTTAAATTTTTAAGAAGTAATCCGTTGGCCTATGGGCCTATGTTGTTTCGGGGAGTTGCAAGTGAGATTTTCGAATCCCTAGTCTCCATCTGTAATCAGCGTCCACATGATGAGAAAGGCTGTAAAACTTACCACACAATGCCTGTCTGACTAGCCAGTAAATTTGTGAGGCGAAGCTACTGGTTTATATAGATGCATTTTGACACATCTAAGTGAGATGATGTAATCGATTGGGGAGTGAGGAGTCAGTAGAGCGGGAGGGGATGGTGCATGATCATTACAGCCAAAGTCGGTCAACAGCCCAATCCGCCCCTTTGCTTGGTAAACTGAGGGATAGGGCTGGGGAATTGAATTTAAATATATATATCACCTTTATTTAACCAGGTAGGCAAGTTGAGAACAAGTTCTCATTTACAACTGCGACCTGGCCAAGATAAAGCAAAGCAGTTCGACACATATAACAACACAGAGTTACACATGTAGTAAAACAAACATACAGTCAATAATACAGTAGAAAAATAAGTCTACATACAATGTGAGCAAATGAGGTGAGATAAGGGAGGTAAAGGCAATAAATAGGCCATGGTTGCGAAGTAAATACAATATAGCAATTAAAACATTGGAATGGTAGATTTGACAGTAGATGAGTGTGCAAAGTAGAAATACTGGGGTGCAAAGGAGCAAAATAAATAAATACATAAATACAGTAGGGGAAGAGGTAGTTGTTTGGGCTATTTATAGATGGGCTATGTACAGGTGCAGTGATCTGTGAGCTGCTCTGACAGCTGGTGCTTAAAGCTAGTGAGGGAGATAAGTGTTTCCAGTTTCAGAGATTTTTTGTAGTTCGTTCCAGTCATTGGCAGCAGAGAACTGGAAGGCGAGGCGGCCAAAGGAGGAATTGGCATTAGGGGTGACAAGTGAGATATACCTGCTGGAGCGTGATGACCAGCGAGCAGAGATAAGGCGGGACTTTACCTAGCAGGGTCTTGTAGATGACCGGGATGAATGAGGATAGACAGCTTAGAAGACTTGACATGATAGTATTAAACTTATTTGAAATATTGGTAACACTTCCGATGAGTACCCTTTACATAATGCATTATAATCGCATGTATAACACCTTATGAGCTATGCATAATGCATTATAATGCATCTAACTGCACTCATAAAGCACTATAAGCACTATTAGAATGCCGTATGAAACGTTGTTGTAAAGTGTTACATAAAGAGGTATTCTTCCATCATGTTTGGTGCACAAGACAGATTTAAGTGGAAGTTGTGCAGTGGAATGAAAATATACCCATTAATGAGCACATACAGTATAAAGTTGTATTTCCTAATGTGCAGTGAGGTAGCCTAGTGGTTAGAGCGTTGTGCCAGTAACCGAAAGGTGGGATTATGACTGAACGCCTCTATCGTATCCCTGAGTTGACAAGGTAAACCTCTGTTGTTCTGCTCCTGAGCAAGGCAGTTAACCCTCTGTTCCCTGGGTGCTGAAGATGTGGAGGTTGTTTAACTCAGCCTTCTGATTCAGAGGGGTTTGCTTACATGCAGAAGACATATTTCAGTTGTACAACTGACTAGGTATCCCCTTTTCCTACTATATAAATAGTTGAAATTGCTTGCTCAATTAGTGGCAAACTTTCCATGGGGTTGGGGAACCATACAAGGAAAGGATAACTGAAATGGGAATGTAAATACCTGAGGATCAACCACACGTACTGAACAAGAAATTCATCCCCCTGCCATCTCCCTACTGTAAATTTCAAACAAGATTAATACTGTGGGGTAGTGATGGGTCGTATCCGAACAAACAACTCTTTTTGTACGGCACTTTTTGGTGGACATTGGGAATCGAAACAGCTTGTTCATTCATTTAGCTCCCAAATCAGAGAATGTATAGAATTTATCCCAGGAACCCTGTAGAAGATATGACTTTTGAAGAAAGTACACACGAAAGTTACATTAATGTATTTGATGATTATGCCTACAGGGCAGATGTTATGAAGTTTTTGATGAAAGAGTAATTTAAGTGATCCACTTGGCTGTTGTTCATCATTTCAATAGTTTAAATACAGGGCTGGAAAGTGTCATACAATTTGAAATTTTTGTGAACTTTCCTTTTAATCCTTAATAATTTGGCATTAAGCATCGGTGCAGCGTTTATATATCTTTCTAACACTTTTTTAGCATTGTCATCAAATCACATTAACTATGTAATATTGCATAACATTGTGCATTGATAAGAGGTAAGTGTAGCTACTACAACACAGACAAGTCTGTTCTGAAGAGCATTTACTTTGTTCTTGAAAAACTATTTTCTTTCACTGTCCTGGAATAACACAGATGAGACAGAGAGTGCTACTTTATATACAGAGTTACTTTATGTATGATATCATACACCAAAAGGCAAACCCTAAAGACTGGAAAGGGGATGATAAAAACAGGTTAATTACTTAGCAGTAATATAGTGATATAATTATCTGAGCCTTTAAAAAAATATAAAATGTTAATGCTTGTGTGAATTAATCTGATTTGTTATACAGGCATCACATAAATTAGTAGGTCCTGGTTGTTAGTAAACTGTGCATGAAGAAACAAAAATACCTGCAGCCCTGAACACAGTAAGCTGCCTTTAATAGTGGCTTGTTGTCACTAGGAAGGAATACAGTGGTTTTGTTTCTTTATGGATGAATGACATTACATTGTTCCGTGACATTGTTCCATGGTATTGAACCAAATTTGATTAACTGGATCTGTACAAACAATGGTAAAGGATTAGCATTATATTTCAAAGCTTTAAATGGTTTATTAATAAAGACTCAATGACAATGAAAACATAAAGAATGTTGTAGTAAACTTACATTTTAGGTTATGGTAGGGTGACACAGTTGTACTACACCAGGGCTGCCCAAACCTGTTCTATTTAGTTTATCAACCAACTAAATTATTAGAATAAGGTGTGCTAGATTTGGGTTGAAGAGAAAATCTACATAAGGTAGCTCTCTGGGAACCGGGGTTGGGCAGCCCTGTTATTACACTCTCAGGGGATAAATTTAAACATTCTCAAGAATCCAGGGGTAGTTGATATGTCCACTGGAATGCAAGGAAATGTCTCTTAATATTCCTTTTACTCCTTCCGGTTATCATGCCGATTTTGTTGGATCTATAGGTCCGTCTATGAATTTGAGTGGTTACACACACGCACGTACACACACACACACACACACACACACACACACACACACACACACACACACAGTTCTTATTTTATTTACACCCTGTAGGAATGAGTCATTGAGTCATTGAACGTGTTTTTCCAGCAAACAGCATTATGTTACAGTATAAAAACATAATGACAATTTATGACATAATATTCAGTGTTGTCAAGTGGCGCATATACAGTTGAAGTAGGAAGTTTACATACACCGTAGCCACATTTAATCCTGGTAAAAATTCCCTGTCTTAAGTCAGTTAGGATCACCACTTTATTTTAAGAATGTGAAATGTCAGAATAATAGTAGAGAGAATGATTTAGTTAATCTTTTATTCCTTTCATCACATTCTCAGTAGGTCACAAGTTTACATACACTCAATTAGTATTTGGTAGCATTGCCTTTAAATTATTTATCTTGGGTCAAGGGTTTCGGGTAGCCTTCCCAAAGCTTCCCACAACAAGTTGGGTGAATTTTGGCCCATTCCTCCTGACAGAGCTGGTGTAGCTGAGTCAGGTTTGTAGGCCTCCTTGCTCGCACACACTTTTTCAGTTGAGCCCACAAATTTTCTATAGGGTTGAGGTCAGGGCTTTGTGATGGCCATTCCAATACCTTGACTTTGTTGTTCTTAAGCCATTTAGCCACCACTGGAATTATGCTTGGGGTCATTGTCCATTTGGAAGACCCATTTGCGACCAAGGTTTATCTTCCTGACTGATGTCTTGAGATGTTGCTTCAAAATATCCACGTAATTTCCCGCCCTCGTGATGCCATCTATTTTGTGAATTGCACCAGTTCCTCTGCAGCAAATCACCCCCACAACATGATGCTGCCACCTCCGTGCTTCATGGTTGGGATGGTGTTCTTCGGCTTGCAAGCCTACCCCTTTTTCTTCCAAACATAACGATGGTCATTATGGCCAAACAGTTCCATTTTTGTTTCATCAGACTAGGGTACATTTCTCCAAAAAGTGTGATCTTTGTCCCCATGTGCAGTTGTAAACCATAGGCTGTCTTTTTTTATGGCGGTTTTGGAGCAGTGGCATCTTCCTTGCTGAGCGGCCTTTCAGATTATGTCGATATAGGACTCGTTTTAGTGTGGATATATATACTTTTGTACCTGTTTCCTCCAGCATCTTCGCAAGATCTTCACAAGGTCCTTTGCTCTTAGGAGACAGAACGCGACTCCTTCCTGAGCGGTATGATGACTGCGTGGTGCCATGGTGTTTATACTTGCGTACTATTGTTTATACAGATGAACGTGGTACCTTCAGGTTTTTGGAAATTGCTCCCAAAGATGAACCAGACTTGTGGAGGTCTACAATTTTTTTCTCAGGTCTTGGCTGATTTTCCCATGATGTCAAGCAAAGAGGCAATGAGTTTGAAGGTAGACCTTGAAATACATCCACAGGTCCATCTCCAATTGACTCAAATGATATCAATTAGCCTATCAGAAGCTTCTAAAGTCGTGATATAATTTTCTGGAATTTTCCAAGCTTGTTTAAAGGCACAGTCAACTTAGTGTATGTAAACTTCTGACCCACTGGAATTGTGATACAGTGAATTATAAGTTAAATAATCTCTCTGTAAACAATTGTTTGAACAATTACTTGTGTCATGCACAAAGTAGATGTCCTAACCAACTTGCCAAAACTATAGTTTGTTAACAAGAAATGTGTGGAGTGGTTGAAAAACGTGTTTTAATGACTCCAACCTAAGTGTATGTAAACTTCTGACTACAACCGTATGTCACTGACAAGGACCCCCACATTTTTCACCCATCACTACATGCAATACTTCATATTCTATCCATTTTCCCAGAATTCAACAAAATGTTCCTATCACCTGAACTTGAGATTCACTTTCATAGCTGGCCACAATCTAGAAATATTGTTCCTAGGTACCTTGCCCAGTATTTGCGGAACTTCTCGTCCCTGAAACCGTAGATCATGGGGCTGAGGAATCGTGGGATGATGTAGACCAGCAGGAAAAAGATGTAACGGATCTCCAGGACAAACTGTGGGAAGAGAGCGATGAGGGCTGCTTGCAGAGAGGGGACTACAAAAGCCAGCATGCATAGCAGCAGCTGCACCCCGTGGAGTAGCACTGTATTCCTTGCCCTTTTTATGGACACTAGGTCCGTGGAGGCAGCATGTGCCGTTAGCATGATCTTACAATAAGTGTAGAGCAGCGTGAGCGTCACAAAGGAAAAATAGATGCTGTCAAACACAGCATTCTTGTAGTAGATGGAGCGGTCCCGGAAGATGAAGGAGTGATCGCAGAAGATGGAGGTGCGAAAGAAGCCCAGGGGCTCCTTGATGAGTGTGACCAGGAGGTCAGTGAGAGGCACGGCCACCGTTAAGAACAGGATGACCACGATGAGGGCAATGGTGCGTGACACTGTGCATGTGTGCCCGTAGTGTAAGGGGAAACAGATAGACAGGTAGCGCTCCACGGCCATACCGGCTAATATGAGAGGGGTGGAGCGTGTGGTCAAAACGGCAGTCATCACCAGCAGGCAGCACACGGAAGCATGGATCTTGAAGAAAATGTAGCTGACTACGTATAGTGCCGTGACCAGGGTGAGCTGCAGGGCGTCATTTATGACCATATAGATGAACATGATGTAGCGCGGGTCCTCATAGAAAAAGTTATGCTTGAGGAAGGTGTAGACCATACTTCCGTTGATAAAACTTAGGGCCAGCCACACCAGCATGGCCACAATGTTCTTGGTCAAGGCGGTGCTAAAGCTGTCTTTAGGATAGCCACCACCTCCAACTGACATCTGGGATGTGAAGTTCATGTCCAACAGGCTGGCTGTAGAGTTCATTTTCTTAATGGAGAAATTGGAGCACATTTCAAACAAATTGCAGTCAAACATTTTTTGTCTACAGTAAGTCAACATTTTTGGTTGTCATTGTAAATAAGTGTAACTGTTCTCATCTGGTAAAAGTAACATTTAAAAAAAATAAATATAGTATCTTTCCCTTAAATGACACAAGAAGAAGCCTTGATTTTTTAGCAGTCCTTTGTTAAATGTGAGGTCACAGCTAGCCAAAAAAGCAATAAAACTAGGAAGATTCTGTAAACTGTCTTAAACTGATTCAGTGTCTTCTTGATTCTTGAAAATGTTAGATAAGCATCAGATCTGGAAATAATTGCCACACCAACTATGCCATGTTAAGTAAAAGTAGCTATTCTACAACAAACAACAAATCCGTACAATGTTATGCTAATCCACATACTCACCTTTTAATGTTCTTAAATTGCATTAATTTTGTAAAAATTATATATAGCAAATACATAGTAAATAATGTGTCAACCAATACATCATGATAATTAAAAAACTGAACTTAACTGACAAATCCCTATAGTGAGAAAGTACTGCCCTAACGTAGTACTATTCAGAACGTATTGCTCTACTAAAGCAAACATTCACTGGCATTGCAATGAAGCATCAAAGCATCAGCATGTAAAATATTGTGTTCACTTACCTTCTGTGTAACTTACATTTGACCGAACATCCCAGATTCATATCTGCCTTATAAAGGACTTGGGGTTTTGTTGTTATTTATAAGGATGTTGTGATGTAAGAGGTCATGCATTAATAAGTGTCAGGAGACCATGGATATCCACCGTGTATCAAGCTTCTTGTCACGATCGTCGTAGTGAGGCGACCAAAGCGCAGCGTGGTGTGAATGCATAGTTTAATGGATGACGAAAAAACACGAAGTACACTGAACAAACTAACAAAACAACAAACAAGCATGACTGCTAATGAACACTGTGCTAACGTGCACCATAACATAGACAATAACCCACAAACCACAATACAAAAAAGGCTACCTAAATATGGTTCCCAATCAGAGACAACGACAAACACCTGCCACTGATTGAGAACCATATCAGGCAAAACACATAGAAACAGACTAACTAGACATGCAACATAGAATGCCCACTCATATCACACCCTGACCAAACAAAACACAGAAACAAACAACGCAAATAATGGTCAGAGTGTGACAGTACCCCCCCCTAAGGTGCGGACTCCGGCCGCAAAACCTAAACCTATAGGGGAGAGTCTGGGTGGGCATCTGGCCGCGGTGGCGGCTCTGGCGCGGGACGTGGACCCCACTCCACCATAGTCATTTCCCTCTTCAAGGGCCTCTTTAGAGTGGCGACCCTCCCCTCCGTTCTAGGGTCTAAGACCCTAATTAAAGACCCCACTGGGCTGAGGAGCGCCTCTGGACTGAGGAGCAGCTCCGGAATGGCTGACGGCTCTGGCAGCTCCTGGCTAGCTGACGGCTCTGGCAGGTCCTGGCTGGCTGACGGCTCTGGCAGGTCCTGGCTGACTGACGGCTCTGGCAGGTCCTGGCTGACTGACGGCTCTGGCAGGTCCTGGCTGACTGACGGCTCTGGCAGGTCCTGGCTGACTGACAGCTCTGGCAGCTCCTGGCTGACTGACGGCTGAGGACACACTGACGGCTCTAGCGGCTCAGGACAGACTGGCGGCTCTAGCGGTTCAGGACAGAGGGGAGACTCTGGCGGCTCAGGACAGAGGGGAGACTCTGGCGGCTCAGGACAGAGGGGAGACTCTGGCGGCTCAGGACAGACGGGAGACTCTGGCGGCTCAGGACAGACGGGAGACTCTGGCGGCTCAGGACAGACGGGAGACTCTGGCGGCTCAGGACAGACGGGAGACTCTGGCGGCTCAGGACAGACGGGAGACTCTGGCGGCTCAGGACAGACGGGAGACTCTGGCGGCTCAGGACAGACGGGAGACTCTGGCGGCTCAGGACAGACGGGAGACTCTGGCGGCTCAGGACAGACGGGAGACTCTGGAGGCTCAGGACAGGCGGGAGCTCCTGTAGGGATGAGACGGAGAGACAGCCTGGTGCGGGGAGGCTGCCACCGGAGGGCTGGTGCGTGGAGGTGGCACTGGATAGACCGGACCGTGCAGGCGCACTGGAGCTCTTGAGCACCGAGCCTGCCCAACCTTACCTGGTTGGATGCTCCCGGTAGCCAGGCCAGTGCAGCGAGGTGGAATAGCCCGCACTGGGATGTGCTGGCGAACCGGGGACACCATGCGTACGGCTGGTGCCATGTACGCCGGCCCGAGGAGACGCACTGGAGACCAGATGCGTAAGGCCGGCTTCATGGCACCTGGCTCGATGCCCACTCTAGCCCGGCTGATACGAGGAGCTGGAATGTACCGCACCGGGCTATGCACACGCATTGGGGAGACTGTGCGCTCCACAGTAATAACACGGTGCCTGCCCGGTCCCTCTCTCTCTCCGGTAAGCACGGGAAGTTGGCGCAGGTCTCCTACCTGGCTTCACCACACTCCCCGTGTGGCCCCCCCCAATACATTTTTGGGGCTGCCTCTCGGACTTCCAGCCACGCTGCCGTGCTGCCTTCTCATACCGGCGCCTCTCTGCTTTCGCTGCCTCCAGGTCTGCTTTGGGGCAGCGATATTCCCCTGGCTGTGCCCAGGACCCTTCGCTGTCCGAAATCTCCTCCCATGTCCATGAGTCCTGTGTTCTTTGCCGCTGCTGCTGCTGGCCATTACCACGCTGCTTGGTCCATTTTTGGTGGGTTATTCTGTCACGATCATCGTAGTGAGGAGACCAAAGTGCAGCGTGGTGTGAATGCATAGTTTAATGAATGACGAATGACGAAAAAACACGAAGTACACTGAACAAACTAACAAAACAACAAACGAACGTGACTGCTAATGAACACTGTGCTAACGTGCAACATAACATAGACAATATCCCACGAACCACAATACAAAACAGGCTACCTAAATATGGTTCCCAATCAGAGACAACAACAAACACCTGCCACTGATTGAGAACCATATCAGGCCAAAACACATAGAAACAGACTAACTAGACATGCAACATAGAATGCCCACTCATATCACACCCTGACCAAACAAAACATAGAAACAAACAACGCAAATAATGGTCAGAGTGTGACATTTCTTATTTTTTACCCCATGCTTCTAAAATGTTCAACATGGTAAAGCATGGTGATCAAGGGACTTTCATTGACCTACAGAGAAGAGAGCAGAAAGTATGTTAAAACCTCTTCAGGATTAACCCCTTTTTTTCAGTTTTCTCCCAAAATGACATACCCAACTCTAACACTGGGAGTTGCAGTGATGGTACACGACTGTAAACAACCAATTGGATACCACAAAATTGTGAAGAAAAAAATTAACAATTGATATTACAGTGTGTCAATTAATATTTGCCGTTATATCACTTGAACTTCTAGATGCCTTAAAGCTGAAATCCGTAAAGGGGAGAACAGTGCCACTGTTTGACCCAGCGCCTTTGTTATTGTTTTTGTCTGCTGTTCTATTGCAATGATGTCTGAGGGAAAAAAACAGTGTTCATAGTTGGAAGAAACTTCTTTGTTGTTATAATATCGCAAATGGACTTGGCAGTTTCACTAGTCTCGCGTTGCCATACCTCCAAAATCACATCGTTGTCATGCCTCCCTTGGAGATCTGGAGAATGTTGTATTAGAAAAACGTTTGAAATTTGGATTGGATGTTACATTTCACGAACCCTCCCCCCACACACCTGTAGAAGGAGTGCTGTGTGTTATGTGCGACACTGTTTTGCGTCCGGGTAGTTGTTGCCTATGCTAGGTTCAAGTGCTAATTTTCAAGTTATCATGTGTGGCCAACAGTCTGCGATTCATATTTACTGAAATTGAAAGTGGATTACGCTGGTAAGTCAAACGTCACAACACGTCCTAAACTGCTTCGGTGACTAACATACTTTTTTCCTTGTCTCCATTCATCTACATGTATGCTGGCTGTGCTATGCTACCACCAAAAATAGTCAAGATTAACCATTATTTTGTTTTTGTAAGGACCCCAAAAACATGGAGGCAGTGGGGGAACCTATTCAAATAAGTAAATACAAAAAAACAACACAATTGTTAAAAAAACATTTTTCTATGTAATAAAACATTTTATTAGCTAGCTAGCTGGGCCCAGTAGTCAACTGAGCTGCTAGCTATCTAGCTAACTTTACACACTGTTTAGCTAAGTGAAGTAAATGTAATCAGCTAGCTAACTTGCTATTAGCTAGCTACTGTATCTTGATGCAACCATTGTAAATAAAGTTTAAAAAAACAAGATTCAACAACTGAGACATAAAATGAACAAGTTCCACAGACATGTGACTAACAGAAATTGAATAATGTGTCCCTGAACAAAGGGGGCGGGGGGGGGGGGGGGTCAAAATCAAAAGTAACAGTCAGTATCTGGTGTGGCCACCAGCTGAATTAAGTACTGCAGTGCATCTCTTCCTCATGGACTGCACCAGATTTGCCAGTTCTTGCTGTGAGATGTTACCCCACTCTTTCACCAAGGCACCTGCAAGTTCCCGGACATTTCTGGGGGGAATGGCCCTAGCCCTCACCCTCCGATCCAACAGGTCCCAGATGTTCTCAATGGGATTGAGATCCAGGCTCTTCGCTGTCCATGGCAGAACACTGACATTCCTGTCTTGCAGGAATTCACACAGAACGAGCAGTATGGCTGGTGGCATTGTCATGCTGGAGGGTCACGTCAGGATGAGCCTGCAGAAAGGGTAGCACATGAGGGAGGAGGATGTCTTCCCTGTAACTCAAAGCGTTAGCAGTGACAACAAGCTCAGTCCGTTGATGCTGTGACACACCGCCCCAGACCATGACGGACCCTCCACCTCCAAATCGATCCCGCTCCAGTGTACAGGCCTCAGTGTAATGCTCATTCCTTCGAAAAAAACGCGAATCTGGCCATCACCCCTGGTGAGACAAAACCACAACTCGTCAGTGAAGAACACTTTTTGCCAGTCCTGTCTGGTCCAGCAAAGGTGGGTTCGTGCCCATAGGTGACATTGTTGCCGGTGATGTCTGGTGAGGACCTGCCTTACAACAGGCCTACAAGCCCTCAATCCTGCCTCTCTCGGCCTATTGCGGACAATCTGAGCACTGATGGAGGGATTGTGCATTCCTGGTGTAACTCAGGCAGTTGTTGTTACCATCCTGTACCTGTCCCGTAGGTGTGATGTTCAGATGTACCAATCCTGTGCAGGTGTTGTTTCACATTGTCTGCCACTGTGAGGATGATCAGCTGTCCATCCTGTCTCCCTGTAGCACTGTCTTAGGCATCTCACAGTACAGACATTGCAATTTATTGCCCTAGCCACATCTGCAGTCCTCATGCCTAAAGGCACATTCCCACATTTGTATTTGATTTAACCTTTATTTATCTAGGCAAGTCAGTTAAGAACTAATTATTATTTTCAATGATAGCCTACGAACAGTGGGTTAACTGCTTTGTTCAGGGGCAGAATGACAGATTTCTACCTTGTCAGCTCGGGGATTCAATCTTGCAACCTTTCGGTTACTAGTTCAATGCTCCAACCGC
Organism: Oncorhynchus mykiss; assembly: GCF_057628025.1. Taxonomy (NCBI): domain Eukaryota; kingdom Metazoa; phylum Chordata; class Actinopteri; order Salmoniformes; family Salmonidae; genus Oncorhynchus; species Oncorhynchus mykiss. Next base: position 28,820,046 of record NC_143028.1, on the reverse strand, counting down.
TATGCTACCTGCCACACAGGGTCCCTTTGAGCAGGGTCCCTGGGCATATTTCTTTTGGTGTTTTTCAGTCAGTAGAAAGGCGTCTTTAGTGTCCTAAGTTTTCATAACTTAATTGCCTACCATCTGTATGCTGTTAGTGTCTTAACGACCATTCCACAGGTGCATGTTCATTAATTGTTTATGGGTGGAAAATAATGTTTAAACCCTTTACAATGAAGATATGTGAAGTTATTTGGATTTTTATTAATTATCTTTGAAAGACAGGGTCCTGAAAAAGGGTTGTTTCTATTTTGGCTGAGTTTATATACAGTATATATATATATAAATGTATTTGTACAATTTTTACATGTTTTTTTACATAGCGGTGCAGCCAGTCCACAAGGTGGACCCCACCTCACTTACATTCTTTGGGGCAGGTAGTGTTGGACTAGTAACGAAAAGGTTGCAAGATCAAATCCCTGAGCTGACAAGGTAAACACCTGTAATTCTGCCTCTGAATAAGGCAGTTAACCCACTGTTCCTAAGCCATCATTGAAAATAAGAGTTTGTTCTTAACTGACTTGCCTTGTTAAACAAAAGTCAAATAAAAAAGAACCCTGTTATATCTTATATGTCAGGGGTTATACTGTATGTGTAGGGCTACCTATGTTAGCAAATACAGTTCAACATCACACAATGTATAAACTTATTACAATTTGATCAGGCCAACCCTGCTGGAGGTCTGCTGGGTGTGCAGGGTTCTGTTTAAGCCCAGCATTAACACTGCTGATTCAACTGATCAAATATAATGAGTTGATAATCAAGTGTGCTATTCCTGGGCTAGAATAGAAGTCTGTTCACCGAGTAGATCAAGAATCAGTGGAGCAAGGTTGGCCACCACTGGTATGATTTTTTTTTTTTCACCTGAAATAACTACTCAATTATCTATTGTTGTTTAGACTAAGATGTTTAATCTTTACATATGAGTTATGTTATTTGTACATTTTTAAGTGATGAAGTGTAGATTCTTTAAAGTGAAGTGTTTGATTGTTAAACCATTATTCAAAATGAACTGTGTCAAAGTTGATTAATCACATATCACAAAGTGTCACATCTACTCCCGCCCCTCCCCTGCTGGTTTACTAACCACCGGTCCTGGGATCCATCATTACACGCACCTGCTCTTCATCATTAGGGACGGCTGGACTCCATTACCTCACTCATTACCTCCCCTTAATGTGGCACTCCCTTAGGTTCTTTCCCCAGACAGTATTGTTTCTGTTGTTCATATCTAGACACTTTTCCTATGTTGTATCGGTCCATGTTGCTTGTTATATTAAACTTACCACCTGCTTCTCCCAGTGTCTACGTTACACAATCTATCTGTAATGTGTCTGTGTTTCAATGTTGTATTCTTAAATTAACATTTCCTTTTTGTCTAGTCGTAAGATCTTCAATCTATTTTATTTGATTGGCACTCTCTCTCTCTCAGTATAAAACCTATACTACAGTATGTGGAAAGTATGTGGACACCTGCTCATCAAACATCTCATTCCAAATTCATGGGTATTAATATGGAGTTGGTCCCCATTTGCTGCTATAAGAGCCTCCACTTTTCTGGGAAGGCTTTCAACTAGATGTTGGAACATTGCTGCGGGGACTTGCTTCCATTCAGCCACAAGAGCATTGGTGAGGTCGGGCACTGATGTTGGGCGATTAGGCGTAAGTTCTAATTCATTTTATAAAATATATTTTTTATATTTTTTTACCTTTATTTAACTAGGCAAGTCAGTTAAGAACAAATTCTTATTTTCAATGACGGCCTTTCAAAGGGTTTCAATGGGGTTGAGGTCAGGGCTCTGTGCAGGCCAGTCAAGTTCTTCCACAACAATCTTTGCAAACCATTTCTGTATGGACCTCGCTTTGTGCATGGGAGCATTGTCATGCTGAAACAGGAAAGGACCTTTGGTGCCACAAAGTTAGAAGCACAGAATTGCCTAGAATGTCATTGTATGCTGTAGAGTTAAGATTTCCTTCACTAGAACTAAGTGGTCTAGCCCGAATCACGAAAAGCAGCTCAGACCATTATTCCTCCTCCACCAAACTTTACAGTTGGCACTAGGCATTCGGGCAGGTAGTGTTTTCCTGGTATCCGCCAAACCCAGATTTGTCCATCGGGCTGTCAGTTGGTGAAGCGTGATTCATCACTCCAGAGAACACATTTCAACTGCTCCAGAGTCCAATTGCTGTGAACTTTACACCACTCCAGCCGATGCTTGGCATTGCGCATGGTGATCTTAGACTTGTGTGCGGCTGCTCGGCCATGGAAACCCATTTCATGAAGCCAGACAAACATTTATTGTGCTGAAGTTGCTTCCAGAGGTGGTTTGGAACTCGGCAGTGAGTGTTGCAACTAAGGATAGGCAATTCTTACATGCTACGCTCTTCAGCACACGGTGGTCCCGTTCTGTGAGCTTGTGTGGCCTACCACTTCGCAGCTGAGCAGTTGTTGCTCCTAAACGTTTCCACTTCACCATAACAGCACTTACAGTTGACCGCTGTAGCAGGGTAGAAATTTGACGAACTGACTTGTTGGAAAGGTGGCATCCTATGATGGTGCCATGTTGACAGTCCCTGAGCCATTCTACTACCAATATTTGTCTATGGAGATTGCATGGCTGTGCGCTCTATTTTGTACACCTCCTCAGCAACGGGTGTGGCTTAAATGGCCGAATGCACTAATTTGAAGGGGTGTCCACATATGTTTGCAAATATAATGTATGTGAATCCATTTTGCGGTTTATCATATGGCATGCATTGCCAGTGCAGCCGTATACCTACAGTATGATGTAATTCCTGGCTTTGTGGGCATCTCTCATCTGAATGAGAGAATAGCTAAATTAATACATTGTTCACATGTTGAGCTTTACACATGACTAGGACTGACCAGGTGAATCCAGGTGAAGGCTATGATCCCTTATTGATGTCACTTGTGTTATCCACTTCAATCAGTGTAGATGAAGGGGAGGAGACAAGTTAAAGAAGGATTTTTAAGCCTTGAGACATGGATTGTGTGTTAAACTGTTTTATTTATTACATGCGCTGAACACAACAGGTGGCTTCACGTCGACTCCTGCTCCTCCCCTCCAGGGTTTGACATCGGTTTACTATCCACCGGTCCTTGCTACCCATCATTACGCACACTTGCACCTCATCATCAGGCACACCTGGACACTATCACCTTCCTGATTACTCCCCATATATATAGCACTCAGTTGTTATTTCCCCTCAGGTGTTATTGACTCTTTTTCCATGTCCCGACACGACATTAAACTCTCCAACTGCACCTGCTTCCTGACTCCCAGTGTCTACATTACAGGAGTCCTTACTGTGAAATGCGTACTTACAAGCCCTTAACCAACAATGCAGAGTTTTTAAAAAGTACGAAAAATTTGCTAAATTAAATATAAAATGAATAAATAAATAAGAAAAAAATAAGGCAGTCAATGCAAATAGTCTGGGTAACCATTTGATTAAGTGTTCAGCAATCTAGCGGCTTGGGTGTAGAAGCTGTTAAGGAGCCTTTTGGCCTCCTACTTGACGTTCTGGTACCACTTGCCATGCAGTAGCAGAAAGAACAGTCTATGACTTGTGTGAATGGAGTCTTTGAAAATTTTTAGGGCCTTCCTCTGACACCGCCTGGTATAGAGGTCTTCGATGGCAGGGAGCTCGGCCCCAGTGATGTACTGGGACGTATGTACTACCCTTTCTAGCGCCTTAATGTCAGAAGCTGAGCAGTTGCCATACCAAGCGGTGTTGCAACCACTCAGGATGCTCTCGATGGTGCAGCTGTAAAACCTTTTGAGGATCTGAGGTCCCATGCCAAATCTTTTCAGCCTCCTGAGGGGGAGAAGGCATTTTTGTACCCTCCTCACGACTGTGTTGGTGTGTTTGAACCCTGATATGTCCCAAGTGATGTGGACACCAAGGAACTTGAAGCTCTCAACCAGCTCCACTACAGCCACATCAATGTGAATGGAGACGTTTTTGGCCCTCCTTTTCCTGTAATCCACGATCAGCTCCTTTGTTGTCATGACACCACACTGACAGGTCTCTGACCTCCTCCCTTTAGGCTGTCTCATAGTCATTGGTGATCAGGCCTACCACTGCCGTGTCGTCTGCAACCTTAATGATGGTGTTGGAGTTGTGTGTGGCCATGCAGTCGTGGGTGAACAGGGAGTACAGGAGGGGAATAAGCACGCAACCCTGAGGGGACCCGGTGTTGAGGATCAGCGTGGCGGATGTGTTGTTGTCTACCCTCAGCACCTGGTGGCGGCCTGTCAGGAAGTCAAGGATCCAGTAGCAGAGAGAGGTGTTCAGTTCCAGAGTCCTTAGCTTAGTGATGAGCTGGAGGGCACTATGGTGTTGAACGATGAGCTGTAGTCAATGAACAGCATTCTCACATATGTGTTCCTTTCGCCCAGGTGGGAATGGTCAGTGTGGAGTGCAGTAGAGATTGCATCGTCTGTGGATCTGTCTGGATGTCATGCGAATTGGAGTTGGTCCAGGGTTTCTGGGATGATGATGTTGACGTGAGACATGAACAACCTTTCAAAGAATGTCATGGCTACAGATGTGAATGCTATGGGTGGGCAGTCATTTAGGCAGGTTGACTTGGTGTTCCTGGGCACAGGGATTATGGTGTTCTGCTTGAAACATGTAGGTATTACAGATTGGGTCATGTAGAGTTTGAAAATGTCAGTGAAGACACTTGCCACAGCTTGCCAGTGAATGCTCTGAGTACGGATCCTGGTAATCCATCTGGCCCTGAGGCATTGTGAATGTTAACCTGTTTAAAGGTCTTACTCACATCAGCTACAAAGAGCGTGATCATAGTCATTCAGAATGCCTGGTGCTCTCATGCATGTTTCAGTGTTGCTTGCCTCAAAACGAGCATAGAAGGAATTGAACTCGTCTGGTGGGCTCGTGTAACTGGTCAGCTCACGGCTGGGTTTCTCTTTGTGATCTGTGATACTGTAGTTTGCAAGCCCTGCCACATCCGACGAGCGTCAGATCTGGTGTAGTAGGATTCGATCTTAGTCCTTCATCGGAGGGCTTAGGGGGATTTCTTACAAGTTTCTGGAGCTTGAGCCTTTAGTTTAGTGAGGATGTTGCCTGTAATCCATGGCTTCTGGTTAGGATATGTACAGTTGAAGTCAGAAGTTTACATACACCTTAGCCAAATACATTTAAACTCAGTTTTTCATAGTAAAAATTCCCTGTCTGAGGTCAGTTAGGATCACCACTTTATTTTAAGAATGTGAAATGTCAGAATAATAGTAGAATAGAGAATGATTTATTTCAGCTTTTATTTATTTCATCACATTCCCAGTGGGTCAGAAGTTGACATACACTCAATTAGTATTTGGTAGCATTGCCTTTAAATAGTTTAACTTGGGTCAAACACTTCGGGTTGCCTTCCACAAGCTTCCCACAATAAGTTGGGTGAATTTTGGCCCATTCCTCCTGGCAGAGCTGGTGTAACTGAATCAGGTTTTGTAGGCCTCCTTGCTCACACATGCTTTTTCAGTTCTGCCCACAAATGTTCTATAGGATTGAGGTCAGGGCTTTGTGATGGCCACTCCAATACCATGACTTTGTTGTCCAAAGCCCAAACTTTGGAAGTATGCTCGGGGTCATTGTCCATTTGGAAGACCCATTTGCAACCAAGCTTTATCTTCCTGACTGATGTCTTGAGATGTTGCTTCAATACCAGGATGCCTGGTCATTCTTTAAAAGTAACTTCCTCACCATCTTAGATAAGCATGCTCCGTTCAAAAAATGCAGAACGAAGAACAGATATAGCCCCTGGTTCACTCCAGACCTGACTGCCCTCGACCAGCACAAAAACATCCTGTGGCGGACTGCATCGAATATTCCCCGCAATATGCAACTGTTTTGGAAAGTCAGGAACCAATACACGCAGTCAGTCAGGAAAGCAAAGGCCAGCTTCTTCAAGCAGAAATTTGCATCCTTTAGCTCTAACTCCAAAACGTTCTGGGACACTGTAAAGTCCAAAGAGAACAATAGCACCTCCCAGCTGCCCACTGCACCGAGGCTAGGTAACACGGTCACCACCGATAAATCCATGATTATCGAAAACTTCAACAAGCATTTTTCAACATCTGACCATGCCTTCCTCCTGGCTACTCCAACCTCGGCCAACAGCTCCGCCCCCCCCCCCCCCCCCCCCCCCGCAGCTACTCACCCAAGCCGCCGCAGCTTCTCCTTTACCCTAATCCAGATAGTTCTGAAAGAGCTGCAAAAACTGGACCTGTACAAATCAGCTGGGCTTGACAATCTGGACCCTCTATTTCTGAAACTATCCGCCGCCATTGTCGCAACCCCTATTACCAGCCTGTTTAACCTCTCTTTCATATCGTCTGAGATCCCCAAGGATTGGAAAGCTGCTGCAGTCAACCCCTTCTTCAAAGGGGGAGAAACCCTGGACCCAAACTGTTACAGATCTATATTCATCCTGCCCTGCCTATCTAAGGTCTTCGAAAGCCTAGTCAACAAACAGATCACTGACCATCTCGAATCCCACCGTACCTTCTCCGCTGTGCAATCTGGTTTCCGAGCCGGACACGGGTGCACCGCAGCCACGCTCAAGGTACTAAACGATATCATAACCGCCATCGATAAAAGACAGTACTGTGCAGCCGTCTTCATTGACCTGGCCAAGGCTTTCGACTCTGTCAATCACCATATTCTTATCGGCAGACTCAGTAGCCTCGGTTTTTCTAATGACTGCCTTGCCTGTTTCACCAAATACTTTGCAGACAGAGTTCAGTGTGTCAAATCGAAGGGCATGTTGTCCGGTCCTCTGGCAGTCTCTATGGGGGTGCCACAGGGTTGAATTCTCAGGCCGACTCTTTTCTCTGTATATATCAATGATGTTGATCTTGCTGCGGGTGATTCCCTGATCCACCTCTACGCAGACGACACCATTCTGTATACTTCTGGCCCTTCCTTGGACACTGTGCTATCTAACCTGCAAACGAGCTTCAATGCTCTTAAACGCTAGTAAAACCAAATGCATGCTTTTCAATGCTAGACCTCATGTGGCTGGAGTGTGTCAGCAGTTCCTGCAAGAGGAAGGCATTGATGCTATGGACTGGCAGACCCCAGACCCCAGACCTGAATCCAATTGAGCACATCTGGGACATCATGTCTCGCTCCATCCACCAACGCCACGTTGCACCACAGACTGTCAAGGAGTTGGCGGATGCTTTAGTCCAGGTCTGGGAGGAGATCCCTCAGGAGACCATCCGCCACCTCATCAGGAGATGCCCAGGCGTTGTATGGAGGTCATACAGGCACGTGGAGGCCACACACACTACTGAGCCTCATTTTGATTTGTTTTAAGGACATTACATCAAAGTTGGATCAGCCTGTAGTGTGGTTTTCCACTTTAATTTTGAGTGTGACTCCAAATCCAGACATCCATGGGTTGATAAATTTGATTTCCATTGATAATTTTTGTGTGATTTTGTTGTCAGCACATTCAACTATGTAAAGAAAAAAGTATTTAATAAGAATATTTCATTCATTCAGATCTAGGATGTGTTATTTTAGTGTTCCCTTTATTTTTTTGAGCAGTGTATTTCAACCATACAAAAGCTTTGTCAATAGAAAAGGAGAAACAAGAAAGGCGCGCTCCCGATCACGCGCTGGCTTTATGTCTGGAAATTTCCAGAGTCCACTCCTTGAAAGTACTGTATTTCCCTCATTTTTCAGAGTAAAAGCCTGAAACAATGCCTAAAGACTGGCCACATGTAGACGAAGCCACAGAGATCGTGAACTGGGTCCTAAATCTTTGTATGGTGGATAGGCTTTCAATGGAAAAACAGCCTTTCAAACGAATAGTACTTTCTGGATGGATCTTCCTCAGGTTTTCGCCTGCCATATCAGTTCTGTTATACTCACAGACATTATTTTAACAGTTATGGAAACTTTAGAGTGTTTTCTTTCCAAATCTACCAATTACATATCCTATCTTATGCATATCCTAGCTTCTGTAGCAGGCAGTTTAATTTGGGCACGCTTTTCATCCAAAATTCCGAATGATGCCCCCTACCCTAGTGAAGTTATTAACCTGTTGGTACTAGGGGTGCAATATTTTCATTTTCGGAAAAAAAACTTTCCCGTTTTAAATGGGATATTTTGTCAGGACAAGATGCTAGAATATGCATATAATTGACAGCTGTGGATAGAAAACACTCTAAAATTTCCAAAACTGTAAAGATATTGTCTGTGAGTATAACAGAACTGATGTTGCAGGCGAAAGCCTGAGAGAAATCCAATTCGGAAGTGCCCCAGGTTTTGAAAGCGCTGCGTTCCATGAGTCCCTATTCAGCTGTGAATGTGCCATCAACGAGCTTACGCTTTCTACGTATTCCCCAAGGTGTCTACAGCATTGTGACGTAGTTTTACGCATTCCTGTTGAAGAATAGCCGTAGGAGGCCACATTGCGTAAGTGTTCACATGGTGGCTCTCAGAGAGATTCTCGCGTAAAATACAGAGGTAGACATTACTCCAATCGGTCCTACTGAAAAACGAATTGTCCCGACGGATATTTTATCGAATAGATATTAGAAAAACACCTTGAGGATTGATTATAAACAACGTTTGCCATGTTTCTGTCGATATTATGGAGCTAATTTGGAATATTTTTCGGCGTTGTGGTGACCGCAATTTCCGGGTGATTTCTCAGCCAAACGTGAAGAACAAACTGAGCTATTTCGCCTACAAAAATAATATTTTGGGAAAAAATGAACTTTGGCTATCTACCTGGGAGTCTCGTGAGTGAAAACATCCGAAGTTCATCAAAGGTAAACAATTTAATTTGATTGCTTTTCTGATTTCCATGACAAGGTTGCCTGCTGCTAGCAAGGCGTAATGCTATGCTAGGCTATCGATAAACTTACACAAATGCTTGTCTAGATTTGGCTGTAAAGCATATTTTGAAAATCTGAAATGACAGGGTGATTAACAAAAGGCTAAGCTGTGTCTCAATATATTTCATTTGTGATTTTCATGAATAGGAATATTTACAGTGCCTTGCGAAAGTATTCGGCCCCCTTGAACTTTGCGACCTTTTGCCACATTTCAGGCTTCAAACATAAAGATATAAAACTGTATTTTTTTGCGAAGAATCAACAATAAGTGGGACACAATCATGAAGTGGAACGACATTTATTGGATATTTCAAACTTTTTTAACAAAACAAAAACTGAAAAATTGGGCGTGCAAAATTATTCAGCCCCCTTAAGTTAATACTTTGTAGCGCCACCTTTTGCTGCGATTACAGCTGTAAGTCACTTGGGGTATGTCTCTATCAGTTTTGCACATCGAGAGACTGAAATGTTTTCCCATTCCTCCTTGCAAAACAGCTCGAGCTCAGTGAGGTTGGATGGAGAGCATTTGTGAACAGCAGTTTTCAGTTCTTTTCACAGATTCTCGATTTGATTCAGGTCTGGACTTTGACTTGGCCATTCTAACACCTGGATATGTTTATTTTTGAACCATAACATTGTAGATTTTGCTTTATGTTTTGGATCATTGTCTTGTTGGAAGACAAATCTCCGTCCCAGTCTCAGGTCTTTTGCAGACTCCATCGGGTTTTCTTCCAGAATGGTCCTGTATTTGGCTCCATCCATCTTCCCATCAATTTTAACCATCCTCCCTGTCCCTGCTGAAGAAAAGCAGGCCCAAACCATGATGCTGCCACCACCATGTTTGACAGTGGGGATGGTGTGTTCAGGGTGATGGCTGTGTTGCTTTTACGCCAAACATAACGTCTTGCATTGTTGCCAAAAAGTTCCATTTTGGTTTCATCTGACCAGAGCACCTTCTTCCACATGTTTGGTGTGTCTCCCAGGTGGCTTGTGGCAAACTTTAAATAACACTTTTTATGGATATCTTTAAGAAATGGCTTTCTTCTTGCCACTCTTCCATAAAGGCCAGATTTGTGCAATATACGACTGATTGTTGTCCTATGGACAGAGTCTCCCACCCCAGCTGTAGATCTCTGATTAAGCTCCGGCATGCGGGTTTGGGAGTCACAAAAGGCGGTTTTGGAGCAGAGGCTTCTTCCTCGCTGAGTGGACTTTCAGGTTACGTCGATATAGAACTCATTTTACTGGATATAGATACTTTTGTACCTGTTTCCTCCAGCATCTTCACAAGGTCTTTTGCCTTTGTTCTGGGATTGATTTGCACTTTTCGCACCAAGGTACTTTTATGTCTAGGAGACAGAACACGTCTCCTTCCTGAGCGGAATGACGGCTGCGTGGTCCCATGGGGTTGATACTTGCGTTCTATTGTTTGTACAAATGAACGTGGTACCTTCAGGCATTTGGAAATTGCTCCCAAGAATGAACCAGACTTGTGGAGGTCTACAATTGTTTTCTGAGGTCTTGGCTGATTTCTTTTGATTTTCCCATGATGTCAAGCAAAGAGGCACTGAGTTTGAAGGTAAGCCTTTCCAGGCTGTTTAAAAGCACAGTCAACTTAGTGTATATAAACTTCTGACCCACTGGAATTGTGATACAGTGAATTATAAGTGAAATAATCTGTCAGTAAACAATTGTTGTAAAAATGACTTGTTACTTGCACAAAGTAGATGTCCTAACCGACTTGCCAAAACTATAGTTTGTTAACAAGAAATGTGTGGAGTGGTTGAAAAACGAGTTTTAATGACTCCAACCTAAATGTATGTGAACTTCCGACTTCAACTGTATGTATGGGAAGCTGTGGGGATGACGTTGTCGATTTATTTATTATGCCGGTGACTGATTTTATATACTCCTCAATGCCATCGAATGAATCCCAGAACATATTCAAGTCTGTGCTAGCAAAACAGTCCTGTAGCTTAGCATCTGCTTCATCGGACAACTTTGGTAATGAGCATGTCACTGGTACTTCCCGTTTTAGTTTTTGCTTGTACGCAGGAAACAGGAGGATAGATTTATAGTCAGATTTGCCAAATGGAAAGATGGCACCAGCAGATAGGTCAGCTCTGCTTCTAACTCCTAAGCAACTCTGCAGTATTTCGTTTTTTTGTGTGTTATTTCTTACATTACTAGCCCAGGAATTGTTTTGTTTCATTACATATAACTGGAATGAACATTTGAACAATTGTTTTGTTTCATTACATATAACTGGAATGAACATTTGGATATCAGAGCGGTGGTAACTCACCAACATTACAACCAGGAATGCGACTTTCCCAAATTGGATCCTTTGTTTGTAACCCCCAGGGCAATTGAAGTGATTTCCGAGGCTGATCCAAAACACAGCCGGCAGTGTCCATTCAGCCAGCTGTATTCTCAGTATATCGCGCAGACAGTATTAAAGAACTCTCCGGGAAGAAAAAATGCGGGGGTGTATATTTCATGATTAACCACTCATGGCATACAGAAACTGTAGTCCTTTTGTTCACCCGACCTCACAATCAAATGCTGACTGTATTATAACCATGAGTGGTATTACCTTCCAAGATAATTCTCTTCGGTTATAGTCACAACTGTTTATATTCCCCCTCAAGGTGAGGGCCCATGGGAGTGTGGTGCAAGGATAATAACCTCTCACTCAATGTCGACAAAACAAAGGAGCTGATCATGGACTTCATTAAATCGCAGAGGGAGCACGCCCCTATCCACATCGACGGGACAGCAGTGGAGCATGTGGAAAGCTTCTATGCGTACACATCACTGATGATCTTAAATGGTCCACCCACACAGACAGTGTGGTGAAGAAGGTGCAACAGCACCTCTTCAACCTCAGGAGGCTGAAGAAATTTGGCTTGGCACCTACAACCCTCACAAACTTTTAAAGACGCACAATTGAGATGAACCTGTCGGCTGTATCACTGCCTGGTACGGCAACTACACCGCCTGCAACTGCAGGTGGTGCAGCAAACTACCTGCCCTCCAGGACACCTACATCACCCAATATCAAAGGAAAGCCAAAAAGATTATCAAGGACATCAACCATCCGAGCTATGGCCTGTTCACCTCACTATCATCCAGAAGGCGAGGTCAGTACAGGTGCATCAAAGCTGGGACCGAGAGACTGAAAAACAACTTCTATCTCAAGGCCACCAGACTGTTAAATAGCCATCACTAGGAAGCTTCCTGCCGGTTACGTAACCCTGCACCTTAGAGGCTGCTGCCCCATATATATAGACTTGAAATCACTGGCCACTTTAATAATGGAACACTAGTCACTTTAATACACATTACATATTTTTGCTTTACTCATCTCATATGTGTAAATACTGTCTTCTATTCTACTGTATTTAGTCTATGCCACTCTGACATTGCTCATCCTAATATTGATATACAGTGCCTTGCGAAAGTATTCGGCCCCCTTGAACTTTGCGACCTTTTGCCACATTTCAGGCTTCAAACATAAAGATATAAAACTGTATTTTTTTGTGAAGAATCAACAACAAGTGAGACACAATCATGAAGTGGAACGACATTTATTGGATATTTCAAACTTTTTTAACAAATCAAAAACTGAAAAACTGGGCGTGCAAAATTATTCAGCCCCTTTACTTTCAGTGCAGCAAACTCTCTCCAGAAGTTTTTTTTTTCATTTTTCTTAGAATAAAAACACCATAATATTAATAAAATGAATTAAGCAAGTACGAGTCAAAAGTTTGGACACACCTACTCATTCCAGGATTTTCCTTTATTTTTACGATTTTCTACATTTTAGAATAATAGTGAAGACATCACAACTATGAAATAACACATATGGAATCAGTTAAGAACAAGTTCTTATTTGCAAGGACAGCCTACTCATTCCTCCCCGTCGGGTAATTGAACCCCAGTCTCTCGCGTGCCCTCCCCGTCTCTAGTAATAACAATATGGAAGACTATCAAATGCTTCTCAGAGATGCCCTCTTCTGGTCAAACTAGCACTAACTTGAATTAGCAGAAAAATGGATGACAATTAAATGACGTGCCATAGTATGACGCAACTTTTAAAGGAGGAACCACTGTAGTCATTCAAAAATCATGTTGAACCCTAATATTGCACATACAGTGAGTCCATGCAATTTATGTGACTTGTTAAGAAAATGTTTACTCCTGAAGTTATTTTGGTGTGTCATAAAAAGGGGGTTGAATGCTTAATGACTCCACACATTTCAGCTTTTCATTTTGTTATTAATTTGTAAAAGAAAAAAATGAAATTCTACTTTGACATTATGGGGTATTGTGTGTGTAGATAAGTAACACAACAAAATGTGAAAACATTCAATGGGTGTGAACACTTTCTGAAGGCACTGTACATGCAGTTATTCATTTAATTTAACCGTTATTTTACAAGGTAAGTTGACTGAGAACATTCTCATATATAGCAATTACCTGGGGAATAGTTTCAGGGGAGAGGAAGGGGGATGAATGAGCCAATTGGAAGCTGGGAATGATTAGGTGGCCATGATGGTGTGAGGGCCAGATTGGGAAATTAGCTAGGACACCGAGCTAGGACACCGCCCCTACTCTTACGATAAGTGCCATGGGATCATTAATGACCACAGAGTCAGGACACCCGTTTAACGTGCCATCTGAAAGACGACGCCATACACAGGGCAATGTCCCTAATCATGGCCCTGGGGCATTGGGATATTTTATTAGACCAGATGAAAGAGTCCCTCCTACTGGCCTTCTAACAGCTTTTGGTATCCCATCCAGGATCCAACCCTGCTTAGCTTCAGAGCCAAGCCATCCGTGGGGTGATATGCTGCTGATGTAACTATACGTAGTTATCCACACACTGGCAATTGTATGTGCATTCATATGCATTGTCTCTCAAGCTTTAAAACTACAGTATTGGTATATTGTTTAGGGAAAGCTATTTTAAATGAGCCAAACTTTTCTCTAGATACAATCCAAAGATATCATGTTGTGGGATCAATAGCAGTGAAACATCCCCCCCAAAATGACTACGCAATTTTCAATTTTAACAAACTACCTCAAGATTGTAATTTTTCTTGTTCATTGCAAGTGACTCGCAATTTTGGATAATGTGTTTTCTTACATTATTTTAACAAAATCTTCTTGGTCAAATAGAATGTTTTTTCTATCATAGAGAACTTGAGAGATGTTAAATTCCGCATTGGGCAATGTTAAAAACAACAAGTGAAGTACTGAATCAGTATTTCACAATTCAAATAATCATTATTTATTTCTAGTGTTTATAGTGTAAACTCATTGATATAGTACCACTGATGAATGCATTTAGTTTATTCAACAATTTATTAGAAAAGAGAGAAAAATAACAAAAATCATAATTCTATTCCTATACAAAAAAGTCATACAAAGTATATATTTACAATACAGTGCAATTCCTTTTAATTTAATATTTTTTAAATATTTATCATATACTGTAAATTGTATCACTACCTACTTTTTATTTAAACCTGCTTTATTTTCTCCCTCTTCACTATGATTGACTCGATGCAACATCCCCTTACACCGGTCACTAACAAAATACCTTTTCAGATACTTCCAGAACTCCTTGTCCCGGACACCATAGATGATGGGGCTGAGGAACCTGGGGAGGATATAGACGATAAGGTAATTTGCGAAGCGAATCTCCAGGACGTGTCCGGGTAAGATGAAACGCAAGACAGTCTCTACGGTGGGGGAGGTGTAGGACATCATGCACATGAGGAGCTGCCCTCCGTGCAGCAGGATGGTGTTCCTGGCCCGCTGGGCAGACTGCTTCTCTGAGGACAGAACCCTGGCAACGAACAGGATCCGGAGGTAGGTGTAGACCAGGGTGAAGAAGACACAGGAGAAGTAGATGATGTCGAAGGCTTGCCTCTTGTAGGTCAGAATGGGGTCCTTGAAGACGTTCTGCCTCAGACAGAACACTCGTGTGTGGAAGAAGCTCAAAGACTCAGTGGCCAAGGTCACAAAAAGGTCGGTGATGTCGGGCACCACACAGATGAACCAGATGAAGCCGATAAGGGTGTAGGTGCGGTGTGCCGTGCAGATCTGAGCGTGGCGGAGGGGGTTGCAGATGGCGATGTAGCGCTCAATGGCCATGCCAGCTAGGTTGACTGGGGAGGTCCTGGTGGTAAAGACAGCCACAAGGATGAAGAAGCAGCAGAAGGACACGTTAATGGTGTAGAATATGTAGCTCAGCACGAACAGGGTGATGGTGACAGTGAGCTGGATGGCATCGTTGATGACCATGTGGATGAAGAGGATGTAGCGTGGGTTCCCGTAGAACACACGGTTCATGAAGAAAGTGGCCACCACGATGCTGTTGATGTAGCTGAGGCTGAACCACACCAGCACCATGATCAGGTTCTTTATGAAGGCAGTGGTGAACGTGTCTCTCTCAAATATCTGCAGGGCATAGCTCATATTTCCTAGTAGACCGGCCGATGAGTTCATTGTTCCTAGGCTGGGAACACAGAGAGAAAGAAAGAGAGAGGGATGAGATTGGAAAATCCTTTAAAAAATATTGAATACATTTTATAACCTTTAGAAGTAAAATAACCACAGAATGTCACCTCATTGGTCAGTCCAAACAGTTTGAAATGTCATGTCTAAATACAAAACGTATAAATTCTGTGATGTTTTTAATCACTATGCCTAACATAGTTTAAATAAGCATTGAACATTGAAGTGGAAACTAGTATGAGTCCTTTTTTAAAAGTTTCTCTTTACCTTTTTTTTTACAGCCAATACAGAGCATAAATGTTGACAATACACACATGCGGCTCGACATTCTCCCGCGCCTCAGCCGGCTCGACAGGGTCCCGCTCCTGGTCCTCAGGACCGAGCCGTGCAGATTCTGTGATGTTTTTAATCTCTATGCCTAACATAGGCTAAATAAACATTGAAGTGGAAACTAGTATGAGTCCTTATTTAAAAGTTTCTCTTTACTTTTTTTTTTACAGCCAATACAGAGCATAAATGTTGAAAATACACACGCGTTGTCACGTATACGCCCTCTCCGGCACTCGAGGTCGTCAGGCTGCTCATTATTACGCACACCTGTCACCCACCATCGTTATAGGCATCATCAGACTCACCTGGATTCAATCACCTGCCTGATTACCATCCCTATATACAGTATGTCACTCCCTTTGGTTCTTTCCCTAGGTGTATTTGTTTCTGTTTCGTTGTTTCATGTCTGTATGCTACTCGTGTTTCTTTGTTTTGTTCCTTGTTATTTATTAAAAGTCACTCCCTGAACTTGCTTCCCGACTCCCAGCGTACACGTTACAAGCCTGTCCTAAAGAACACAGAAGTTTTGGACTAAGAATACGACAGCTTTGAACACTTGCTTCAAGGAATACAGTTCTTGGCATTACAAACTTACTTTTTCAAAAGGTCTCACTACAGCAAGGTACAATACGTTGCTGTCAATGTCAAACTATTTTGAAAAGTGACACTAAGCTCCAAATTCATTAGTAGTCATAACAATAATCCAAGTAACGCAGTGTATTTTAAAGCAAATGTTTTTTTTACTGCATTGCAGTACAGGTTAACATCCCTCAGCTTTTTACTGACACAGTGGTGGGGTAAATGCTTTATTGTTTTAATTGCAGATTGCCCACACAACAATCATATAATTGAGAAACAATTACAGCCTTTAAGTATTCATATGAAATTTAAATCTATGCATATCATACATTTTAAGTCCTTCTGTGCCACTGTTTATATAATGGGTTGAACCTTTGGAATATCACTGAATACAATTTTTTGTGCTTTAAGTCCCATAATTACATTTGGAATTAATGGCTGCGTTTACACAGGCAGCCAAATTCGGATATTTTTCAAATAGTATTTCGACCTTTCAGATCAGTGCGGATGTGATTGGTCAAAATACCAATTACTGGGGGAAAAAAAATCAGAATTGGTCTGCCTGTGTAAACGCAGCCAAAGTTACATATTTAGATGCCAAAAAAAGTACCTAATTGCAGGTGTATATGCTGAAAGTCACACTCTTTATGGGAAATAAAAGTAATATTGTGGCTTAAAGGCAAAGCTTTGTCATTCAGAATAATGTAGCAGATTGGTATAGACCTGAATGTACATATGAATAGACCACAAATGCTTAGATTGATATTAAATGAGCTTATTTAAGGAAATGGCTTTCTCACTGAATCACAAATTGTATAGCAAGTAAATCTGTGTTCAACATAAACAGCACAAATAACAACCTCACCTTAGTATCTGTGGAAGGAAAATGTGTATAGTCTTTCATTCCAAGAAATGTCCACTTACCCCATCCCACTTTAGTTGCATAGGTACCAAACAGGTAGGAGCTGTCTTATAAACACTTGATTCTGATGTCATCATTGAGTAGGTAGTAGAGAAAAAACAACCCATAATGCATGTCCAGGGATTGGCTCTGATAAGCATAACCTTAGGAATATTGCATAACAAACTAGGTGTGCAAAACAATTAAGGCTAAATATAAATAGTTGATTGAAATGTGATTGGAATAACACTTGCCATGGAATATGTGAGGAGGCAAGCAGTGTATTTTGTCATGCAGTGAATCTGTGTTTGAAAGCTCCCCTGACGGGCCTTACAGATAATTGTATTTGTGGGATACAGAAATAAGGTAGTCATAAAAAATAATGTCAAACACTATGATTGCACACACAGTGAGTCCATTAAACTTATTATGTGACTTGTATTTTTACTCTAGAACTTATTTAGACTTAGATTAACAAAGGGGTTGAATACTTAATGACTCAAAACATTTCAGCTATATTCATTTTTTATACATTTGTCAAATTGGCAAAACAAATCTCTTTATCAATTTTAAATTCACACAATACATTTTGAAAAATTCAAGGGGTGTGAATACTTTCTCAAGGTACTGAAGGTACACTGAAGAACATGTGGCAGCGATTACAGCCTTGAGTCTTCTTGGGTATAACACGACAAGCTTGGCACACCTGTATTTGGGGAGTTTCTCCCATTCTTCTTTGCAGATCCTCTCAAGCTCTGTTAGGTTGGATGGGGAGAGTCGCTGCACAGCTATTTTCAGGTCTCTCCAGAGACGTTTATTCAGGTTCACGTCCGGGCTCTGGCTGGGTCACTCAAAGACATTCAGAGACTTGTCCTGAAGCCACGTAAAAAGTAACACAATAACATAACAATAGTGAGGCTATATACAGGGGGTACTGGTACCGAGTCAGTGTGCGGGTGTACAGGATAGTTGAGGTAATTTGTACATTTAGGAAAGGGTGAAATGACTATTCATATATAATAAACTGCGATTAGCAGCAGTGTACAAAACAAATGGAGAGGGCTGTTTGATTCATTGTTCAGCAGTCTTATGGCTTGGGGTAAAAGCTGTTAAGGAGCCTTTTGGTCCTAGACTTGGCGCTCCGGTATCGCTTGCCATGTGGTGGCAGAGAAAACAGTCTATGACTTGGGTGACTGGAGTCACTGACAATTTTATGGGCTTTCCTCTGACACCACCTATTATATAGGTCCTGGATGGAAGGAAGCCTGGCCCCAGTGATGTAAAGGGCCATAAGTTCTACCCTCTGTAGCGCCTTACAGTCAGATGCCAATTAGTTGCCATACCATGTGGTGATGCAACCGGTCAGAATGATCTCAATGATGCAGCTGTATAACTTTTTGAGTATCTGGGGACCCATGCCAAATCTTTTCAGTCTCCTGAGGGGGAAAAAGGTTTTGTCGTGCCCTCTTCAAGAGGGTCTTGGTGTGTTTGGACCATGCCTAGGTATATAAAAAAAAGAAGATAGTTCGTTGATGATGTTGACACTAAGGAACTTGAAACTCTTTACCTGCGCCACTACAGCCCCGTTGATGTTAATGGGGGCCTGTTTGGCCTGCCTTTTCCAGTAGTCCTGGCACCACACTTCCAGTTCTCTGACTTCCTCCCTATAGGCTGTCTCATCGTTGTCGGTGATCAGACCTACCACTGTTGTCATCAGTAAAGTTAATGATGGTGTTGGAGTCTTGCTTGATCACGCTGTAGTGGGTGAACAGGGAGCACAGGAGGGGACTAGGCACGCAGGATCAACACGGGGGCCCCTTACCACCTGGGGGTGGCCCATCAGGAAGTCCAGGATCCAGTTGCAGAGGAAGGTGTTTAGCCACAGGGTCCTGAGCTTTGTGGGCACTATGGTGTTGAACGTAGAGCTGTAGTCAATGTGGACATACAGTACCAGTCAAAAGTTTGGACAGCCTACTCCTTCACAGGTTTTTGTTTATGTTTAATATTGTCAACATTGTAGAATAATAGTAAAGACATCAAAACCGAGAAATAACACATGGAATCATGTACTAACCAAAAAAGTGTTAAACAAATCAAAATGTATTTTATATTTGAGATTCTTCAAAGTATCCACCCTTTGCCTTGATGACAACTTTGCACACTCTTGGCATTCTCATAACCAGTTTCATGAGGTAGTCACTTGGAATGCATTTGAATTAACAGGCAAACCAAACGGTTCCTTTCTAGCAATAAATACCAGTTCCTAAACCGCCTCACCCACTTGATTGCCACTTGTTGATCACTATGTACAGTAGGTGGTGGCACCTCTTAAACCTCTCAGAAGAAGCCGAATAGCAGAATAGTTATAAAAAAGAAAAAGAAAGAAAAAGAAAATGACACAGGTTTTTGAAACTAAAAAACAGTGCAATTTTTTTGTATTTATCACCACCAAACATTTTGAAATACAGAAAAAATAATAAACTAGTGGCACCCATTCAGTTGATATAGATAGATGGAGCAACAATTCGCTAGCCTAAATGTTGCATCATGCTAGAGAGGATTGTTCACCAGAGACAATATACCTTTTGTTTTGTTGTTTTTTAAACCAATGCATTTGAACATTTTTCTTGTTTTTATTTGTTCATGTACCAAATTGGAATGCAAAGTTTGTTTGCTCAAGTAAGCAAAGTTACTGCTTTCCTTCATTTGTGTGTAGTTTGTGTGTAACGTTAACGTCAACGAGAATAATGACGCAAGTTAGCTAGCTAGTTTAGCTAGTTAATGTTACTTGGCTAGCTTGCTAATGTTAGCTAGCTAGTTAGAAACATGAAGTTGGCTGTTGCTAGCTAGAGAATGATGATAAATGCTGCTACGTTGGCTAGTTTGTTATCTGATTATATCATTGCAATCCGAGATACTTAGCTAGATAGCTAGTTTGCTAATGTTATATGATTTAGCTGGCTAGCTAACAACTTTGACTAATGTTATATGTACATTTAGAGGAGAAAAAATGACCTATTCATGTAGCTAATCTGGTGTGTCTTTCAATTAGGGAAATTGCCAGCTCCAGCATCGTATTCACCACAGCACCATGTGGATGTGATAGCCACAGAGGTATGTACGTTACGTTCACTTAGCAAAGTGAGACTTTGCTTATCTGTACTTTCTTGCATAGTATTTACTTAATTTCAATGTAACATTATTGTTTCAAATAGGGCTAGGAGTGAGATACTACAGTGCCAAATTTGGGCAGCAGATATGAAGGTAAGAACATAACTGTTACCAATTTAAATGTAAATACTTATTGGAAATATCTGCCTTTACAGACTGTCAAAATAAATGTACAGTGTGGAAAATATGTTAACATCGTGTGTTCTTTTTCTTCTCTTGCATTTTGTAGAGTAGGTTTCTAGCTGTAATGCCAAGGACCTGAAGTTGACAGTGTGGCAGATGCTACCTTGCATTCTGTGAAACTGTCTTGCCATGGCCACAACCTGGACTGGGGCAGGGGATAAGGCCTGTTTCTGGGACTTGTTTCTGAAGACCATTCTTCATAGTAAGTTGTGATATTATTAAATATAGTTTTTGTCACTGCACTTGAAGAAACTTTCAAAGTTATTGAAATGTTCCGCATTGACTGACCTTCATGTCTTCAATAATGATGGACTATCATTTCTCTTTGCTTATTTGAGCTTTTCTTTCCATAATAGGGCTATGTTCTGTATTCCACCCCTACCTTGTCACAACACAATTTATTGGCTCAAACGTATTAAGAAGGAAATAAATTCCACAAATTAAAAATAGATTTTTACTTGGTAACAACTTAATATTCTATTTTACTGTATTGCAAAATTATATTGAATTGTGTTTGGTTGTCAACGCAACCAAATATCAAATTTGAAGGAGATGTCTTTTGTGCCACTGATTTAGTATGGCACATACTCCAGATTGTCTACAAATTAATAATTTATGTTGGATTTACGTCTCCATCTCAACCAAAAATCTAAGTTAAAGAATAGGACTAAATCAAATAAAACTTTATTTAAAGTGCATTTAAAGTTTGATTTGATTTCGTCCTATTCTTTAACTTCGCTTTCTGGTTGAGATGGAGACGTGAATCCAACATGAATTATTAACTAATTATTAACTTAAAATCCTAGGCCTATATGTATTGCTTATTTTTAGTTGAATTTAAAACAATAGCTGTTGATGACTTTACAAAATCTACATATAGTTGAAGTCGGAAGTTTACATACACCTTAGCCAAATACATTTAAACTCAGTTTTTCACAATTCCTGACATTTAATCAATAGTAAAAATTCCCTGTCTTAGGTCAGTTAGGATAACCACTTTATTTTAAGAATGTGAAATGTCAGAATAATAGTAGAGAGAATGATTTATTTCAACTTTTATTTCTTTCATCACATTCCCAGTGGGTCAGAAGTTTACATACACTCAATTAGTATTTGGTAACATTTGGTAGCTTTGTCCCCATGTGTAGTGGTAAACCGTAGTCTGACTTTTTTTATGACGGTTTTGGAACAGTGGCTTCTTCCTTGCTGAGCGGCCTTTCAGGTTATGTCGATATAGGACTCGTTTTACTGTGGATATAGATACTTTTGTACCTGTTTCCTCCAGCATCTTCACAAGGTCCTTTGCTGTTGTTCTGGGATTGATTTGTACTTTTTGCACCAAAATACGTTCATCTCTAGGAGACAGAACGTGTCTCCTTCCTGAGCGGTGTGACGGCTGCGTGGTCCCATGGTGTTTATACTTCATTCTATTGTTTGTCCAGGTGAACGTGGTACCTTCAGGCATTTGGAAATTGCTCCCAAGGATGAACCAGACTTGTGGAGGTCTAGAATTTTTTTTCTGAGGTCTTGGCTGATTTCTTTTGATTTTCCAATGATGTCAAGCATAGAGGGACTGAGCTTTGAAGGCCTTGAAATACATCCACAGGTACACAGGTACAGGTACACCTCCAACTGTACACCTCCAACTGACTCAAATTATGTCAATTTTTGTCACCAACTGTATACCACCCACTACTGCGACCTGTATGCTCTCGTCGGCTGGCCCTCGCTTCAAATTCGCCGCCAAACCCAGTGGTTCCAGTTCATCAAGAAGTCTTTGCTGGGTAAAGCTCCGTCTTATCTCAGCTCACTGGTCACCATAGCAACACCCTCTTTGGCCGCCTTTCCTTCCAGTTCTCTGCTGCCAATGGCTGGAATGAATTGCAAAAATCGCTGAAGTTGGAGACTCACTAACTTTAAGCATCCGCTATCTGAGCAGCTTACTGATCGCTGCAGCTGTACACAGCCCAACTGTAAATAGCCCATTCAACTACCTGCCTCATCCCCATATTGTTTTTATTAACTTTTTTTTGCTCTTTTGCACACCAGTATTTCTACTTGCACATCATCTGCACATCTATCACTCTAGTGTTAATTTGCTAAATTGTAATTACTTCGCTACTATGGCTTATTTATTGCCTTACCTCCTTTTGCCATTTGCACACACTGTATATAGTTTTCTATTGTGTTATTGACTGTACTTTTGTTTATCCCACGTGTAACTCTGTGTTGTTGTATTTCGTCGCACTGCTTTGCTTTATCTTGACCAGGTCACAGTTGTAAATGTGAACTTGTTCTCAACTGGCCTTCCTGGTTAACAAAAGGTGAAATAAAAAATAAAACAAAATAAAACATTGAAATTAGCCTATCAGATGCTTCTAAAGCCATGACATAAGAGTTTTAAAGTCACAGTCAACTTAGCGTATGAAACTTCTGACCCACTGGAATTGTGATACAGTGAATTCTAAGTGAAATAATCTGTCTGTAAACAATTGTTGTAAAAATTACTTGTGTCATGCACAAAGTAGATGTCCTAACCAACTTGCCAAAACTATAGCTTTGTTAACAAGAAATTTGTGGAGTGGTTGAAAAACGAGTTTTAATGACTCCAACCTAAGTGTATGTAAACTTCCAACTTCAACTAAATATTATCATTGATGGTATAGGACTTATAAAGTATGGTTACATTTGATTTACCCTGTTAAACCTACATTTTGGGATGGCTTCATTTGAACAGTGAATCTATTTAGTTTCTAATAATTCTCATGACTGCACATTGGTAGTAGTAAAATATATACAGTGCCTTGCGAAAGTATTCGGCCCCCTTGAACTTTGAGACCTTTTGCCACATTTCAGGCTTCAAACATAAAGATATAAAACTGTATTTTTTTTTGTGAAGAATCATAAACAAGTGGGACACAATCATGAAGTGGAACGACATTTATTGGATATTTCAAACTTTTTTAACAAATCAAAAACTGAAAAATTGGGCGTGCAAAATTATTCAGCCCCTTTACTTTCAGTGCAGCAAACTCTCTCCAGAAGTTCAGTGAGGATCTCTGAATGATCCAATGTTGACCTAAATGACTAATGATGATAAATACAATCCACCTGTGTGTAATCAAGTCTCCGTATAAATGCACCTGCACTGTGATAGGCTCAGAGGTCCGTTAAAAGCGCAGAGAGCATCATGAAGAACAAGGAACACACCAGGCAGGTCCGAGATACTGTTGTGAAGAAGTTTAAAGCCGGATTTCCCAAGCTTTAAACATCCCAAGGAGCACTGTGCAAGCGATAATATTGAAATGGAAGGAGTATCAGACCACTGCAAATCTACCAAGACCTGGCCGCCCCTCTAAACTATCAGCTCATACAAGGAGAAGACTGATCAGAGATGCAGCCAAGAGGCCCATGATCACTCTGGATGAACTGCAGAGATCTACAGCTGAGGTGGGAGACTCTGTCCATAGGACAACAATCAGTCGTATATTGCACAAATCTGGCCATTATGGAAGAGTGGCAAGAAGAAAGCCATTTCTTAAAGATATCCATAAAAAGTGTAGTTTAAAGTTTGCCACAAGCCACCTGGGAGACACACCAAACATGTGGAAGAAGGTGCTCTGGTCAGATGAAACCAAAATTGAACTTTTTGGCAACAATGCAAAACGTTATGTTTGGCGTAAATGCAACACAGCTGAACACACCATCCCCACTGTCAAACATGGTGGTGGCAGCATCATGGTTTGGGCCTGCTTTTCTTCAGCAGGGACAGGGAAGATGGTTAAAATTGATGGGAAGATGGATGGAGCCAAATACAGGACCATTCTGGAAGAAAACCTGATGGAGTCTGCAAAAGACCTGAGACTGGGACGGAGATTTGTCTTCCAACAAGACAATGATCCAAAACATAAAGCAAAATCTACAATGGAATGGTTCAAAAATAAA
This sequence comes from Oncorhynchus mykiss, assembly GCF_057628025.1. Lineage (NCBI taxonomy): Eukaryota > Metazoa > Chordata > Actinopteri > Salmoniformes > Salmonidae > Oncorhynchus > Oncorhynchus mykiss. The sequence continues at coordinate 28,795,467 of NC_143028.1, read as the reverse complement.
CATATCCAGGTGTTAGAATGGCCAAGTCAAAGTCCAGACCTGAATCCAATCGAGAATCTGTGGAAAGAACTGAAAACTGCTGTTCACAAATGCTCTCCATCCAACCTCACTGAGCTCGAGCTGTTTTGCAAGGAGGAATGGGAAAAATGTTCAGTCTCTCGATGTGCAAAACTGATAGAGACATACCCCAAGCGACTTACAGCTGTAATCGCAGCAAAAGGTGGCGCTACAAAGTATTAACTTAAAACCTGTTAAGGATATGGCAGACATATGCCCCCTTTGGAGAGATTGGGTACCCCTAGTAAACTGAAAAAAAAATATGTCAAAAATTGCTAATATATGCATATAATAATTATTATTGGATAGAAAACACTCTAAAGCTTCTAAAACCGTTGGAATTATGTCTGTAAGTATAGCAGAACTCACAGGGCAGGCATTCTTCCAAACTAGTTTTTGTGGTCATGAAAGTTGGAGCAACTTTGACGTCATCGCCCCCACCCTTCCCAACCAGTTATGATTCTGGGGAGACTTTCTATGTCTTCCGCTTGATGTCCTTATTCAGTAAAGCTTTGAATCGTTCAAATCCCGCGAGAATTGACCCTATGGCAGTGAAATTAGTGCGTGCCACGAGAAAATAGGTTGTGCGTTGTGGCGCGAATTGGTCCCAGCCATTCCTTTGTTCCAGCACTCAAGAGAAGGGCAGACGATGGCCGATTGAATTGAAGTTTGTTTTGTGTGTCTAAAACATCATAAAGCTTGCTTCTGCACTTAGTTTGACCTGTTTAGTCGACATATAATATGTAATTTTGAAGTTTTGATGCGCAACTTTTCCGGACCAGAGGACATTTTGGGTGCATTTCAGCTGATGTTATTAGCAGTAGCTAATACAAAGACGCAAGACTTGAAACCAAACGATGTATTGGGTAAGTATGAAGCCTTCCAGAACATTCTGAACGAAGACCATCGAAGGTAAGGGAATATTTATGCTGAAATCTGTGTTTCTGTTGACTCCAAAATTACGGAGAAATGTAGCTTGTATCTGAGCGCCGTCTCAGCATATTGAATAGTGTGCGATTTCTGTAACGTTAAAAATAAATCTAACAAAGCGGTTGCATAAAGAAGCAGTGTATCTTTCTAACTATATGTAGAACATGTATATTTAGTCAAAGTTTATGATGTCTATTTACGTTATCTTGCCGCGCTATCTAGATTTCCTGCGGACATTTTTGAGTAATTTCTGAACGTGAACTCAATGTAAATGGACATTTATGGATATAAATGGCATATTATTGAAAAAAAAAAAAGTACTGTGTAACATGTCCTATTACTGTCATCTGATGAAGATTTTCAAAAGGTTAATGAACGATTTATTTTTTAATCCTGCGTTTGTTGATTGCATGTTTTGGCTATTCAAATGAGCTGTGTCTGGTGGTGGTTTGACATATATATGTGCTATGTTTTTGCCGTAAAACATTTTAGAAATCTGACTTGCTGGCTAGATGAACAAGGTGTTTATCTTTCATTTGAGCTATTGGACTTGTTAATGTGTGGAGGTTAAATATTTCTAAGAATATTTTTGCGTTCCATGCGCCACCGTTTCAGCTGAACGTGGGAGGGTTGATTCCCAAATGGGAACCAATATCTTAATTAAGGGGGCTGAATAATTTTACAATCCAAATTTTTCAGTTTTTGATTTGTTAAAAAAGTTTGAAATATCCAATAAATGTCGTTCCACTTCATGATTGTGTCCCACTTGTTGTTGATTCTTCACAAAAAAATACAGTTTTATATCTTTATGTTTGAAGCCTGAAATGTGGCAAAAGGTCGCAAAGTTCAAGGGGGCCGAATACTTTCGCAAGGCACTGTATATCAAAACTGGGCTAGATTAAAACCCTGGATGGGAGACCAAATGTATAGCCTCAGATAGATTAACTCTCCAGTAGGAGATAGTGGATATAACGTTAAAGTTCTGAAGTTATTTCAAAGGTAAAAGTCAACATATTTTATAGGTTTGTCTTGTTGAAAATTGGTTACCATGATGACATAATCCTGTGGCTGACTTTTTTCAAATCCAAAGTATTTTCCACATAAATTCCACGTCACAATGCATTGACAAAATACCTTGAAACAACGTTGATTCAAAATGTTTGTCCCCAGTGGGATGAGACCATAGGTCTACTGAGAAGGGGTACTCCGGGCTAAGTAAAATTCAAATCAAATCAAATCAAATTTTATTTGTTACATACACATGGTTAGCAGATGTTAATGCGAGTGTAGCGAAATGCTTGTGCTTCTAGTTCCGACAATGCAGTAATAACCAACATGTAATCTAACTAACAATACCAAAACTACTGTCTTATACACAGTGTAATGGGATAAGAATATGTACATAAGGATATATGAATGAGTGATGGTACAGAGCAGCATAGGCAGGATACAGTAGATGGTATCGAGTACAGTATATACATGAGGTGAGTATGTAAACAAAGTGGCATAGTTAAAGTGGCTAGTGATACATGTATTACATAAGGATGCAGTCGATGATATAGACTACAGTATATACGTATGCATATGAGATGAATAATGTAGGGTAAGTAACATTATATAAGGTAGCATTGTTTAAAGTGGCTAGTGATATATTTACATCATTTCCCATCAATTCCTATTATTAAAGTGGCTGGAGTTGAGTCAGTGTCAGTGTCAGTGTGTTGGCAGCAGCCACTCAATGTTAGTGGTGGCTGTTTAACAGTCTGATGGCCTTGAGATAGAAGCTGTTTTTCAGTCTCTCGGTCCCAGCTTTGATGCACCTGTACTGACCTCGCCTTCTGGATGATAGCGGGGTGAACAGGCAGTGGCTCGGGTGGTTGATGTCCTTGATGATCTTTATGGCCTTCCTGTAACATCGGGTGGTGTAGGTGTCCTGGAGGGCAGGTAGTTTGCCCCCGGTGATGTGTTGTGCAGACCTCACTACCCTCTGGAGAGCCTTACGGTTGTGGGCGGAGCAGGTGCCGTACCAGGCGGTGATACAGCCCGCCAGGATGCTCTCGATTGTGCATCTGTAGAAGTTTGTGAGTGCTTTTGGTGACAAACCGAATTTCTTCAGCCTCCTGAGGTTGAAGAGGCGCTGCTGCGCCTTCTTCACGATGCTGTCTGTGTGAGTGGACCAATTCAGTTTGTCTGTGATGTGTATGCCAAGGTACTTAAACCTTGCTACCCTCTCCACTACTGTTCCATCGATGTGGATAGGGGGGTGTTCCCTCTGCTGTTTCCTGAAGTCCACAATCATCTCCTTAGTTTTGTTGACGTTGAGTGTGAGGTTATTTTCCTGACACCACACTCCGAGGGCCCTCACCTCCTCCCTGTAGGCCGTCTCGTCGTTGTTGGTAATCAAGCCTACCACTGTTGTGTCGTCCACAAACTTGATGATTGAGTTGGAGGCGTGCGTGGCCACGCAGTCGTGGGTGAACAGGGAGTACAGGAGAGGGCTCAGAACGCACCCTTGTGGGGCCCCAGTGTTGAGGATCAGCGGGGTGGAGATGTTGTTGCCTACCCTCACCACCTGGGGCGGCCCGTCAGGAAGTCCAGTACTCAGTTGCACAGGGCGGGGTCGAGACCCAGGGTCTCGAGCTTGATGACGAGCTTGGAGGGTACTATGGTGTTGAATGCCGAGCTGTAGTCGATGAACAGCATTCTCACATAGGTATTCCTCTTGTCCAGATGGGTTAGGGCAGTGTGCAGTGTGGTTGAGATTGCATCGTCTGTGGACCTATTTGGGCAGTAAGCAAATTGGAGTGGGTCTAGGGTGTCGGGTAGGGTGGAGGTGATATGGTCCTTGACTAGTCTCTCAAAGCACTTCATGATGACGGAAGTGAGTGCTACGGGGCGGTAGTCGTTTAGCTCAGTTACCTTAGCTTTCTTGGGAACAGGAACAATGGTGGCCCTCTTGAAGCATGTGGGAACAGCAGACTGGAATAGGGATAGATTGAATATGTCCGTAAACACACCGGCCAGCTCGTCTGCGCATGCTCTGAGGGCGCGGCTGGGGATGCCGTCTGGGCCTGCAGCCTTGCGAGGGTTAACACGTTTAAATGTCTTAATCACCTCGGCTGCAGTGAAGGAGAGTCCGCATGTTTTCGTTGCAGGCCGTGTCAGTGGCACTGTATTGTCCTCAAAGCGGGCAAAAAAGTTATTTAGTCTGCCTGGGAGCAGGACATCCTGGTCCGTGACTGGGCTGAATTTCTTCTTGTAGTCCGTGATTGACTGTAGACCCTGCCACATGCCTCTTGTGTCTGAGCCGTTGAATTGCGATTCTACTTTGTCTCTGTACTGACGCTTAGCTTGTTTGATAGCCTTGCGGAGGGAATAGCTGCACTGTTTGTATTCGGTCATGTTACCAGTCACCTTGCCCTGATTAAAAGCAGTGGTTCGCGCTTTCAGTTTCACGCGAATGCTGCCATCAATCCACGGTTTCTGGTTAGGGAATGTTTTAATCGTTGCTAAGGGAACGACATCTTCAACGCACGTTCTAATGAACTCGCACACCGAATCAGCGTATTGGTCAATATTGTTATATGACGCAATACGAAACATGTCCCAGTCCACGTGATGGAAGCAGTCTTGGAGTGTGGAGTCAGCTTGGTCGGACCAGCGTTGGACAGACCTCAGCGTGGGAGCCTCTTGTTTTAGTTTCTGTCTGTAGGCAGGGATCAACAAAATGGAGTCGTGGTCAGCTTTTCCGAAAGGAGGGCGGGGCAGGGCCTTATATGCGTCGCGGAAGTTAGAGTAACAATGATCCAAGGTTTTTCCATCCTTGGTTGCGCAATCGATATGCTGATAAAATTTAGGGAGTCTTGTTTTCTTATTAGCTTTGTTAAAATCCCCAGCTACAATGAATGCAGCCTCCGGATAAATGGATTCCAGTTTGCAAAGAGTCAAATAAAGTTTGTTCAGAGCCATCGATGTGTCTGCTTGGGGGGGGATATATACGGCTGTGATTATAATCGAAGAGAATTCTCTTGGTAGATAATGCGGTCTACATTTGATTGTGAGGAATTCTAAATCAGGTGAACAGAAGGATTTGAGTTCCTGTATGTTTTTTTCATCACACCATGTCTCATTAGCCATAAGGCATACGCCCCCGCCCCTCTTCTTACCAGAAAGATGTTTGTTTCTGTCGGCGCGATGCGTGGAGAAAACCGCTGGCTGCACCGCCGCGGATAGCGTCTCTCCAGTGAGCCATGTTTCCATGAAGCAAAGAACGTTACAGTCTCTGATGTCCCTCTGGAATGCTGCCCTTGCTCGGATTTCATCAACCTTGTTGTCAAGAGACTGGACATTGGCGAGAAGAATGCTAGGGAGTGGTGCACGATGTGCCCGTCTCCGGAGTCTGACCAGAGTCGTTTTTTTGGGTCGCTGCATGGGATCCCAGTTGGTGGTACAGAAACCGAAAAAGGTTGGGAACCACTGGTCTACACAGTATCAAATGCTGTTGTTAAGTAAAACAACGGTGTTATTTAGAGTCTAAAGCACTGATTATATAAAACTTTAATGGAGCTTTATTTTATTTTCGTAGTTTTTGAGGAGTCACTACCCTTTTATCAACTAATACAGTAACTGATTTTTCCAGATTCAGGTACGTCAAGACACTTGTTGTTAAAATAACGTATAAATTAAACAATATTTTAAACAATGTGCCTTCAGAAAGTATTCACACCTTGACTTTTTACAAATGTTGTGTTACAAGGTAGTATTAAAATTGATTTAATTGTCATTATTTGTCAACAATCTACACAAAATACTCTGTCAAAGTGGAAGAAAAAATTTACTTTGGTAAAAAAAAATATATATACACAGTACCAGTCAAAAGTTTAGACACCTACTTATTCAAGTTATTTTTTTGTTTATTTTTACTATTTTCTACATTGTAGCCAGCATTAGCTAACTAGCTAGAAATCTCTAATCTAGTCCCAGTCCAATGGAAACCAATTCAACCCTGCTGGCTACATGGCTAGCTAGACGAGTGACAGTGAGGTCCATGAGATTCAAGGCTCTAATAAGTGCCATTGTCCAGAAATAGCTAATTAAATACTGTTTGATGAGCTAAGTCAGTTAGCTCGCAAGGTATACTAGTGGGTGAAGCCAGAATCAGCAGTGGGGTCAAACTGTGAACCCAGTTCCTACATTTGAATATGATATGATTTTATCAAACAAAACTATGCTACATTTTATCTCTGAGACCCTCAGGATGCCAAATCAGAGCAAGATAACTGAGTGTAAGCGCATTATTTACCTTCAGAGGTGAATGTATCAAACCAGTTGCCGTGATAAAAGTGTTTTGTTGTTGTGCACTATCCTCAAACAATAGCATGGTATTGTTCTGCTCTAATAGCTACTGTAAATTGGACACTGCAGTTAGATTAACAATAATTTAAGCTTTCTGCCCATTTCTGCCCAATGTCCTGGAATTGGCTGTTGTTTACAACGTCATTCTAGTCACATTATCGCATATTGAGCAACAACTGTCCTGATTCTGGGACACCGGATCTCCAAATATACCAAACATTAAAGTTAAAGAATAGGATTAAATCAGTGGTTTAGATTAAACTCCCAAAGCATTAGATTCATCACTTTTAAATGCTGATATTTGGTTGCATTGTCAACCAAACACAATTTAATATTACCTTTGTAATACAAGAAATAGCCAAAAGTTAAGGATATCTGACAAACTAATGTAACAATAATTATTAGTTGACACATTTTGAGGTTACTGTAACTATAAATATCTTATGTAATATTAGAAAGCATGTATGTTCAACATAGCATGCAAAAGTCACAGGTCTGTGCAACTCACAATTGCTATAATAATAATCTGCGCAGAAACTCAAACAGCATTGCTCACCTGCACTATGTACTTTTAATGTAATCTCAAATGCAATCCTGGTCATTTGGTTGCGCTATTAGATGAAGCACAGCGATAACACATTCAATTATTGTGTGAATACAAAATATCTGTCATTGTATTCCCATTTGAACTGTGTTGTGCATTGGCTATTCAACAAACTTCTGGTTGTCCTTTTTGAGTGGGTGAAGTAAGGTTGAAATCTCATTGATCAATGTCTCAACCAAATATTACCCACATTTCTACTTTGAAATGACATGGTGTGCACAGTGATTTGAGTCTTCTCAAGTACCCCCTGTTGATAGGCCTAGTACCCCTGGTTGGGAACCACTGTTAGTCTACACCTGTTGTTTAGGAAGGACAATGACACTTCCAGGCTGTGTAAGGGCTATTTGACAAAGAAGGAGAGTGATGGATTGCTGCATCAGATGACCTGGCCTCCAGAATCACCAATCCTCAACCCAATTGAGATGGTTTGGGATGAGTTGGACCGCAGAGTGATGGAGAAGCAGCCAACAAGTGCTCTGCATATGTGGGAACTCCTTCAAGACTGTTGGAAAAGCATTCCAGGTGAAACTGGTTGAGAGAATACCAAGAGTGAGCAAAACTGCCATCAAGGCAAAGGGTGGCTTCTTTGAAGAATCTCAAATATGAAATATGTTTGTTTAACACTTTTTTGGTTACTGCATGATTCCATATGTGTTATTTCATGGTTTTGAGGTCTTCACTATTATTCTACAATGTAGAAAATAGTGCTTTTCCAGATACATCATCAATTAAGGTATTACAGTACTTACAGTTCTGTTTCTCATGTGTTTTTGTTTTATTTTACTTTTTTATTTATTTGTTATAGTACTACCGATATTCATTACTGCATTGTTGAGAAAGAGTAAGCAAGAAAGGCATTTCCCTGTACTTGTGCACGTGACAATAAAAACTTTAAACTTGACACATAGGCCTAGTTCAATGTAAAATATCAGTTGCAAAACTTGAAATACATATAGCCTATCTATTCACTGGGGTACTAGATCCAATTAAATGAGAGATGAGCTTATTTTAGATTATAAGAATAAAAGCTCTTCTCAATAATGGCAAATGGTTTATATGTTTTCCTGTTTGTAGATTTTTATGAATAAGCTTTTCATCATATCTCCCGTTTGCATATAATACTGTACTTACTTACCAGCTTGCAATGCAAATATTTCAATTGAAAACTGCCACATACACATATTGGGGTATATTATGTACATATGCACTGTTTATAAATGAAGCCCCAGGGGCCTCATTTATAAACATTGCAAATGAACAAAATATACAGCAAAACCTGCATGTGCCAGTTTTCATGCAAAAGTTGGCATTTATAAAAACTTAACTTGATGTGAAAATGTGCTTATCCTCCCACAAACTTCTAGTGGTTGAAGTATTGTTTTGCATTGCAACAAGGAAAAAGTTGCCTGGTAGCCTTGTGCAAATTAGGAATAGATGATGATTTATTCATAACAAATAAACAGGTATTTAAATATAATAGCAATATGCAATAATTTGCTCTTAGTGAGAAGAGCGAAAGGATATTCATTTTATATTTGCATCCTAAAATAATTAGGAATTTATTTCTTATTATTTATTTTATTTCCATGATCATTGCAGAATTACATTCCTCACCTTGTCTGACTGATGATTTCATACTCCCGAAAGAACGATGTTCAGCTTTTTCATTGACGTTTGTGGGTATAATGCTCGTTCACATGCACACAGTTATACAGCAGGTCTGATTTACACTGAACAAAAATATAAACGCAACACACAACAATTTCTAATATTTTACAGTTCATATAAGGAAATCAGTCAATTGAAATAAATTCATTATGCCCTAATCTATGGATTTCACATGACTGGGAGTACAGATATTCATCTGTTGGTCAGAAGATATATACAGTATATAAAAAAAAGTAGGGGTGTAGATCAGAAAACCAGTCATGCAGCGCAACACATCTCCTTCGCATAGAGGTAATCAGGCTGTTGCTTGTGGCCTGTGGAAAGTTGTCACATTCCTCTTCAATGGCTGTGCAAAGTTGCTGGATATTGGTGAGAACTGGAACACGCTGTCGTAAACGTCGATCCAGAGAATCCTAAACATGCTCAATGGGTGACATGTCTGGTGAGTATGCAGGCCATGGAGGAACTGGGACATTTTCAGCTTCCAGGAATTGCATGCAGATCCTTGGGACATGGGCCCGTGCATTATCATGTTGAAACATGAGGTGATGGAGGTGGATGAATGGCACGACAATGGGTCTCAGGATGTGGTCACGGTATCTCAGTGCATTCGACTTGCAGACTTGTTTTTGAGTTGCTGTGCGTTTTGTTGCCAACCTGTTTTGCTACCTGACAAATTTACGGTTTTTACTTTTTAATTACCGTTTATATTTTTGTTTTTTCCTACTCAACTTTTTCACTCCGGACGCTTTATCTGGACACGATTCATCAGGACCTCCAACAGCCGAAGCTAAGTAGTAACATTAACATGATGCCTTCTAATTGCAGTCGCTGTACTCGCCTTACGGCGAGGATAGCTGTGCTACAAGCCCAGCTTCAGACGCAATCGCTAGGCAAGGGTAATTTCAGTGTAGGAAAGGATGAAACAGCGTCTGTGCCACCAGTAAGTACAGATAGTAGTATAAATCCCCTGGCACAGTCCCCGCAGCCGGACAACTTTCTCACGGTTTCTGGAAGGAAATGCTGTAGGAACGCTCAACCGGTGTCGCTCATTCAGCCGACAGAAACTTTCAACCGGTTTTCCCCATTAAGCAGCGGGTCGGAGTCAGAGGCCGAGTCTTCTCTGGTCTCTACTCCTCCCGTTACGGGGTCTGAGACGCCGAAGCTTCCCACCATTAGCTCTGACAAATTGAAAACTCTAGTCATTGGCGACTCCATTACCCGCAGTATTAGACTTGAGAATCATCCAGCGATCATACACTGTTTACCGGGGGGCAGGGCTACCGACGTTAAGGCTAATCTGAAGATGGTGCTGGCTAAAGCTAAAACTGGCGAGTGTAGAGAGTATAGAGATATTGTTATCCACGTCGGCACCAACGATGTTAGGATGAAACAGTCAGAGATCACCAAGCGCAACATAGCTTCTGCGTGTAAATCAGCTAGAAAGATGTGTTGGCATCGAGTAATTGTCTCTGGCCCCCTCCCAGTTAGGGGGAGTGATGAGCTCTACAGCAGAGTCTCACAACTCAATCGCTGGTTGAAAACTGTTTTCTGCCCCTCCCAAAAGATAGAATTTGTAGATAATTGGCCCTCTTTCTGGGACTCACCCACAAACAGGACCAAGCCTGACCTGCTGAGGAGTGACGGACTCCATCCTAGCTGGAGGGGTGCTCTCATTTTATCTACCAACATAGACAGGGCTCTAACTCCTCTAGCTCCACAATGAAATAGGGTGCAGGCCAGGCAGCAGGCTGTTAGCCAGCCTGCCAGCATAGTGGAGTCTGCCACTAGCACAGTCAGTGTAGTCAGCTCAGCTATCACCATTGAGACCGTGTCTGTGCCTCGACCTAGGTTGGGCAAAACTAAACATGGCGGTGTTCGCCTTAGCAATCTCACTAGGATAAAGACCACCTCCATTCCTGTCATTATTGAAAGAGATCATGATACCTCACATCTCAAAATAGGGCTACTTAATGTTAGATCCCTTACTTCAAAGGCAATTATAGTCAATGAACTAATCACTGATCATAATCTTGATGTGATTGGCCTGACTGAAACATGGCTTAAGCCTGATGAATTTACTGTGTTAAATGAGGCCTCACCTCCTGGCTACACTAGTGACCATATCCCCCGTGCATCCCGCAAAGGCGGAGGTGTTGCTAACATTTACGATAGCAAATTTCAATTTACAAAAAAAAAAATGACGTTTTCGTCTTTTGAGCTTCTAGTCATGAAATCTATGCAGCCTACTCAATCACTTTTTATAGCTACTGTTTACAGGCCTCCTGGGCCATATACAGCGTTCCTCACTGAGTTCCCTGAATTCCTATTGGACCTTGTAGTCATAGCGGATAATATTCTAATCTTTGGTGACTTTAATATTCACATGGAAAAGTCCACAGACCCACTCCAAAAGGCTTTCGGAGCCATCATCGACTCAGTGGGTTTTGTACAACATGTCTCTGGACCCACTCACTGTCACAGTCATACGCTGGACCTAGTTTTGTCCCATGGAATAAATGTTGTGGATCTTAATGTTTTTCCTCATAATCCTGGACTATCGGACCACCATTTTATTACGTTTGCAATTGCAACAAATAATCTGCTCAGACCCCAACCAAGGATCATCAAAAGTCGTGCTATAAATTCACAGACAACACAAAGATTCCTTGATGTCCTTCCAGACTCCTTCTGCCTACCCAAGGACGCCAGAGGACAAAAATCAGTTAACCACCTAACTGAGGAACTCAACTTAACCTTGCGCAATACCCTAGATGCAGTTGCACCCCTAAAAACTAAAAACATTTCTCATAAGAAACTAGCTCCCTGGTACACAGAAAATACCCGAGCTCTGAAGCAAGCTTCCAGAAAATTGGAACGGAAATGGCGCCACACCAAACTGGAAGTCTCCCGACTAGCTTGGAAAGACAGTACTGTGCAGTACCGAAGAGCCCTTACTGCTGCTCGATCATCCTATTTTTCTAACTTAATTGAGGAAAATAAGAACAATCCGAAATTCCTTTTTGATACTGTCGCAAAGCTAACTAAAAAGCAGCATTCCCCAAGAGAGGATGACTTTCACTTTAGCAGTGATAAATTCATGAACTTCTTTGAGGAAAAGATTATGATTATTAGAAAGCAAATTACGGACTCTTCCTTAAATCTGCGTATTCCTTCAAAGCTCAGTTGTCCTGAGTCTGCACAACTCTGCCAGGACCTAGGATCAAGAGAGACACTCAAGTGTTTTAGTACTATATCTCTTGACACAATGATGAAAATAATCATGGCCTCTAAACCTTCAAGCTGCATACTGGACCCTATTCCAACTAAACTACTGAAAGAGCTGCTTCCTGTGCTTGGCCCTCCTATGTTGAACATAATAAACGGCTCTCTATCCACCGGATGTGTACCAAACTCACTAAAAGTGGCAGTAATAAAGCCTCTCTTGAAAAAGCCAAACCTTGACCCAGAAAATATAAAAAACTATCGGCCTATATCGAATCTTCCATTCCTCTCAAAAATTTTAGAAAAGGCTGTTGCGCAACAACTCACTGCCTTCCTGAAGACAAACAATGTATACGAAATGCTTCAGTCTGGTTTTAGACCCCATCATAGCACTGAGACGGCACTTGTGAAGGTGGTAAATGACATTTTAATGGCATCGGACCGAGGCTCTGCATCTGTCCTCGTGCTCCTAGACCTTAGTGCTGCTTTTGATACCATCGATCACCACATTCTTTTGGAGAGATTGGAAACCCAAATTGGTCTACACGGACAAGTTCTGGCCTGGTTTAGATCTTATCTGTCGGAAAGATATCAGTTTGTCTCTGTGAATGGTCTGTCCTCTGACAAATCAACTGTACATTTCGGTGTTCCTCAAGGTTCCGTTTTAGGACCACTATTGTTTTCACTATATATTTTACCTCTTGGGGATGTTATTCGAAAACATAATGTTAACTTTCACTGCTATGCGGATGACACACAGCTGTACATTTCAATTAAACATGGTGAAGCCCCAAAATTGCCCTTGCTAGAAGAATGTGTTTCAGACATAAGGAAGTGGATGGCTGCAAACTTTCTACTTTTAAACTCGGACAAAACAGAGATGCTTGTTCTAGGTCCCAAGAAACAAAGAGATCTTCTGTTGAATCTGACAATTAATCTTAATGGTTGTACAGTCGTCTCAAATAAAACTGTGAAGGACCTCGGCGTTACTCTGGACCCTGATCTCTCTTTTGAAGAACATATCAAGACCATTTCAAGGACAGCTTTTTTCCATCTACGTAACATTGCAAAAATCAGGAACTTTCTGTCCAAAAATGATGCAGAAAAATTAATCCATGCTTTTGTCACTTCCAGGTTAGACTACTGCAATGCTCTACTTTCCGGCTACCCGGATAAAGCACTAAATAAACTTCAGTTAGTGCTAAATACGGCTGCTAGAATCCTGACTAGAACCAAAAAATTTGATCATATTACTCCAGTGCTAGCCTCTCTACACTGGCTTCCTGTCAAAGCAAGGGCTGATTTCAAGGTTTTACTGCTAACCTACAAAGCATTACATGGGCTTGCTCCTATCTATCTCTCTGATTTGGTCCTGCCGTACATACCTACACGTACGCTACGGTCACAAGACGCAGGCCTCCTAATTGTCCCTAGAATTTTTAAGCAAACAGCTGGAGGCAGGGCTTTCTCCTATAGAGCTCCATTTTTATGGAACGGTCTGCCTACCCATGTCAGAGACGCAAACTCGGTCTCAACCTTTAAGTCTCTACTGAAGACTCATCTCTTCAGTGGGTCATATGATTGAGTGTAGTCTGGCCCAGGAGTGGGAGGGTGAACGGAAAGGCTCTGGAGCAACGAACCACCCTTGCTGTCTCTGCCTGGCCGGTTCCCCTCTTTCCACTGGGATTCTCTGCCTCTAACCCTATTACAGGGGCTGAGTCACTGGCTTTACTGGGGCTCTCTCATGCCGTCCCTGGAGGAGGTGCGTCACCTGAGTGGGTTGAGTCACTGATGTGGTCATCCTGTCTGAGTTGGCGCCCCCCCCCCCCCCCTTAAGTTGTGCCGTGGCGGAGGTCTTTGTGGGCTATACTCAGCCTTGTCTCAGGATGATAAGTTGGTGGTTGAAGATATCCCTCTAGTGGTGTGGGGGCTGTGCTTTGGCAAAGTGGGTGGGGTTATATCCTTCCTGTTTGGCCCTGTCCGGGGGTGTCCTCGGAGTGGGCCACAGTGTCTCCTGACCCCTCCTGTCTCAGCCTCCAGTATTTATGCTGCAGTAGTTTATGTGTCGGGGGGCTAGGGTCAGTTTGTTATATCTGGAGTACTTCTCCTGTCCTATTCGGTGTCCTGTGTGAATCTAAGTGTGCGTTCTCTAATTCTCTCCTTCTCTCTTTCTCTCTCTCGGAGGACCTGAGCCCTAGGACCATGCCCCAGGACTACCTGACATGATGACTCCTTGCTGTCCCCAGTCCACCTGGCTGTGCTGCTGCTCCAGTTTCAACTGTTCTGCCTTATTATTATTCGACCATGCTGATCATTTATGAACATTTGAACATCTTGGCCATGTTCTGTTATAATCTCCACCCGGCACAGCCAGAAGAGGACTGGCCATCCCACATATGCTCTCTCTAATTCTCTCTTTCTTTCTCTCTCTCGGAGGACCTGAGCCCTAGGACCATGCCCCAGGAATACCTGACATGATGACTCCTTGCTGTCCCCAGTCCACCTGACTGTGCTGCTGCTCCAGTTTCAACTATTCTGCCTTATTATTATTCGACCATGCTGGTCATTTATGAACATTTGAACATCTTGACCATGTTTTGTTATAATCTCCACCCGGCACAGCCAGAAGAGGACTGGCCACCCCACATAGCCTGGTTCCTCTCTAGGTTTCTTCCTAGGTTTTGGCCTTTCTAGGGAGTTTTTCCTAGCCACCGTGCTTCTTCACCTGCATTGCTTGCTGTTTGGGGTTTTAGGCTGGGTTTCTGTACAGCACTTTGAGATATCAGCTGATGTACGAAGGGCTATATAAAATAAATTTGATTGATTGATTCAAATTGCCATCGATAAAATGCAATTGTGTTCGTTGTCCGTTGCTTATGCCTGCCCATACCATAACCCCACCGCCATTAGGGGGCACGTTGACATCAGCAAACTGTTCGCCCACACAGTTGAAACCGGGATTCATCCATGAGGAGCACACTTCTACAGCGTGTCAGTGGCCATCAAAGGTGAGCATTTGCCCGCTGAAGTTGGTTACGACACTGAACTGCAGTCAGGACAAGACCCTGGTGGTTTCTGACAGTTTGTGCAGAAATTCTTTGGTTGTGCAAACCCACAGTTTCATCAGCTGTCCAGGTGACTGGTGTCAGACGATCCCGCATGTGAAGAAGTCAGATGTGGATGGTCTGGCGTGGTTAAACGTGGTCTGCAGTTGTGAGGGTGGTTGGACGTACTGTCAAATTCTCTAAACGACATTGGAAGCGGCTTATAGTAGAAAGATAAACATTCAATTCTCTGGCAACAGCTTTGGTGGACATTCCTACAGTCAGCATCCCAATTGCACGCTCCGTCAAAACTTATGACATCTGTGGCATTGTGGTCCCCAGCACAATGCCATTACCTGTGTAATGATCATGCTGTTTATTCAGATTCTTTATAGGCCACATCTGTCAGGGTTTTTTTTATTTCACCTTTATTTAACCAGGTAAGCTAGTTGAGAACAAGCATAGCAGTTCGACACATACAACAACACAGAGTTACACATGGAATGAACAAAACATACAGTCAATAACACAGTAGAAAAAAAAAGAAAAAGTCTATATACAGTTAGTGCAAATTAGGGAGATAAGGCAATAAATAGGCCATGGTGGCGAAGTAATTACAATATGGCATTTAAACACTGGAATGGTAGATGTGCAAAAGATGGATGTGCTAGTAGAGATACTGTGGTGCAAAAGGAGCAAAATAAATAAATACAGAATGGGGATGAGGTAGATAGATGGGCTGTATACAGATGGGCTATGAACAGGTGCAGTGATCTGTGAGCTGCTCTGACAGCTGGTTCTTAAAGCTAGTGAGGGAGATGGGAATCTCCAGCTTCAGTGATTTTTGCAGTTTGTTCCAGTCAGTGGCAGCAGAGAACTGAAAGGAAAGGCGACCAAAATAGGAATTGGCTTTGGGGGTGACCAGTGAGATATACCTGCTGGTGCACGTGCTACGAGTGGGTGCTGCTATGGTGACCAGCGAGCTGAGATAGGGCGGGGCTTTACCTAGCAGAGACTTGTAGATAACGTGTAGCCAGCGGGTTTGGCGATGAGTATGAAGCGAGGGCCAGCCAACGAGAGAGTACAGGTCGCAGTGGTGAGTAGTGTATGGGGCTTTGGTGGCAAAATGGATGGCACTGTGATAGACTACATCCAGTTTGCTGAGTAGAGTGTTGGAGGCTATTTTATAAATGACATCGCCGAAGTCAAGGATCAGTAGGATTGTCAGTTTTACGAGGGTATGTTTGGCAGCATGAGTGAAGGAAGCCAATTCTAGATTAAATTTTTGATTGGAGATGCTTAATGTGAGTCTGGAAGGAGAGTTTACAGTCTAGCCAGACACCTAGGTATTTGTAGTTATCCACGTATTCCAAGTCAGAGCCGTCCAGAGTAGTGATGCTGGATGGGCGGGCAGGTGCGGGGAATGATCGGTTGAATAGCATGCATTTAGTTTTATTTGCATTTAAGAGCAATTGGAGGCCACGGAAGTAGAGTTGTATGGAATTGAAGCTCATCTGGAGGTTAAAACCTCTTAAGCATAGGCGGGACGCAAATGTCTCAACTGGCCAATTTCCAGGGGAAATGCAGAGCATTAAATCACACATGTAAGATACTCAATTAAAGCTACACTCGTTGTGAATCCAACCATCATGTGTAAAATTTTAAAAAGGCTTTTCGGCGAAAGCATAAGAAGCTATTATCTGATAATCTGCACCATCTGCACCAGCAGTGAACAAAGGAGCTAGCATATTACAACCCTGCAGGCGCTACACAAAATGCTGAAATAAAATATAAAACATGCATTACCTTTGATGAGCTTCTTTTGTTGGCACTCCAATATGTCCCATAAACATCACAATTTGTCCTTTTGTTCGATTAATTTCATCCATATATATTCAAAATGTCCATTCATAAAGCGCGTTTGATCCAGAAAAAAACTGCTTACAAAAATGCAACGTCACTACAAAATATTTCAAAAGTTGCCTATAAACTTTGCCAAAATATTTCAAAGTACTTTTGTAATACAACGTTAGGTATTTTTAAACGTTAATAATCGATCAAATTGTAGATGGGGCAATCTGTATTCAATACAGGAAAGAAAACAAACCAGAGTTGCTTTTCACATCTTGCGCAACTCACAAAAGTGTCCCCAGTTCCGAGTTGGCTTACTTCTTCATTGCACAAAGGAATAACCTCAACCAAATTCCAAAGGCTGGCGACATCCAGTGGAAGCGGTAGGAACTGAAAATAGGTTCCTATGAAATATCCCATGGCAAAGACAATACAGGGACCAGAGAGGAAAAGTTAGTCCTCTGGGTTTTGCCTGCTACATAAGTTCTGTTATACTCACAGACATGATTCAAACAGTTTTAAAAACAGAGGGTTTTCTATCCAAATCTACTAATAATATGCATATCTTATATTCTTGGCATGATTAGCAGGAAGTTGAAATTGGGCACGCTATTTATCCAAAAGTGAAAATTCTGCCCCCGAGCTTCAAGATTAACACATTGTCCAAAGAAGGGCCAGAAGTATACAGAATGGTGTCGTCTGCATAGAGGTGGATCAGAGAATCACCAGCAGCAAGAGCGACATAATTGATGTATACACAGAAGAGAGTCGGCCCGAGAATTGAACCCTGTGGCACCCCCATAGAGACTGCCAGAGGTCTGGACAACAGGCCCTCCAATTTGACACACTGAACTCTATCAGATAAGTAGTTGGTGAACCAGGCGAGGCAATCATTTGAGAAACCAAGGCAGTTGAGTCTGCCAATAAGAATGTGGTGATTGACAGAGTCGAAACCCTTGGCCAGGTCGATGAATACAGCTGCACAGTAATGACTTATTACTGGTTATGATATCGTTAAGGACCTTGAGCGTGGCTGAGGTGCACCCATGACCAGCTTGGAAACCAGATTGCATAGTGGAGAAGGTACGATGTGATTCAAAATGGTCAGTAATCTGTTTGTTAACTTGGCCTTCGAAGACCTTAGAGATGCAGGGTAGGATACATATAGGTCTGTAGCAGTTTGGGTCTAGAGTGTCTCCCACTTTGAAGAGGGGGATGACCGCGGCTGCTTTCCAATCTTTGGGAATCTCAGACGATACGAAAGAGAGGTTGAACAGGCTAGTAATAGGGGTTGCAACAATTTCGGCAGATCATTTTAGAAAGAGAGGGTCCAGATTGTCTAGCCCGGCTAATTTGTAGGGGTCCAGATTTTGCAGTTCTTTCAAAACATCAGCTATCTGGATATGGGTGAAGGAGAAAGGGTGGGGGCTTGGGCGGGTTGCTGTGGAGGGTGCCGGGCAGTTGACCCGGGTAGGGGTAGCTGGGTAGGGGTAGCTAGGTGGAAAGCATGGCCAGCCGTAGAGAAATGCTTATTGAAATTCTCAATTATTGTGGATTTGTCAGTTGTAACAGTGTTTCCTAGCCTCAGAGCAGTGGGTAGCTGGGAGGAGGTGCTCTTATTCTCCATGGACTATACAGTGTCCCAGAACTTTTTTGAGTTTGTACTGCAGGATGCAAATTTCTTTTTAAAAAAGCTAGCCTTAGCTTTCCTAACTGCCTGTGTATATTGGTTCTTAGCTTCCCTGAAAAGTTGCATATCATGGGCGCTATTCAATGCTAATGCAGCACGTCACAGGATGTTTTTGTGCTGGTCAAGGGCAGGCAGGTCTGGAGTGAATCAAGGGCTATATCTATTCCTGGTTCTACATTTTTTGAATGGGGCATGCCTATTTAAGATGGTGAGGAAGGCACATTTAAAGAATAACCAGGCATCCTCTACTGTCGGGATGAGGTCAATGTCATTCCAGGATACCCCGGCCAAGTCGATTAGAAAGGCCTGCTCGCAGAAGTGTTTTAGGGAGCGTTTGACAGTGATGAGGGGTGGCCGTTTGCTCGCAGACCCATTACGGATGCAGGCAATGAGGCAGTGATCGCTGAGATCTTGGAGGAAAACAGCAGAGGTGTATTTGGAGGGTGAGTTAGTTAGGATGACATCTATGAGGGTGCCCGTGTTTACGGATTTGGGGTTAAATCTGGTAGGTTCATTGATAAATTGTGTGAGATTGAGGGCATCAAGCTTAGATAGTAGGATGGCTGGGGTGTTAATAAGCATGTCCCAGTTTAGGTCACCTAGCAGCACAAGCTCAGAAGACAGATGGGGGGCAATCAAATCACATATGGTGTCGAGGGCACAGCTGGGGGCAGAGGGTGGTCTATAGCAAGCGGCAACGGTGAGAGAGTTGTTTTTAGGTTAATTTTTAGAAGTAGAAGCTCAAATTGTTTGGGTACAGACCTGGATAGTAAGACAGAACTCTGCAGGTTATCTTTGCAGTAAATTGCAACACCGCCCCCTTTGGCAGTTCTATCTTGTCGGAAAATGTTATAGTTAGGAATGGAAATTTCAAGGTTTTTGGTGGTCTTCCTAAGCCAGGATTGAGACACTATTGGTGGAGTGTGCTAGGGCAGTGAATAAAACAAATTTAGGGAGGAGGCTTCTAATGTTAACATGCATGAAACCAAGGCTTTTACGGTTGCAGAAGTCAACAAATGAGAGAGCCTGCGGGATGGGAGTGGAGGTTGACACAGCAGGCCCTGGATTAACCTATATATTACCAGAGCAACAGAGGAGTTGGATAATGGTACGGCTAAAGGCTAACAGAACTGGATGTCTAGTACGTTCAGAACAGAGAGTAAAAGGAGCAGATTTGTGGGCACGGTAGAATATATTCAAGGCATAGTAGGATGTGAATACAGTGGGGGTAAACCTGTGCATATAGTGATAATGAAAGAGATATTGTCTCTAGAAATAGCATTTAAACCAGGTGATGTCACCGCCTGTGTGGGAGGTAGAACTAAATTGTTAGCCGAGGAGTGTTGAGCAGTGCTAGAGACTCGACAATGAAATAAAACAATAGTTACAAACCAGAACAGCAATCGACACGGCATGGTGACGTTAGGGAAAAGCATGCGTAGCCGGGTGATCATACAAGTCCAGTGCATGGCTTCAGGCAGCTAGCGGGACGGAGCTAGCAGGCTAACAGAAAGGCCTTAGAGGGATGACCTGACGGAGGAAAGTCTGTTGTGGCTCCCTCGTGCAAGTTACATCAGCGGACGGATCAGCAGGGCTCCGTGTGGTAAACCAGGCCAATTGGCAAAATATGTATAGTGGCCGAAGAAATATGTCCGAAGGGCCCCTTAAACCAGCAGTCCAATGTGCTTTAGATAGCTAGCAGGCCGCAGATTAGCGGCTGTGCGTTCAGGGGTCGTTAGCCGCTATAATTCCAGGTGGGGATTTTTTTTTATCATAATAAAAAATAAAAAAAATACTAAAAAAAATTGGTTCAGAGCTTGCGGTAGGAATCCGGAGATATGGAGAAGAATAAGTCCGACTAGCTCTGGTTTGAGTCGCGCTGTACAGACTGGCGAGAGTTGTCCGGGATAAAGGTAGCTGATGACCACTAGCAAAGGATAGCTGACTGCTAGCTAGTGGCTTCGGAATGGATTCGATGGGCCTCGTAAGCCAACAGTCCATTGTGCTCTAGACAGCTAGCATTCAGGGGACGTTAGCTGCGAAGGTCAGAAGGTGAGAAGGTTCAGAGCTTGCGATAGGAATCCGGGGATATGGAGAGAAAAATAGGTCCGGTGTGCTCTGGTTGAATCGCGTGAGCTTTCCGAGCTAGGGGTTAGCTGATGACCGTTAGCTGGCTAATTTATGTTGGAGAGATTCCAGTAAAAGAGGCAGAGAAAAATACTTTAGAGAAAAAGCAGGTCCTCACCACATTGGGTGAGGCGGGTTGCAGGAGAGTATTTTGAAGTAAGGATTTAGAAAAATATAAAAAGATATGCGAAGAAAAATATATTAAAATATATATATACATGGGACACGACAAGACGAAGGACAAATACGTCTGACTGCTACGCCATCTTGGATTATCAGGTGGATGGATTATCTTGGCAAAGGATAAATGCTCACTAACAGGGATGTAAACAAATTTGTGAACATATTTGAGAGAGGGATCTTTTATTTCAGCTGATGAAACATTGAACCAACATGCTGTGTTTATAGTTTTGTTCAGTTTTTAAGGAAACATTTTAAGGAAACTATATGGCATGCGCCAAGTTTATAAATATCAATATTTTTGTGCTTGTGCAGTCTTTTCAGAAACAGCGCAGCAGATACTAGTGTAAAATGTATGCAACGATTATAAATGAGGCCCCTGGGTGGTAGACTTGTTAGACATAAAATATGTCTAATCAAATACAAAATTCAACATCATTTCAACCACCAAGTAAGTATATACAGTTGAAGTCGGAAGTTTACATACACTTAGGTTGGAGTCATTACAACTCATTTTTCAACCACTCCAAAAATGTCTTGTTAACAAACTATAGTTTGTCTACATCTACTTTGTGCATGACACAAGTCATATTTTCCAACAATTGTTTACAGACAGATTATTTCACTTATAATTCACTGTATAACAATTCCCACCGGGTCAGAAGTTTACATACACTAAGTTGACTGTGCCTTTAAACAGCTTGTAAAATTCCAGAAAATGATGTCATGGCTTTAGAAGGTTCTGATAGGCTAACTGACATCATTTGAGTCAATTGGAGGTGTAGTTGTGGATGTATTTCAAGGCCTACCTTCAAACTCAGTGCCTCTTTACTTGACATCATGGGAAAATCAAAAGAAATCAGCCAAGACCTCAGAAAAATTTTGTAGACCTCCACAAGTCTGGTTCATCCTTGGGAGCAATTTCCAAACGCTCGAAGGTACCACGTTCATCTGTACAAACAATATTACGCAAGTATAAACACCATGGGACCACGCAGCAATTATACCGGTCAGGAAGGAGATGCCTTCTGTCTCCCTGAGGTGAATGTACTTTGGTGCGAAAAGTACAAATCAATCCCAGAATAAAGGACCTTGTGAAGATGCTGGAGGAAACAGGTACAAAGTATCTATATCCACAGTAAAACGAGTCCTATATTGGCATAACCTGAAAAGCGGCTCACTAAGGAAGAAGCCACTGCTCCAAAACCGTGATAAAAAAGCCAGACTACAGTTTGTAACTGCACATGGGGACAAAGATGGTACTTTTGTCCTCTGGTCTGATGAAACAAAAATGTAAATGTTTGGCCATAATGACCATCGTTATGTTTGCAGGAGAAAAGGGGAGGCTTGCAAGCCGAAGAACACCATCCCAACCGTGATGCACGGGGGTGGCAGCATCACGTTGTGAGGGTGCTTTGCTGCAGGAGGGACTGGTGCACTTCATGAGCAAGGGAAATTATGTGGATATATTGAAGCAACATCTCAAGACATCAGTCAGGAAGTTAAAGCTTGGTCGCAAATAGGTCTTCCAAATGGACAATGACACCAAGCATACTTCCAAAGGTGTGGCAAAATGGCTTAAGGACAACAAAGTCAAGGTATTGGAGTGGCCATCACAAAGCCCTGACCTCAATCCCATAGAAAATTTGAAATTTAAAAAACGTGTGCGAGCAAGGAGGCCTACACACCAGCTCTGTCAGGCGGAATGGGCCAAAATTCACCCAACTTATTGTGGGAAGCTTGTGGAAGGCTACCCGAAACATTTGACCCAAGTTAAACTATTTAAAGGCAATGCTACCAAATACTAATTGAGGGTATGTAAACTTGTGACCCACTGGGAATGTGATGAAAGGAATAAAAGCTGAAATAAATTATTCTCGCTACCTTTATTCTGATATTTCACATTCTTAAAATTAAGTGGTGATCCTAACACAGAGAATGTTTACTAGGATTAGATGAAACTGAATTTAAATGTATTTGGCTATGGTGTATGTAAACTTCTGACTTCAACTGTATATTGAATATAGGATGAAAAAGATTTTCTTTGTTTCTTTATGGAATTTTCTACAGAATTTCAATATATTCTGTACATAGATCTGATCATTATTTTGAAATTACATTGATGTAATAGGTTAAGTCAATGTTTTTAAGTAGACGTTTTACCCTCATTTTAATATTTACACTGCTGGTAGAAATGAGATGGAAACAGCACTGGTTGATTACTTTTTTCAAAACCAATGTATTTTCCACATTGATTCCATGACACAATACGTTGACAAATTACGCTGAAACAACGTCGATTCAACCAGTGTGTGCCCGGTAGGTTGCTACTATGCTGTGTTCCAAAACATCCTTGTCTGAGCTCCTCTGTTTCCTGCGCTCACTTGACAATGTTACATCAGTCTGAAAACTTTAGAGGCAATTTGTTGTTGAAAAGCATTTAGTTATGTTTTTCCAAAGCTTCTTGTGAGAGTCGAAGGCCAGGCTACCTTTTGGGACAATTCAAATTTCTTCACCAAGGCTTGGGGGATCATCTGGCATTTCACATTCTCCAGAGTCTTGGCTGGAAGTCAACAAACACGGCAATGGAAAGAGGAGCTCACCCCCATTAGCCTTAATTAGAAGGTACTTACAAAGGTCATCCATGGTGGAACACTTGTTGTGAAAAGAACACAAGGTATCCCAGGGACTTATTAGACCCTCTATGGAGATAGGAACTGAAGTTCATCATCATAAAGTATGTCTCTGTTTGAAAACGATAATGAAGAAAAATCCAATTACACATCACTCGTAAATTTAGTCCCTTGGGGGTACACACCATAACACATCTCTGACCAATTACAGGGTAACTGCTCTCAGGTTGCAATGATCCTACGATTCTGTTTATAGAGTTATGAAGAAACAACACAGCGAACAATTTTGTCTTTATTGCCGTCTGTGCCAGAATACAGAGAGGCTTTGAACATAACAAAAAAAGGTTATTAGAAATATACAAAAACTACAGGTAACCAAATATAGGGGTATAAATCTTTCCATCACGTGGTCGTTTAATACAAGACTAAACAAAGAATAACAAGAAACTTAAAAGGCCCTCTTGTTCAGTTACATATCTCAGTGACATTCTCTCTGTCCCTCAAAAATGCAGTAAAATGCATAACAGAGAGGGATAATTAATTGAACTGTAAAAAGCTCAATCGATTTAAAATTAAACCATAGCAAAAGGTGGGGCATAAACTTCGCTTTGTTTTTGGTGGTATTTTGATTTCACATAATATATCAGTAAAGTCATTACCTAATTCAATTTCATACATAGTTCCCCAGTAAGACAATTAATGTGACCAAGTTAATACAGTACTTGATCTCATCCTCTAGACAGTCATGTTTTGGTTTGATCTGGGTAATTGGGTGATGCTTGGTTTCACTTTTGTAAATCCAGGAACCATTATTTGTACTCTTTTTGATGCTGCTATTGTTCATTCCTCTACAAATATTGCATTATATTACTTTCTACGAATCACTGATTGGTGCTTTGAATTGACCTAGGCTAGATCATAAGGACTGGTAATAGTAACACTTCTTAATTTCTTTTTTCTCAGATATCTACTGCCGGTATAAAAAAATGGCTATAAATACATCACATTTAACAAACCATATAAAACAGATCAAGTATAAATAGGGCACAAAGAAACTGGTATCTGGTGTGTCAATGGAAAAATACTGTGTTTAAGTTATAAACAATGGCTGTACTTTCTAGTTGCCTGTGCTTATGTCTACAGTAAGTAGTGTGCCAACTGTTCCTATTGATGTGTTTGACATGACTTAAGTCCAGTGCATTCATGCTCTGATACGAGATACTCTACATGAAATATTGTTTTGGGTAATTTACATCATGGATATTCAACATTGACAGGACTTGTTTTTCCTGTTACATTCTTGACAGGAAGAGTCCTCTATACTCAATGAATCTCCACATCCTTGTTGGGTTACATGGTTGACACCCCTCATTTCCGTGACAGCAGCTGGTTCTCCAAGTCCTCCAATCGAGCAGTCATCCCCGCCAGTAGAAAAGAGTTAAGGAAATAAACACATCATTCCATTTTATGGTCAAATGGGCTGAACGAATGAAGTTGAGCTGAGTTTAATGATGTTGTAGTAGAAGAATCATATGGCTTTTTTTATGGGATTAATTTTGGTCCGAATCCTAATTTGAAATGTGTGCACTAAACTTGGACTTAAATCATGCATTGATGTTGATGGGAAGATCTGTGCAAAAACTTGAGTTACAGACACTGACATATTTGGGCCAACAGTATATCACTTAAATGCATATATATTAAGTACTTAAGGTACAGTGCCTTTGGAAAGTATTCAGACCACTTGACTTTTTCCACATTTTGTTAGGTTAAAACTTTATTCTAAAATTGATTAAATTGTTGATTTTTCGACTCAATCTACACATAATACCCCATAATGACAAAGCAAAAACAGTTTATACATTTTTGCTAATTTATAAATAATAACAATTCTGAAATATCACATATACATAAGTATTCAGACCCTTTACTCAGTACTTTGTTGAAGCGCCTTTGGCAGTGCTTACAGCCTCGAGTCTTCTTGAGTATGACGCTACAAGCTTGACACCTGTATTTGGGGAGTTTCTCCCAGTCTCCTCTGCAGATCCTCTCAGCTCTGTCAGGTTGGATGGGGATCGTTGCTGCACAGCTATTTTCAGGTCTCTCCAGAGATGTTAGATCGGGTTCAAGTCCGGGCTCTGGCTGGGCCGCCCAAGGACATTCAGAGACTTACCCCGAAGCCACTCCCATGTTGTCTTGGCTGTGTACTTAGGGTAGTTGTCCTGTTGGAAAGGGAACCTTTGCCCACTTGTCTGAGACCCCGAGTGCTCTGGAGCAGGTTTTCATTAAGGATCACTCTGTACTTTTCTCTGTTCATCTTTGCCTCAATCCTGACTAGTCTCCCAGTCCCTGAAAAATATCCCCACAGCATCATGCTGCCACCACCATGCTTCACCGTAGAGATGGTGCCAAGTTTCCTCCAGACGTGACGCTTGGCATTCAGGCCAAAGAGTTCAATCTTGGTTTCATCAGACCAGAGAATCTTATTTCTCGTGGTCTAAGAGTCTTTAGGTGCTTTTTGGAAAACTCCAAGGGGGCTGTCATGTACCTTTTATTGAGGAGTGGATTTCGCCTGTTCGCTCTACCATAAAGGCCTGATTGGTGGAGTGCTGCAGAGATGGTTGTCCTTCTCGAAGGTTCTTCCATCTCCACAGAGGAACTCTAGAGATCTGTCAGAGTGACCATCGGGTTCTTGGTCACCTCCCTGATCAAGACCCTTCTCTCCCGATTGTTCAGTTTTGCCATGCGACCAACTCTAGGAAGAGTCTTGTGGTAGTCGTTCCAAACTTCTTCCATTTAAGATCGATGGAGGCCACAGTGTTTTTGGGGACATTCAAAGCTGCAGAAATGTTTTGGTACCCTTCCCCAGATCTGTGCCTGGACACAATACTGTCTCACATCTCTATGGACAATTACTTCAACCTCATGGCTTGATTTTTGCTCTGACATACAATGTCAACTGTGGGACCTTGTATAGACAGGTGTGTGCCTTTAAAAATCATGTCCAATCAAGTTGTGGAAACATCTCGAGGGTGGAGCAGGATGCACTTGAGCTCAATTTTGAGTCTCAGAGCAAAGGGTCTGAATATTTTTCTAAAAACCTGTTTTCGCTTTGTCATTATGGGTTATTGTGTGTAGATGATTTAGAAAAATGTAATCTATTTTAAAATAAAGCTGTAACGTAACAAAATGTGGAAAAGTCAAGGGGTCTGAATTCTTTCCGAAGGCACTAACAACTTTATGGCCTAAAAAAACATTTATATAAACTACATAAAGTATTTTGTTATAGTAATTGTTATCACAAAACTGTAAAATGTTAGGACAAAATAAGGTAGTATCTGAAATATCTGGATCAATAGCCATCAGTAAATCTAATCTACTAGCACAAATGTTATAATGGGCGCTGCACAAAAAAATATGTCCTCCCTATGAAAAGTAGCCATGTGCACAGTCAATCAAAAGATACTTATGTGCAATGGCATGATGGAGACTGACGTGAAATTCCACTGCAACAGAAGTGCCATTAACTCCTCATCACCTCTAATCCCTAAGCATTTACAAGGAAAAAAACAATTGGTCTTTGAAACGTTGTCCTTTCAGATAGTGTTCCCTCTTTGGACTAATCTGTTTCTAGAGTCTTTGAGTAAACAGTGATCCACTTTACACAGTGATGAATATATTAGGTATGTTACGCTTAAGTTAAGTGATAGTTTACCATGTAGACCAGAACAGACATGATCATGCTTTACTGACTCAGAACTGATACATGTTTTTTCATGAATGTTACCTTTTATGAAAGTGATAAGAATCCAACACAAATATATACATATGAGTTTAAACAAATCTCTTTTCATTTTTGGCTGGATTCCGACACAGTTTAAGCCTAGTCCTGGAATAAAAAGCATGCTTAACGAAGAATCTCCATTGAAAAACATTTTAGTCCAGTATTAAGCTTAATCTGGGTCCAGGAAACTGGACATTAATGTATATGTTGATGACTGTTTTGAGTATTCATTGTGCCCTTTGATGTCCAATCATTTTTAATATTGTCCAGAGAGCTAAATAATCATTTAACCAGAGACAGCAAACACTGGTTGATTTTATTTTCAGGCCAATTTTCTGGCTTTGTGGAGACAAAAACAAATTTAAAAAAAGATTGTGGCAAGTGCAAAATATAATAAAGACTAGAGGAACAGGCACCCTGACTAGTATAAATTAACAATATTTGGGTGTGTGTTAGCTTTGTCTCAGCTACGAGTGTGTATATAAGTTATGCTTATATACTGTTCTGCCTGAGGCTATGGAATCCTGACCTGGTCACCGGACGTGCTACCTGTCCCAGACATGCTGTTTTCAACTCTCTAGAGACAGCAGGAGTGGTAGAGATACTCTTAATGATTGGCTATGAAAAGCCAACTGACATTTACTCCTGAGGTGTTGACTTACTGCACCCTCGACAACTACTGTGATTATTATTATTTGACCATGCTGGTCATTTATGAACATTTGAACATCTTGGCCATGTTCTGTTATAATCTCCACCCGGCAGAGCCAGAAGAGGACTGGCCACCCCTCATAGCCTGGTTCCTCTAGGTTTCTTCCTAGGTTTTGGCCTTTCTAGGGAGTTTTTCCTAGCCACCGTGCTTCTACACCTGCATTACTTGCCGTTTGGGATTTTAGGCTAGGTTTCTGTACAGCACTTTGAGATATCAGCTGATGTACGAAGGGCTATATAAATACATTTGATTTGATACAAAGTTCACGTTAAATGAACAGGAACTGTATATAAAAGGATATGTTTTGTTGTCAGCTGCTCCAGCGTGGTCATTGTGGCTTGCTGGAACTCAACCAGACTCTCACAGGAACATGGGTTTTTTACCTCAATCTCTCCCTGGCTCTCCTCTGAAAACACACATTTACATAATTTAGCAGACACTCCTATCCAGAGAAACTCATGCATTTCTCCCCCCTTCCTGGTACCCAATGGGAATCAAACCCACAACCCTGGTGTTGCAAGCGCCATGCTCAACCAACTGAGCCACAGGGGATCACATACACATTCTGAAAAAGTAACTTTCTCTCCAAATTAAGAAATGTAAGGAGGTGTCTATTGTGTAAAAAGTATTTAACCTCATCTTCTCTATTAATCTTTGCCTGACTTGATGGTGCTCTAAAATAACAAGTTCTGATTATGTTGTGATTTGCTTTGATCATAGAATAGAATACCTGCACAGATGTTGAGCTTGAGGTTCTCTGCTATCTGGTTGATGAAAGTGAAGTCAGTGGTATAAAAGAAGTGCTTGTCGTGTGGCTCCGAGGCAATCTCGCGCAGCTCATCCTCCACGGCCTTCCCAACGCCAACAGCATACATAGTGATACCTGGCACACAGGAAAACGCAGTATCTCACTGAAGTCCTGAATTGTATTTGATTGCAA
Source organism: Oncorhynchus mykiss (assembly GCF_057628025.1). Taxonomy (NCBI): domain Eukaryota; kingdom Metazoa; phylum Chordata; class Actinopteri; order Salmoniformes; family Salmonidae; genus Oncorhynchus; species Oncorhynchus mykiss. Next base: position 28,766,667 of record NC_143028.1, on the reverse strand, counting down.
GCACTGTTTTGTTGAAACATCTAGCCACACAAAAGTAGTGAATGGCAGTCGATTTGGATATATTTGTTGTCTTTAAGTAGTAGGCTTTCATATTTCATAACCATGTTACATGAGCTCTCATAGAAAGATATTCAAATCTTAATGTTCTTGGTCTTATGGAAACATTACTGCAGAAGCTTTATAATACATTAGGCAAATAAATTACAGCCCGTGTGTCATCTACAGTACCTGCTTCTTTGGCTTTCTTGGCCCACTCGGTGATGTCGTCTTGAGAGCGGCCGTCAGTGAAGACCAGGCCCACACGAGGGACATTCTTGCGGGCACCCTCGGCCTCTGAGAAGCTGTTCTCTACCATATGCTTGAGAGCCAGGCCCGTCATGGTGCCCTTCTCCATGTACTCCACATTCATCACCGCCTTCTTGATGTCAACCGCCGTCTGGTACATGTTGAGGGAGAACTCGGTTCGCACGCGACTGGAGTACTGCACTAGGCCCACTCGTGTCCCGTGCGCCGACACGTCCAGGGAGTCTACCACCTGGTTTACAAACTGCTTTACCAGCTTAAAGTTCTGGGGACGCACACTCTTGGAGCCGTCGATGAGGAGGACCAGGTCAATGTTGGCTGATCTGCAGGCTGGGTGGGACAAGGGGCGAATCAGGGCACTTTTCATACAGTAACATGCCCTTGTTGCATTTACCATGCATGGATTGTTGGTCTTTCATAAAACACTGTGGGATTCATCAGAAACAGCTCATTTGGCAGTGTTCTCTTGATGAAGGGCTTTTTTATATTTTTCCCTATAAAAATTAACTTACAAAGAGGGAAAGACGTAGGAGGACTATTCATACCAAACTTTAAATTGTATTTCCAAGCAGCATTTTGCCCAATCCTAATTTGGTTTAGAGATGATTCTTCTGCCCCCTTGCTGAGTATAGAGAGACATGGAAGAGATGTTCGTCACTGATATATCCCTTTAACAATGTAAACTACGCTTTGGTCCTATTAGTGCTAACACAATTTCTATTGGTGCAAAATTAAATGCTATGCTCCGCTATTTGACAATGCTTTGTGGTCTGGAGAGCAGTATTTTGCATCCCCCAAATAGTCCAAATGTGGAATCCGTACCCTTGCTGATATCATGGACAGCAATGTTTGAGAACATTCCAAACATTACAAATCAAATCATTTTTTCTGTATTTACAATTTAGGTCAGCTATTCTGGACTATGGAGTCCCTTGGGAAACCCAACTACCGACCACCCAATGATGGGATTTATAAATACATTATCTGGGATGGTGACATGTTGGCTGGGCGGGGTTGGGAGAACGAGATGAAAGGTTGGGGGTAGAGGCCACCTTTTTTATTTTCCTGTTTATACTGAATTTATTATTACAAACTTTTGAGTGGTAGCCTATGGGTAATGGATAATGTACCTGTAACCTACCGAACAAAAATAATACACTGTGGAATGTGCAGTTATTATGCATTTTAACAGGTCCTTACTGTAAAACTTTCTCAATTACTTGCATGGCTAAATATTTTATTTTGGAAGAGGTTATATTTATATTATATTTGTAGGTTATGCAATTCCAGTCCTAGAGCACATTAGATATTAGATATGATTTTCTAGATACTACAGAGGGACAACTGAATGGTAGTAGTTGTATAGAGCCATTGCATCCTGGTGAACCACAGGAGTTGTAGAGGGTATTAGAGGATATTCATTATTGTATTCATTGGGTGTGTGAGGTATACTTACTTCTGCAGCCTTTGCCATCCTCCGCCAGTAGCTGTGCCTCAGGACAGATGCAGTAGTAGGATCCTGGTGTGCTGACACACTGGTGCTCACAGCCATGCACCACTGTGTTACACAGGTCAAGATCTGTGGAAGACAAACACACATGGAGAGACTGACAAACTGAGGGGCAATGGATGAGAAGTGTGTAGTGTCATAGGTTATGTCCAAGATCAATGGAATGCGATGGGTTCAAATAGAATTTGTATTGTTAGGAATACTTTAGTTGCTTTTGATTGAGCTTGCTTGGAGCACTTCAACCAATGACCAATCCCAAACGTGCAAACTGGCACTCCTGACAGGCACAATCAAGTGCTAAAAATATTACAAAGAAAACATTATTTGAACTCAGGTCTGATCAAAACTAAACAAAATCCTGTTTTGTGCAAGTAATAAGGACAGAAAATATGTATTTTAAGCTTGATAAGTACAGGATAGTATGTAGATTTGTTGAGTTTGCAATGTTCACCACAAATCTCTCACTCAAATATGCTGTTGTATACATCTGTCCCTATGTATTCTACTGTTTGGCCTGATGGCCTCACTAACTTGAGTTTGAAGTGTTGTATTCACAGGTGAAGGTGCATGGGGTGGCGATACAGATCTGCTTACAGTCATGCACGCAGGTCTATCATTGTATCATACAAACAGATACACTGATTACAGCTTGAAGGGAAGGTTGTGGTTTCGTGCCCAGGATTCTTCTATTGTTTGAGACGTTCTATACCAACTTGGACTCTCAAGTATTCCTAAGGAAGATCATACTTCTTGGGGATTGTTTTGCCAGGGTCGGCCAGGACCACATTTGAAGAGGCATGATAAGGAGGAAGGTGTCAGCAATACCAACTCAAATGGAGTTATTCTCCTAACCAAATTTGTAGAATATGACCTTGTCATCTTCAATCAGAAAAACAAATTCAAAACATCCTGGATGCATCCACACAATGGCATATCATTGGCTGTCATTGTCTGAGGTAAGGATTGTTGTGTTGTGAACATCCCAAGAGCGATGACGAGTCCCAGCAACTTTTGGAAAGGACAGATCCCTTGATCCGCTCCATTATGTCCAGTAGACTAATAAATAAAAAGGGTGAAAACTAGGGCTAAGACGGCCAAGACGTCTGAGAGATACCAGCAAACTGCACCTCAGGATGCACCTCTTGGTGCTGAATTCCCCAAAGAATAACCTGAGGATATCGAAACATACTGGAGCATGCTCAAGTCCACCATGCTCAACACCTTCAAGAATACCATTGTCTATGAGATCAAAAAGCACAAGGACTGATTTGATAACATGACCAAACTTGTATAACCCAGCGACACAAAACCAATAAACGTTTGCGCTTGACAGAATGACATAAGCTTTTAAGCTAAAAGAGAGACTCACCGCAGAGCGAAGGTAAATGTCCAACCTTGAGTGAGGGACTCAAACACAGGAAAGGCACTGGAGATCCTACATCTGGTGGACCCTGTCGATACCAGAGGCTTCTTCCATGCCACCAAGGCATTATACAAACCCAGTTACTGTAGCCTAAACCCATTCCGCTTAAAAGATGGACATAAGCTGCTGAATGATGAATCAATGACAAAGACTCCTACTCCTCCCAGAATCACATTGCGGCTTTCGTACAACCAGAGGCACAGACACGCAAGGAGCAAAAGCAAACAATTTACATGGCCTTTATGACCTTACAAAAGTATTTGAATCTATGAACTATGATGCCCTTTGGCTGACAAACTCACCAGGGTACTGTGATCAGTAACAGTGGTGCTAAAATGTAATCCTTAAAATTGAAACCTGGGGTGAAACTGGATCATTGTCCCCACCCATTCTTCATTGCTGCCATCATTCACCTTACAGCTCGAATCTGTTTCAAGGAGTCCAAACCTAAACAAATTCAAGACAAACAGCAAATAGGTTTTCATCATGGAGCTCCGGTATGCACATGACAATGCCATATCTGCCCACTTGGAAGAACACATACTGGGGATCCTGGATGCCTTCGCAAAGACGTACACAGTCCTAGGTCTGGCACTAAACACAAAAAAGACACCAAGCCCGACCTGATAAGACAACACCGCCCAAAACAATACGTGTTGGCAATACCAGACAACACAGGCCACAACAATATATATTGACTATATCACCCCCGTAAATGTGGATCACTTTCAATACCGTTGTAGCGGTTTTCTTGAGTCGAAGGAGAGGCGGACCAAAACGCAGCGTGGCTATTATTCATGGTTCTTTAATAAAGGAACTATACATGAATATACTAACAAAACAAGAAATGTATATAATTAAAAAAAAATATATATATATATATATTTTTTTTTTTTTTTTTTTTTTTTTAAACAGCCCTATCTGGTGCAAACACAGAGACAGGAACAATCACCCACAAAACCCAACACCAAACAGGCTACCTAAATATGGTTCCCAATCAGAGACAATGACTAACACCTGCCTCTGATTGAGAACCATATCAGGCCAAACATAGAAATAGACAAACTAGACATGTAACATAGAATGCCCACTCAGATCACACCCTGACCAAACAAAACATAGAAACATACAAAGCAAACTATGGTCAGGGTGTGACAACCGTGGAAGCTTTCTCTCCTCTAAAGCTAAATTAGCAGTGGAGCATTTGCCAGACTGGGGAAATTAGTGTTTGACTATGGTGATATTCAGGTCACAACTTAATAAGTAAGTCCTCATCTACAAAGCTGTAGTTCTTCCAACCCTAATGTATGGGGAAACCAAAACCACATACAGTAAGCACCACCAAAGATTCCTCTGCAAAATCATGAAGATCAGATGGGAAGACAGGTGCACCAACACCTGTGTCCTGAAGGAGTGTGGTAGCAGAATCAGAATTAGTTAGGTAACATTGATAAATAAGATGTCTATTTATATAATAATGCTTATGTGAGATATTTGTCATTAGAATGTCTTCTTTTGGATAATACTGTTGGCAGTTTGCAGTTATCCCTTCTCTGCTAGGGCTTAGTCACTTGGGCCCCAGAGAGGGGAGAGGTCAGGCCTGTCTTCTTATGGGAATGTGTCTGTAACTATTACATGTCCCCTCTGAGGTTGCCCTTATCTTGATTTTTGACCTAAGAGGCTCAATGTCTTTTCTGAACTTGTCCAGGAGGGGGTGTATTTGATATACAGTGGGGCAAAAAAGTATTTAGTCAGCCACCAATTGTGCAAGTTCTCCCACTTAAAAAGATGAGAGAGGCCTGTAATTTTCATCATAGGTACACTTCAACTATTACAGACAAAATTAGAGAAAAAAATCCAGAAAATCATATTGTAGGATTTTTAATGCATTTATTTGCAAATTATGGTGGAAAATAAGTATTTGGTCAATAACAAAAGTTTATCTCAATACTTTGTTATATACCCTTTGTTGGCAATGACAGAGGTCAAATGTTTTCTGTAAGTCTTCACAAGGTTTTCACACACTGTTGCTGGTATTTTGGCCCATTCCTCCATGCAGATCTCCTCTAGAGCAGTGATGTTTTGGGGCTGTTGCTGGGCAACACAGACTTTCAACTCCCTCCAAAGATTTTCTATGGGGTTGAGATCTGGAGACTGGCTAGGCCACTCCAGGATCTTGAAATGCTTCTTACGAAGCCACTCCTTCGTTGCCCGGGCGGTGTGTTTGGGATCATTTTCATGCTGAAAACCCCAGCCACGTTTCATCTTCAATGCCCTTGCTGATGGAAGGAGGTTTTCACTCGAAATCTCTCGATACGTGGCCCCATTCATTCTTTCCTTTACACGGATAAGTCGTCCTGGTCCCTTTGCAGAAAAACAGCCCCAAAGCATGATGTTTCCACCCCCATGCTTCACAGTAGGCATGGTGTTCTTTGGATGCAACTCAGCATTCTTTGTCCTCCAAACACGACGAGTTGAGTTTTTACCAAAAAGTTATATTTTGGTTTCATCTGACCATATGACATTCTCCCAATCTTCTTCTGGATCATCCAAATGCTCTCTAGCAAACTTCAGACGGGCCTGGACATGTACTGGCTTAAGCAGGGGGACACGTCTGGCACTGCAGGATTTGAGTCTTCGGCGGCGTAGTGTGTTACTGATGGTAGGCTTTGTTACTTTGGTCCCAGCTCTCTGCAGGTAATTCACTAGGTCCCCCTGTGTGGTTCTTGGATTTTTGATCACCATTCTTGTGATCATTTTGACCCCACGGGGTGAGATCTTGCGTGGAGCCCCAGATCGAGGGAGATTATCAGTGGTCTTGTATGTCTTCCATTTCCTAATAATTGCACCCACAGTTGATTTCTTCAAACCAAGCTGCTTACCTATTGCAGATTCAGACTTCCCAGCCTGGTGCAGGTCTACAATTTTGTTTCTGGTGTCCTTAGACAGCTCTTTGGTCTTGGCCATAGTGGAGTTTGGAGTGTGACTGTTTGAGGTTGTGGACAGGTGTCTTTTATACTGATAACAAGTTCAAACAGGTGCCATTAACCTCTTGAACATCTGGGGGCAGTATTTCATTTTTGGATGAAAAACGTTCCTGTTTCAAACAAGATGCGGGGGTGGCAGGGTAGCCTAGTGGTTAGAGCGTTGGACTAGTAACCGGAAGGTTGTGAGTTCAAACCCCCGAGCTGACAAGGTACAAATCTGTCGTTCTGCCCCTGAACAGGGGGCAGTTCTGTTCCCAGGCCGTCATTGAAAATAAGAATTTGTTCTTAACTGACTTGCCTGGTTAAATAAAGATAAAATAAAAAATAAAAAAGATATTTTGTCACGAAAAGATGCTCGACTATGCATATAATTGACAGCTTTGGAAAGAAAACACTCTGACATTTCCAAAACTGCAAAGATATTGTCTGTGAGTGCCACAGAACTAATGCTACAGGCGAAACCAAGATGAAATTTCATACAGGAAGTGAGCCAGATTTTTGAGGCGCTGTGTTCCAATGTCTCCTTATATGGCTGTGAATGCGCAAGGAGAGAGCCTACACTTTCTGTCGTTTCCCCAAGGTGTTTGCAGCATTGTGACGTATATGTAGGCATATCATTGGAAAATTGACCATAAGACACTACATTTACCAGGTGTCCGCTCGGGGTCCTCCGTCGAAACTATTGCGTAATTTCCAGGTGCGCGCATTTTTCCATTTTGAACAGAGGAGAAACCAAACTGCCACGAGTGACTTATCATCAAATAGATATGTGAAAAACACCTTGAGGATTGATTCTAAACAACATTTGCCATGTTTCTGTCGATATTATGGAGTTAATTTGGAAAAAGTTTGCGTTGTAATGACTGAATTTTCTGTTTTTTTTCTCAGCCAAACATGATGAACAAAATGGAGCGATTTCTCCTACACAAATAATATTTTTGGAAAAACTGAACATTTGCTATCTAACTGAGAGTCTCCTCATTGAAAACATCCGAAGTTCTTCAAAGGTAAATTATTTTATTTGAATGCTTTTCTTGTTTTTGTGAAAATGTTGCCTGCTGAATGCTAGGCTTAATGCTATGCTAGCTATCAATACTCTTACACAAATGCTTGTGTAGCTATGGTTGAAAAGCATTTTTTGAAAATCTGAGATGACAGTGTTGTTAACAAAAGGCTAAGCTTGTGAGCCAATATATTTACTTCATTTCATTTGCGATTTTCATGAATAGTTAACGTTGCATAATGGTAATGAGCTTGAGGCTATAATTATGCTCCCGGATACGGGATTGCTCGTCGCAACAGGTTAATACAGGTAACGAGTGGAGGACAGAGGAACCTCTTAAAGAAGAAGTTACAGGTCTGTGAGAGTCAGAAATCTTGCTTGTTTGTAGGTGACCAAATACTTATTTTCCACCATCATTTGCAAATAAATTAATTAAAAATCCTACAATGTGATTTTCTGGATTTCTTTTTCTAATTTTGTCTGTCATAGTTGAAGTGTACCTATGATGAAAATTACAGGCCTTTCTCATCTTTTTAAGTGCGAGAACTTGCACAATTGGTGGCTGACTAAATACTTTTTTGCCCCACTGTATGCCATTGGATGGGGTAATGTTTTTGGTTCTAAGTGGTACCAAGAACGAGATAAGAACTTAGTTTAGGAGACCAAACTGAAAGATAATTTATAGCCAATGCTGTCTGGCTATGTGTGTCTTTGCTATAAAGGATCTCAGTTGCCAATATGTAAGCACTCTCAGAGAATTCATTTATAGACACTGAATTGATCTGAGAGTCACAGGGCTATGGTGAAGCTCATAGAATTAAAGATGGACTTTATGATAACTCTGACTTGTGTGTGGTTTGCTCTCATGATTTGGTAACACAGGAAATTTCCACGACAAGGAGGCAAACATTAACACTTCTTGATGCACCCATCCCGTTATAGCGGGATCATTTTCGTCAACATCCGCTGAATTGCAGAGCGCCAAATTCAAATTAAATTACTAAAAATATTACATTTTCATGAAATCACATGTGCAATATAGCAAAACACAGCTTAGCTTGTTGTTAATCCACCTGTTGTGTCAGATTTCAAAAAAGCTTTTTGGTGAAAGCATACCAAGCGGTTATGTAAGGACATCTCTCTCAGCAGACAAAACATTACAAACAGCTAAGCAGCCATCTTCGGATGTTTGCACTCACGAGACTCCCAGTTACCCAATAAATGTTCCTTTTGTTCCATAAAGATTATTTTATATCCAAAATGCCTCCATTTGGTTGGCGTGTTATGCTCAGCAATCCACAGGTTCGAGCGGTCACGACCGTGCAGACGAAAATTCCAAATAGTATCCGTAAAGTTCGTAGAAACATGTCAAACGTTTTTTATAATCAATCCTCAGGTTGTTTTTACAATATATAACCGATAATATTTCAACCGGACTGTAGCTTCTTCAATAGGAGAGAGAGAGAAAATGTCTGCTCCAAGATGTTGCACATGCAAAATGCTGCTGGCACCCAGCCATCCAATGACACGATGTGAACTTTCTCGCTCATTTTTCAAAATAAAAGCCTGAAACTATGTCTAAAGACTGTTCACACCATGTGGAAGCCATAGGAAATGAATCTGGTTGATATCCCTTTAAATGGAGCGAAGGCAGGCAATGGAACAGAGAGCTTTCAGGAAAAACAGCATTTCCGGGTTGGATTTTCGTCAGGTTTGCGCCTGCAATATCAGTTCTGTTATACTCACAGACAATATTTTGACAGTTTTGGAAACTTTAGGGTGTTTTCTATCCTAATCTGACAATTATATGCATATTCTAGATTCTGGGCCTGAGAAATAGGCAGTTTCATTTGGGTACGTTTTTCATCCAAACATCAAAATACTGCCCCCTACATTCAACATGTATGTAAGTCTAAGCCCTTGGTTCGCAATATCTACTAAGCTAACATATGGAATTGTTTTAAGATGGTCATATGATGGATCATTTAGCTATTTGATTTGAAATTTTAGGACCCCTGTAGGTATATTTTTTTTTTTAAAGAAAAAAAAGGCCTTTACTGTCATAGCCCATACAAATCTTTTTTTATTTTATTTTTTTATTTTTATTTTTTTATTTTATTTATCCGTTATTTTACCAGGTAAGTTGACTGAGAACACGTTCTCATTTGCAGCAACGACCTGGGGAATAGTTACAGGGGAGAGGAGGGGGATGAATGAGCCAATTGTAAACTGGGGATTATTAGGTGACCGTGATGGTTTGAGGGTGTGAATAACACATTTATAAAACAGACAGTAAATATAATAACAATGAGGAATAATGTTTTGAAGTGTCTGTCTTATGTCTAGGAGATATATATACAGTATAAGCAACTCAGGATGTTTTATATATATATTTTTTAGACCCAAATTTACCCACTTTGGCTATGGAACTTCTTACACCTTATTCACATTGTGCCATTTATATGGTCCGGTACTGGGTTACCGAATGACGACTCCCCTGAAGGTTGTGTGCGTCGTAGAGCAAAACAAGTGAGTGCTAATTGTTCCTGAGAGTCCTACCTGTCGATGTTGTTGTTGCTCAAACATTTCTGTCTGGACAGTCAGTTTCCGAAATTAGGTCGTAGGCATCAGAAAGTTCAGACAACTGCCGTAAAGCTTGTGGATGTTGTAGAGCAAAACAAACAACGACATGGGGTGATGAGTTGCTAGCTCAAACGGTTCGGGTTTACCAGACAATTTCGTGATGATTGTCTTGTTCAGATCCTCTCATGTGTAGAAAAACACAGCTTTCACAAGCTCCATGTTATGGAATGGGCACAAGCTTTATATCGATGGAAAATGGGTATTGAGCTGCAGCCACCGAAAGAAACGATAAGTCTCTAACAGAAACACACAGGAAGCTATTCAATATTCAAAATGACGTGAAGTATTGACTCGTGTTTTTTTAAAGCATCACCACTACCATCACCAGCTCACTAGTATAGGTCCTGTACTCCCAGCTAACCGCAAAGCAATTTGGTGGACAGAAGAAACGCTACAAGTACCAACCTGAAAAAGTGCCCTATAAACACCACTAATTAGGAGGACAATGTATTGGACAGAACCACATGGAGGAAGACAGTCAACAAGGGAGTTACACTACAAGAACTCTGCCACTCCGCAGAAGACAAGTGACAACAATGTAAGGAGATCTTTACCTCCAAGAAGGCCCCCCAATCATCCACCACCATCACATACCCTTGGCCACACTGCAGCAGAATCTTGCATCTCTTGGATTATCCTCTTCAGCTATCTGAAGACCCACAAACAGGAAGCAACAGGAGGACAATAATTCTCAACCTACAGTGATCGTCTATAATGGTAACTTGAGTTGCTTTTGATTGAGCTTGGCCAGCGCAATGGAAGCAATGATATAGTCCAAAAAGTACAATCCATCAATCCTACACTCCAGGTAGGCTGAATCAGACAATCAAAAGTATTTGAAATAAATCATACTATTTGAACTCAGTTCTGCTGAGAGATTTGAACAAAATCCTATTGTGTAGAAGTAATAAGGATGGGGAAAAAATATATTTATCTTCCTTTAAAGCTGCAATATATAACTTTTTGGGCAAATGTGAGTTATTGCTCTGTCATTCTCATTGAAAGCAAGTTTAAGAACCGGTAAATGTTCTGTGTGTGCTATTTCTATGCTTTCCCTTCTTAAGTTTAGTTTTTTACGTCTTTTACATTCGGTTTTGTACACCAGTCTCAAACAGCTGAAAATATAATATTTTGGGTTATATTAAAAATATATTTCACAGTGGTTTAGATGGTACAATGATTCTCTACATAAATTGCTTGTTTGGTCACAAACTGAAATTAGGCTAAATAATTCAAATTTTAGCAACCAGGAAATGACAGAGAAAGTTATAATATTGCACATTTAATTTGTAAAAATGTTGTTGTTGTTGTTTTGAAGCATGGATTTCCATTATTCCAATTTTAAAGATGGAGCTCGAAATTGATTAATACAGAGTAAAATGTAGATTTGTTCCCCTTGTAATGATCACAACAAAAATCTCACCCAGCAGCTGGCTCAAATACGATGTTGCGTAATTCTGCCACTAGCTAAATGCATTATATTGTTTAGCCTGATGATGGCCTCACTAACTTGTGCAGGTCTTCTTGTCAGCGAGATTCTGAATTGCCGTCTGGAGCTTAAGCTCCTGGTAGGGTCACCCGTAGCGGTAAGGTCGGATGTTACAGGCAAAGTGTGATAGAACAAAGACCTTAACTGCAGAGCAGGCAGAATATAATGGTCACAATGGTTGTAAAGGTGGAGGAAGACTGCAGTAGCGAGAGGTCACCAGTCGTCATGGGCTGCATGCCATTGGAGCTGCCAGTAGGATCACCTCTTTAAGGTCAGAAAGCAAACGTTTAAATTTTGGAGCCTGGAACGTGCAAACTCTGATGAACAATGCAACCAGTGATCAACTGGAGAAATGAACTGCGATCATTCCAAGAGAACTGAGTTGATATTGGATTCACAGTGCTGCCCTCACCGAAACCCAACTCGCAGATGAAGGGCATCTGAAGGAAGACAAAGGCGGCTAAACCTTCTTCTGAAAAGGTAAACCAGCTGATTAACCAGGAATTCATGGGGTTTGGCCGGGACCACAACCGTTGAATATACCAACTAAATTGAGTTATTCTCCTAACCAAATGCAATACACTCTTCTGTCAGATGAATCAATCTAATCCTGGTGTAGAGAACTAATTACATTGTTTTGTTTACCTCCATTTGCTTCTCTGTAAACACTCTCATGGCCATGTGGTTAATGCTAAGAATGTTTTATTTTAATTAACCTTTATTTAACCAGGTAGGCCAGTTGAGAACAAGTTCTCATTTACAACTGCGACCTGGCCAAGATAAAGCAATGCAGTTTGACAAAAACAACATCACAGAGTTACACATCGGATAAACAAACGTACAGTCAATAACACAATATAATAATCTATATACAATGTGTGCAAATGTAGTAAGATTAGGGAGGGAAGGAAATAAATAGGCTATAGTGGAAATAATTACAATTTAGCATTAACACTGGAGTGATAGATGTGCAGATGATGATGTGCCAGTAGGGATACTAGGGTGCAAAAGAGCAAAAATAAATAACAATATGGGGATGAGGTAGTTGGGTGGGCTATTTACAGATGGGCTGTGTACAGGTGCAGTGATCGGTAAGTTGCTCTGACAGCTGATGCTTAAAGTTAGTGAGGGAGATAAGTCTACAGCTTCAGTGATTTTTGCAATTCGTTCCAGTCATTAGCAGCAGAGAACTGGAAGGAAAGGAGGCCAAAGGGTGTTGGCTTTGGGGATGACCAGTGAAATATACCTGCTGGAGCGCCTACTACAGGTGGGTGTTGCTATGGTGACCAGTGAGCTGAGATAAGGTGGGGCTTTACCTAGCAAAGACTTATAAATGACCTGGAGCCAGTGGGTTTGGCAACGAATATGAAGTGAGAGCGTACAGGTCGCAGTGGTGGGTAGTATATGGGGCTTTGGTGACAAAACGGATGGCACTGTGATAGACTAAATCCAATTTGCTGAGTAGAGTGTTGGAGGCTATTTTGTAAATGACATCGCTGAAGTCAAGGACTGGTAGGATAGTCAGTTTTTTGAGGGTATGTTTAGCAGCATGAGTGAAGGAGGCTTTGTTGCGAAATAGGAAACTGTCTAGCCAGACACCTAGGTATTTGTAGTTGTCCACATATTTTAAGTCAGAACCGTCCAGAGTAGTGATGCTAGTCGGGCGGGCGGGTGCGGGCAGCAATCGGTTGAAGAGCATGCATTTGCTTTTACTAGGATTTAAGAGCAGTTGGAGGCCACGGAAGGAGTGTTGAATGGCATTGAAGCTGGTTTGGAGGTTTGTTAACACAGTGTCCAAAGAAAGGCCAGAAGTATCATTGATATATACAGAGAAAAGAGTCAGCCTGAGAATTGAACCCTGTGGCACCCCCATAGAGACTGCCAGAGGTCTGGACAACAGGCCCTCCGATTTAACATGCTGAACTCTATCTGAGAAGTAGTTGGTAAACCAGGCGAGGCAGTCATTTGAGAAACCAAGGCTATTGAGTCTGCCGATAAGAATCCGGTGATTGACAGAGTTGAAAGCCTTGGCCAGGTTGGTGAAGACGGCTGCACAGCACAGTCTTTTATTGATGGCGGTTATGATATTGTTTAGTACCACAAGCGACGTGGCTGAGGTGCATCCATGACCAGCTCGGAAACCAGATTGCATAGCGGAGAAGGTACAGTGGGATTCGAAATGGTCGGTGATCTGTTTGTTAATTAACTTGGCTTTCAAAGACTTTAGAAAGGCATGGCAGGATAGATATGGGTCTGTAACAGTTTGAGTCTAGAGTGTCTCCCCCTTTGAAGAGGGGGATGACCACGGCAGCTTTCCAATCTTTAGGAATCTCAGATGATACGAAAGAGAGGTTGAACAGGCCAGTAATAGGGCTTGCAACAATTGCGGCGGATAATTTTAGGAAGAGAGGGTCCAGATTGTCTAGCCCAGCTGACTTGTAGGGGTCCAGATTTCTTAGCTCCTTCAGAACATCAGCTATCTAGATTTGGGTGAAAGAGATGCGGGGGGGGGGGGGGGGTCTTGGGCAAGTTGCTGCGGGGGGTGCAGAGCTGTTGGCCGGGGTAGGGTTGGCCAGGTGGAAAGCATGGCCAGCCGTAGAAAAATGCTTCATGAAATATTTATCGGTGTCCAAAGAATGGCCAGTGTCTCCAGTGTCCTTCCAGCTGGGAGGAGGTGCTCTTATTCTCCATGGACTTTACGGTGTCCCACATCTTTTTGGAATTTGTGCTACAGGATACAAATTTCTGTTTGAAAAAGCTAGCCTTTGCTTTCCTAACCGACTGTGTATAATGGTTCCTAACTTCCCTGAAAAGTTGCATATTGCAGGGGCTATTCGATGCTAATACTGCTAATGCAGTACACCACAGGATTTGTTTGTGCTGGCAGTCAAGTCTGGAGTGAACCAATGGCTATATCTGTTCTTAGTTCTACATTTTTTGAATGGGGCATGCTTATTTAAGATGGTGAGGAAAGCACTTTTAAGGAACAACCAGGCATCCTCTACTGATGGGATGAGGTCAATACCCAGGTCGATTAGAAAGGCCTGCTCGTTAAAGTGTTTTAGGGAGCGTTTCACAGTGATGAGGGGTGGGCGTTTGACCGCTGACACATTACGGATGCAGACAATGAGGCAGTGGGTGCTGAGATCCTGGTTGAAGGTTGAAGACAGCAGAAGTGTATTTAAAAGGCAAGTTGTTCGGAATGAGATCTATGAAGGTACCCTTGTATTAGGGTTGTACCTGATACAGTGCCTTGCAAAAGTATTCGGCCCCTTGAACTTTGCGACCTTTTGCCACATTTCAGGCTTCAAATATAAAGATATAAAACTGTATTTTTTTGTGAAGAATCAACAACAAGTGGGACACAATCATGAAGTGGAACGACATTTATTGGATATTTCAAACTTTTTTAACACATCAAAAACTGAAAAATTGTGCGTGCAAAATTATTCAGCCCCCTTAAGTTAATACTTTGTAGCGCCACCTTTTGCTGCGATTACAGCTGTAAGTCGCTTGGGGTATGTCTCTATCAGTTTTGCACATCGAGAGACTGACATTTTTTCCCATTCCTCCTTGCAAAACAGCTCGAGCTCAGTGAGGTTGGATGGAGAGCATTTGTGAACAGCAGTTTTCAGTTCTTTCCACAGATTCTCGATTGGATTCAGGTCTGGACTTTGACTTGGCCATTCTAACACCTGGATATGTTTATTTTTGAACCATTCCATTATAGATTTTGCTTTATGTTTTGGATCATTGTCTTGTTGGAAGACAAATCTCCGTCCCAGTCTCAGGTCTTTTGCAGACTCCATCAGGTTTTCTTCCAGAATGGTCCTGTACTTGGCTCCATTCATCTTCCCATCAATTTTAACCATCTTCCCTGTCCCTGCTGAAGAAAAGCAGGCCCAAACCATGATGCTGCCACCACCATGTTTGACAGTGGGGATGGTGTGTTCAGGGTGATGAGCTGTGTTGCTTTTACGCCAAACATAACGTTTTGCATTGTTGCCAAAAAGTTCAATTTTGGTTTCATCTGACCAGAGCACCTTCTTCCACATGTTTGGTGTGTCTCCCAGGTGGCTTGTGGCAAACTTTAAACTACACTTTTTATGGATATCTTTAAGAAATGGCTTTCTTCTCGCCACTCTTCCATAAAGACCAGATTTGTGCAATATACGACTGATTGTTGTCCTATGGACAGAGTCTCCCACCTCAGCTGTAGATCTCTGCAGTTCATCCAGAGTGATCATGGGCCTCTTGGCTGTATCTCTGATCAGTCTTCTCCTTGTATGAGCTGAAAGTTTAGAGGGACGGCCTGGTCTTGGTAGATTTGCAGTGGTCTGATACTCCTTCCATTTCAATATTATCGCTTGCACAGTGCTCCTTGGGATGTTTAAAGCTTGCGAAATCTTTTTGTATCCAAATCCGGCTTTAAACTTCTTCACAACAGTATCTCGGACCTGCCTGGTGTGTTCCTTGTTCTTCATGATGCTCTCTGCGCTTTTAACGGACCTCTGAGACTATCACAGTGCAGGTGCATTTATACGGAGACTTGATTACACACAGGTGGATTGTATTTATCATCATTAGTCATTTAGGTCAACATTGGATCATTCAGAGATCCTCACTGAACTTCTGGAGAGAGTTTGCTGCACTGAAAGTAAAGGGGCTGAATAATTTTGCACGCCCAATTTTTCAGTTTTTGATTTGTTAAAAAGGTTTGAAATATCCAATAAATGTCGTTCCACTTCATGATTGTGTCCCACTTGTTGTTGATTCTTCACAAAAAATACAGTTTTATATCTTTATGTTTGAAGCCTGAAATGTGGCAAAAGGTCGCAAAGTTCAAGGGGGCCGAATACTTTCGCAAGGCACTGTAAATTCCTTGATAATTCCTGTGAGATTGAGGGCATCAAGCATAGATTGTAGGATGGCCAGGGTGTTAAGCATATTTAGGTCACATAACAGTACGAACTCTGAAGATAAATGGAGGGCAATCATTTCACATGTGGTGTCCAGGGCACAGCTTGGGGCTGAGGAGGGTCTATAACAAGCGGCAACAGTGAGAGACTTATTTCTGGAAAGGTGGATTTTTAAAAGTAGAAGCTTGAACAGTTTGGGCACAGACCTGGATAGTATGACAGAACTCTGCAGGCTAACTCCGCCCCCTTTGGCAAGTCTATCTTGACGGAAAATGTTGTAGTTGGGGATCGACATTTCTGAATTTTTGGTGGCCTTCCTAATCCAGGATTCAGACACTGCTAGGACATCAGGGTTGGTGGAGTGTGCTAAAGCATTGAAAAAAACAAAAGGAGTCTTCTGATGTTAACATGCATGAATCCAAGGCTTTTACGATTACAGAAGTCAACAAATGAGAGCGCCTGGGGAATAGGTGTGTGGTACTGGGGGCTAACCTCTACATCACCAGACGAGGAGTAGGATAAGGGTACGGCTAAAGACTATAAGAACTGGTTGTCTAGTGCGCTGGGAACAGAGAATGAAAGGAGCAGATTTCTGGGTGTGGTAGTTTAGAATCAGGGCATAATGTACAGACAAGGGTATGGTAGGAAGTGTGTACAGTGGAGATAAACCTAGGCACTGAGTGATGAGAGCGATTGCATCTCTGGAGGCACTAGTTAAGCCAGGTGAGGTCTCTGCATGTGTGGGGGGTGGGACAAAAGAGTTATCTAAGGCATGATGAGTGGGACTGGGTGCTCTACAGTGAAATAATACAATAAGTACTAACTGAGACAGCAGTAGACAAGGCATATTGACACTAGAGAGAGGCATAAGCAATCACGGGTGTTGATCGGGAGAGCTTAGATAACACCTGGTAAATGGCGATGAATGGGCAGAGAGGGTCAATAGATACGCACATGACCTGAGTTTGAGGCTGGGGCTGACTGATAAACAACAAGAGGTACCGCGTTAGTGAATTGTCCAACAGGCATCAGCTGTGTAGCCGAGTGATCATAGAGTCTGATGAGTCAGAGAGCCGTTCGGTAGTCGCTCTACGCTTGGCAAGCGGGAGACAACGTTCAGAAAGCTAGAGGGCCGGGGCTAGCAGATGGGTCTTTGGCGACATCACAAAGGAAAAGCCTGTTGAAACCACATCTGACGATTACGTCGGCAGACCAGTTGTGATGGATCGGCGGGGCTTCATGTCGACTATAAGGGTCCAGGCCAATTGGCAAAAGAGGCATTGTAGCCCAAGAAGTTAGCTGGTATATGGGCCTAGCTCGAGGCTAACTGGTGCTTGCTTCGGGACAGAGGCGTTATCTGACAGTAGCCACTCGATTGCAGCTAGCTAGCTGCGATGATCTGGTGTAATGGTCTAGAGCTTGAGGCAGGAATCCGGTGACGTGGTAGTGAGAAGCAGTCCGATATGCTCTGGGTTGATATCATGCTGTGCAGACTAGCAGGTATTGTCCGAGCTAAAGCTGACTGGTGTCCAAGCTATAGGTGAAGACCGCTAGCCGTGGCTAACAAAGACTGATAGCTAGTAGCTAGCTAGCTCCTGATGGAGGTTCCAGTTATAAGGAATAAACAAAGCAGATCCGTACCACATTGGGTGAGGCGGGTTACAGGAAAGTATATTTAGTTCATAGATAGAAAGTGAGATTAAAATATATATGAAAAAAATAAATATTTACACTGGATAAGACACGGGATAAGACAAAGACAAACACACGTCCGACTGCTACGCCATCTTGGTATGATCATCATTAGTTACAGTTGATAATAAAAAAAAATTACAAGTAGGCTTATTAAATCATTATGGAGCAGAGCGCAGACCAAGCCGTAACAGTTTGAACCCGATGGTTAGTGCAGACAATAGACGATGGTATAGCCTGTATTGTACACTCTTCTCCCTATTATAATTCTATGTGCACTAATCTTCCAACATTACTATCGGTTGTATAACTGAATTTCGCAACTTTCAGGATGAATCAAACCACTGTATTTTATTCATCAGTATGATTCAGAAATATTTGTCTAACTCTAAATAATTTACATGATCAGAGTATGCATATATTTAGATAGATTTCTTCCATTTATCCATAATATTCTGAACCCGTTCTCTCGATATACAGTGTATTCTAATGAGTCTGTCAACAAAATTCTAACTAAAAAGGTACACCGTATTTAAAGTGATGACTTAAGATACAGTAAAAAGTTTGGACACACCTACTCATTCCAGGGTTTTACTTTAGTTGTACTATTTTCTACATTTATAGAATAATAGTGAAGACATCAAAACTATGAAATAACACATATGGAATCATTTAGTAACCAAATAAAAATATTTTTTATGTTTTATATTCTTCAAAGAAGCCACCCTTTGCCTTTATGACATCTTGGAGACTCTTGGAATTCCCTCAACCAGCTTCATGAGGAAGGCTTTTCCAACAGTCTTGAAGGAGTTCCTACATATGCAGGGAGAAGGGCACAACGCAGCACTCCGGGCCAAGGGCACAATGACCACTGGCCACAAAAGGGTGTATTATGGCCACACAAAGGGGATGCCGCCGTGAAATTCAGGGCATTATCAAGTGCATGTCAATTTGTGAATGAGTGACTGATGAAGTGTGTACAGCCTGCGCCAAAAACTAAGCAAGAACTCATGACTTTCAAGACACTTTTTTCAAATCATCATTAGAGTCGCATAATGCATCCTTACAATGTATTAAAAATCAAAACATAAATTACATTTATAACTCTTTATAAAATTAAGCATATAGGAGTAACTATTTATTTGTTAACTGCTCAACACAGAATAACCGCATGTGCGCACTCCCTCAGATCACTTGGAGAAAATATCCTTTCACTTTTATTCAGATTTATTCAATTGTATTCTTCATACTATAAAAAAAAATATAAAATAATGCCATGGAATTCTAAGCAAATCTTGTCTGCTAAATTAACTAATGTAGCCCACAGCCTTTTGGCATAGCCAGATCCGTACCTAACATAAGGACAACTCAGAGTATGCTGTTCTGTTCTTCTGAAATAGACTACATTTTCTTCATATCATGTTTCTTTAGACCTGTCTAAAATAAATAATGGATTTATTGTGATGGTGTAGACTATATTACATGGATTTATTAGACTTTTAAAAATGTAGTTCCAAAGGTCTGCATCAGTGGCGTGTAGGCTGTGTGGAAGCCAGGAGATGCTAAATGTGTTTATGTTAATTGCAGTCAATTACCGTGAGACCGACAGTTATTTGCTTGACAGTCACCTGCGGAATACATTTTGTGATCGCCACAGCCCTACCCCTAACCTTAACCCATAACCCCTAGCCTAGCTAAAGTTAGCGAGCTAGCTAACGTTAGCCACCTATCTAGAATTCGTAACATATCATACGTTTTGAAAATTCGTAACATATTATACGTTTATACGCAGATCCGAATATACACTGAGTGTACAAAACATTAGGAATACCTTCCTAATATTGAGTTGCACCTCTTTTGCCTTCAGAACAGCCTCAATTCGTTGGGGCATTTACTCTACAAGATGTCAAAAGGGTTCCACAGGGATGCTGGCCCATATTGACTCAAATACTTCCCACACTACAGCGAGTGAAATCGCTGCAAAACTTAGCAAAGATCTGCAGTCAGTTTCAGAATGATTGGCAAGAAATAAGTTAGTCCTAAGTTAGTCCTAGCTAAAATAAAATTTTTTAGGACAAACCATTCAGTAAACCCTAAACCTCAACTAAATATTGTAATAAATAATGTGGAAATTGAGCAAGTTGAGGTGACTAAACTGCTTGGAGTAAATCTGGATTGTAAACTGTCATGGTCAAAACATGTTGATACAACAGTAGCTAAGATGGGGAGAAGTCTGTCCATAATAAAGTGATGCTCTGCCTTCTTAACAACACTATTAACAAGGCAGGTCCTACAGGCCCTAGGTTTGTTACAGACTACCGTCCAGTCGTGTGTTCAGGTGGCACAAAAGAGGGCACAGCTGTCCCTTAAATGTACACGGAGCGCTAACAATAATATTCATGTCAATCTCTCCTGGCTCAAGGTAGAGAAGAGAGTAACTTCGTCACTACTTGCATTTGTGAGTAGAATTGACATAAATGCACCAAGCTGTCTGTTCTTGGGGCTAGGGTTTATTTTCCTGAATAAGCCTCCTGACTGACGTACCCAAAGGAAACTGCCTGTTATTCAGGCCCAGAAGCCAGGATATGCATATAATTGGTTGCATTGGATAGAAAACACTTTGAAGTTTGTAGAAATGATTAAATAATGTATTCGACTTTAACACAATTGATATGGCAGGCAAAAATCCAAAGATAAACCAACCAGAATTTTTTTTTTTAACTCCCAGGCTCTTATAATGGAAAGCTATGGGTTCTATGTAATTCCAGCTCCCAGATTGCAATTCCTATGGCTTCCACTAGATGTCAACAGTCTTTGTTCATTGTTTAAGGCTTGTTTCTTCAAAAACAAGCAAGAATTTTGAGTTTTTGTACAAAGAGTCCCAGTTGAAAATCAGCTAATTTTACTTTTCTATTGATGGCGTTAACTAAACAGACTTTTTGGGATATAAAGAAGGATTTTATCTAACAAAACGACCATTCATACTGTAGCTGGGACCCTTTGGATTGCAAACAGAGGAAGATTTTCAAAAGTAAGTGATTTATTTAATCACTATTTGGGATTTTATGAATCCTATTGTGAATCGGACAATGCAGTTAGATTAACCAAGAATTTAAGCTTCTAAATGATATAAGATACATATAATAATCCATTTAAAAATAGCAGCCCAGTTTACCAACCCCCAAATGTGCTCTAGAATCAATTTTACAGTGCCTTGCGAAAGTATTCGGCCCCCTTGAACTTTGCGACCTTTTGCCACATTTCAGGCTTCAAACATAAAGATATAAAACTGTATTTTTTTGTGAAGAATCAACAACAAGTGGGACACAATCATGAAGTGGAACAACATTTATTGGATATTTCAAACTTTTTTAACAAATCAAAAACTGAAAAATTGGGCGTGCAAAATTATTCAGCCCCTTTACTTTCAGTGCAGCAACTCTGCAGCAACTCTCTCCAGAAGTTCAGTGAGGATCTCTGAATGATCCAATGTTGACCTAAATGACTAATGATGATAAATACAATCCACCTGTGTGTAATCAAGTCTCCGTATAAATGCACCTGCACTGTGATAGTCTCAGAGGTCCGTTAAAAGCGCAGAGAGAATCATGAAGAACAAGGAACACACCAGGCAGGTCCGAGATACTGTTGTGAAGAAGTTTAAAGCCGGATTTGGATACAAAAAGATTTCCCAAGCTTTAAACATCCCAAGGAGCACTGTGCAAGCGATAATATTGAAATGGAAGGAGTATCAGACCACTGCAAATCTACCAAGACCTGGCCGTCCCTCTAAACTTTCAGCTCATACAAGGAGAAGACTGATCAGAGATGCAGCCAAGAGGCCCATGATCACTCTGGATGAACTGCAGAGATCTACAGCTGAGGTGGGAGACTCTGTCCATAGGACAACAATCAGTCGTATATTGCACAAATCTGGCCTTTATGGAAGAGTGGCAAGAAGAAAGCCATTTCTTAAAGATATCCATAAAAAGTGTTGTTTAAAGTTTGCCACAAGCCACCTGGGAGACACACCAAACATGTGGAAGAAGGTGCTCTGGTCAGATGAAACCAAAATTGAACTTTTTGGCAACAATGCAAAACGTTATGTTTGGCGTAAAAGCAACACAGCTCATCACCCTGAACACACCATCCCCACTGTCAAACATGGTGGTGGCAGCATCATGGTTTGGGCCTGCTTTTCTTCAGCAGGGACAGGGAAGATGGTTAAAATTGATGGGAAGATGGATGGAGCCAAATACAGGACCATTCTGGAAGAAAACCTGATGGAGTCTGCAAAAGACCTGAGACTGGGACAGAGATTTGTCTTCCAACAAGACAATGATCCAAAACATACAGCAAAATCTACAATGGAATGGTTCAAAAATAAACATATCCAGGTGTTAGAATGGCCAAGTCAAAGTCCAGACCTGAATCCAATCGAGAATCTGTGGAAAGAACTGAAAACTGCTGTTCACAAATGCTCTCCATCCAACCTCACTGAGCTCGAGCTGTTTTGCAAGGAGGAATGGGAAAAAATGTCAGTCTCTCGATGTGCAAAACTGATTGAGACATACCCCAAGCGACTTACAGCTGTAATCGCAGCAAAAGGTGGCGCTACAAAGTATTAACTTAAGGGGGCTGAATAATTTTGCACGCACAATTTTTCAGTTTTTGATTTGTTAAAAAAGTTTGAAATATCCAATAAATGTCGTTCCACTTCATGATTGTGTCCCACTTGTTGTTGATTCTTCACAAAAAAATACAGTTTTATATCTTTATGTTTGAAGCCTGAAATGTGGCAAAAGGTCGCAAAGTTCAAGGGGGCCGAATACTTTCGCAAGGCACTGTAGTATTTCAAAATCCAGTGAAGTTATTTTTTCTACGACCGGTACCAAGGCCCTTTGTAGGGTCATGTGAAGGTTTGTTCATAAATGTTTAATATTATGATTATTTATTTGAACTACGTGCCCGCTAATTTCATCGGATGTTGTTGACAGGTGTCCCACTAGTGGGACGCCTAGCCTTAGTAGCACACAGCTCAGACACCCATGCATACCCCACAAGACATGCAACCAGAAGATTCTCACAATCCCCAAGTCCAGAACAGACTATGGGAGGCACACAGTACTGCATAGAGCCATGACTATATGGAACTCTACTCCACATCAGGTAAATTATGCAAGCAGTGGAATCAGATAAAAAAACAGATATAAATACACTTTATGGAACAACGGGGACTGTGAAGAGACACACCCAGGCACAGACACACACATGCTAACACATTTACTATACACACACTTACACATGGATTTTGATATGTGGTAAAGGCCTGAGGGCACACACTTAATGTGCTGTGTGTGTGCTATTTTTTATTGTTTATAACTGCCTTAATGTTGTTGCACCCCAGGAAGAGTGCCAATGAGGATCCTTAATACTGTAGCGACCCGCACAGACAGTCTGTTATGTGTTAGGCTATCAGTTGGTTGTGTTGTACTTACCAGTACCCAGTGTTTACGGGGTCCAACATGCCAATCAACCTGCTATCTGCCAATCACGGGAATGCCTGGAATGTTTGTGGTTGGCGGAGTGGCGTGAAGGGGGGTTGGGCAGGGGGATGGAGCATTGGAAGTTAAGACCAGGTTTAGCCATTGTTCTCTCTTTTACGTCTGGTCTTCACAAGAGAAGCTCACGGTTGGTTTATAGGGTATCATTTGGCGTGGGCTACAAACATCCTGGGGCTCAGGATGTATACAAACATGGTGGCTCCCAGTTCCCGGTTGCATCCGTATCTGTTAAGACCCCAAAGTATTCCGGTAAGGCGGATTGGGAAGCTTTTTATGCTCAGTTTGAACTGTTAGCTAATTTTGAGGGGTCGTCGAATGAAGAAAGGGCACTGCAGTTGGCTTTGTGCCTCACAGATGATGCTCTGGCCTGTTTGATATTGATTAGCCCCGAGGACAGATGTGATTATGGGGCTGTAGTGGGAAAATTGCGGAGACGCTTTGGACAGTGTGTACAGCCCGGGCTGCTGCGCTCTGAACTGAGTAATAGACGCAGGCAGCCTGGAGAGCCACTACGGGTGCTAGCTCATGACATTGAGAGCCTCTCTCGGCGGGCATATGCTCGGGTCGGACCAGGCTGGTTATGGCTATCCAACACTGGAACTCTTCCAAGTCAAGGTAAGCTTTTAGTTTTAATAATTTCTTGCTACTGGGACCCACCAGTGTAACTGCTAAACTGCTTGCTAACTGTGCACTGTACTTACTGCATGATTGTAGCGGGTTTACTAATGCGTTAGTTCTGTTAGCTAATATGGTGATGATGTAGGCTGTGTGTAGCAGTTTAGCAGTGATGATATGAAGGTTTGTTGGAAAGGTTTTTTCGCCTGGTCACAGACAGCTGATGTGTTGTGCAATGAAGTCCACAAGCGAAGGGAATAGGTGAAAAGAGAAGAGCGCCTAGATGCGAGAAGGAAGTATCCAATGATCAAAGGGATCATACAGTTTGTATGTGGCTACTATGACAGTGAACTGTGTTTGTGTGTGATCAAGGGTGTATTCATTCCGCCAATTTTGCTGAAAATAATGTATTAAACAGAAGCAAACTGAACGAAACGGGGATAAACAATAGGAACTCTTGTTTGCAAGTGTTAGACTAGATCAGCTAGCTGCAGACAAGATTGTGCAAGGCAGTATTGAATGTGTCAATGTCTGTCACTATGTTGTAAACTTTCATTCATAGGCTAGGTTGTAGTAACCTCATGCTGGGTATAAGGAACATTTTAGTATCATGTAGTAAACCTATTGATGTTAATTTGAGCTAGGTGAATGGAATATGACAGTCATCCAATATGCTGTAATAGAAAAAAGTCCATGCTCATAAAAAAAAATAAAAAAATGTCCTCCCTCATTTTAAACGGCACCGTCCGCCACTCATATACACCATCCCAGAAGCGCAAAAAGCTAGGGACTTTGAAGTACATTTTCTTAAAGTATATAACTTTGCCCTGTGCTTCTACGAGCATGCTCTTCATATAGCCTAGGCCTATAGTAAGTCATGGATCATTTTACTGAGACCACACTAGGTGAACTTGATATTGTACACCCTGCAGAAAATCAGGGATAAGGGCCATCATCGGACACACATGAGATACTATGATAAGCAACTAATTCTCAAACCCTGAGCAATATAACATTTAATCGATTACAAATTACATAACCCTCCCCTGGACTAAATACAAAAAAATGCTAAAACCTCCCCTTGACTGAAATTGAAAAAGTATGACCCTCCCACATTTTCCTCCGGGTAACTATTGTTTACATTTTTATCTCTCGCTAGCGATTTACTTTGACTATATATCCATAACACATTCATTACACATCCATAAGCATTTCAGGTATGTGTTACAACAGATCCCAACCACATTATTAAAAGGTTAATGAAATATTTATATTTATGCTGCAGTAGTTTGTGTTGGGGGCTATGGTCAGTTTGTTATATCTGGAGTACTTCTCCTGTCTTATCCGGTGTCCTGTGTGAATTGAAGTATGCTCTCTCTAATTCTCTCTTTCTCTCTTTCTTTCTCTCTCTCGGAGGACCTGAGCCCTAGGACCATGCCTCAGGACTACCTGGCATGATGACTGCTTGCTGTCCCCAGTTCACCTGGCCGTGCTGCTGCTCCAGTTTCAACTGTTCTGCCTGTGGCTATGGAACCCTGACCTGTTCACCGGATGTGCTACCCATCATAGACCTGCTGTTTTCAACTCTCTAGAGACAGCAGGAGAGTTAGAGATACTCTTAATGATCAGCTATGAAAAGCCAATGATCGGCTATGAAAAGCCAACTGACATTTACTCCTGACTTGCTGCACCCTCGACAACTACTGTGGTTATTATTATTTGACCATGCTGGTCATTTAAGAACATTTGAACATCTTGGCCATGTTCTGTTATAATCTCCAGCTGGCACAGCCAGAAGAGGACTGGCCACCCCTCATAGCCTGGTTCCTCTCTAGGTTTCTTCCTAGGTTTTGCCCTTTCTAGGGAGTTTTTCCTAGCCACCGTGCCTCTTCACCTGCATTGCTTGCTGTTTGGGGTTTTAGGCTGGGTTTCTGTACAGCACTTTGATATATCAACTGATGTAAGAAGGGCTATATAAATAAATTTGATTTGATTTGATATTAATACAACCTTTTCCAGTACACGACAAACTGACGTCACACACAGATGCGCGAGACTCTTGGCTGCAGTAAGAAAACCTAGATTTAGTCTAGATTTACATTTTATTACTTCTAAAATGCTTGAACAGCATATTTGGTTGTGCTCTTTACAAAATAACTATCTGGAATGCAGCAGTTGTTAGTTGGAATGCTAACGCTCATTGACATAGGCTGTATCAAAAAAGCTAGCCAAATAGCCATTGTACTGGTTGAAGTTTATTATTAAGCAGGACAATCATACGAGCCTTAAAATCCAATAATAATCCAAAAGTAGTGTGCAATGCACTCATAAGCAACATGTAAATAGAGGCTTTTTTTGCTGGCGTTCTATAAGAACTCCCGTGTTCTTCCACCAACTTGCACGAATCGCCCTCATATGGCAAAAACTAATGTAGACATTAATAAATGCATTTCTAAAGCTTCTCCAAAAAATGGAAAATGGTAAGGGGATGCCAAGATGGAGACACTGTGGCTTCAACACAGCACCTATCAGTGATCTAGTGTATATAGTTTATAAATGATTGGTCTCATTCCGACTCCCTACTATGGGACACAGTGCCCCCTATCAGTCATCTAGTGTATTTTGTTTATAAATCATTGGTCTCGTTACGTTTATTACTATGGGACACAGTGGAGATCGAATTTCAAAATTGATGTTGCAAATTATAATGTCTAGATGCTTTTTACAGTGGTGATTAAGTTTATAAATTGCATGGCTGGGCAGTGGGTCTGTAAAAGTAGTAGTAGGAGTAGTGCTTGCTTGGTAACAATGTAAATGATGACACTTTTTCTGAATGTACTCGCCATGTGGATGGTATTTAGTGTATCATTGGCATGATAAACAGATGTTTTATTATCACATACACCAGATAGGTCTAGTGAAATGTGTTGTCAGCCGTAGTAGTACGGCGCCACTGGAGCAAATTAGGGTTAAGTGCCTTGCTCAAGGACACATCAACAGATCAGTGTTGCCAACAATTTTTCAGTGAGATCTGCTATTGGCTCCTTGATTTATCCCAGAAGTCACTAGATGTCATTTTGAATTTGTCGCTAGAGTCTTTTACGCATAAAAGTCTCTGGAGGGGGTCTGAAAACTCACTAAATATAGCAACTAAGTTGCTAAATTGGCAACACCGCAACAGATTTTTCACCTTGACGGCTCAGGTATTCAAACCAGCAACCTTTTGGCTACTGGCCCAACACTCTAACCGCTAGGCTACCTGCTGCTCTAGACTATAACATCAGGTCTAACAATGGGAATTCCAAAACACCCGTTGTATAAATAAGCATAATCTTCAACATTTTCAAAATTAGATTTGGCCTTTTGGCATATACGATAACAATGGTATGGCAGAAGCACACTTTTCAGAACAGTCATAATGATGACACTACTCTGTCATTGTAACGATGCATCTATTAAGATGCCTAAATATGAACTCTTGCATAGCATGATATGAATGCGCTATAGATATGCTATGGATATTTTTCATTAATCTTTAATAATGTGGTTGGGACATGTTCTAAAATGTTCATTAAACACTTATAGAGGTGTAATGAATGTGTTATGGATATATAGTCAAAGTTAATCGTTAAATATCATTTTGATTGATTGACATTTTAGAACAGATTTTCACTATTCATATTTTAAAGGCGGGTCTCGGGCTTGACCAATATGGAACAGTATGTAGATTTGTTGTGCTCACAATGATCACCGCAAACCTTAACAAGCAGCCACCTTAAATATGCTGTTGGATAAATCTGCTCCCAGCTAAATACATTCTACTGTTTGGCCTCACTAACTTGTACAGGTCTTCTTGTCATTGTTGAGAGTGTAGCCAGCGTTGCAGTTGCAGGTGAAGACGCCTGGCGAGGCGATACAGATCTGCTCACAGTCATGCTTACCCTCATCACACAGGTCCATCACTGTGTTTCATAAAAAACAGAGACACTGATTATGGCATGGCTGTGGTTTCATGTACAGAATACAGTTCATTAAGGTCCACACACATAATGCATTATCATGCAGTAAGGATTTATGATAGTCTTAAAATGTCTTATCATTCCATAATGATCCTGAGGTAAAATCTTTTGAGTCGTGTTGAAAAATTGCCAAAGACAGGATATACTGTATCATGTGTTGACTGTAAAACAGTATGAACTCATACATGCTTATAACTAATATCAATTTATTACGCGTGTGCACCTTAGGTGAAGTGATACCCATTTACTTCATACTGGCAGTCCAGCTTACTACTGATCATTCTAACCATCTTGAACCGTTATGCAGATTTGAGGATCAGCTGAGAAAAATATTCCGGCAGTCAGTCTAATGTACTTTCTGACTGTTTACCGTTTGAGTTATTGTATTTATAATTTACAACTGCGACCTGGTAATACCAATGATGCAAAAGTATTCATTCCCCTTGGCGATTTTCCTATTTTGTTGCATGACAACCTGTAGTTTAAATCGATTTTGTTTGGATTTCATGTAATTGACATACACAAAATAGTCCAAATTGGTGAAGTGAAATGAAAAAAAAATACTTGTTTAAAAAAAATTGAAATAATAACTAATCGAAATAATAACTAAACAAATGTGTACACCCCCTTGCTATGAAGCCCCTGAATAAGATCTGGTGAAACCAATTACCCCCAGAAGTCACGTAATTAGTTAAATAAAGTCCACATGTGTGCAATCTAAGTGTCACATGATCTGTCATATCATCTCAGTATATATACCCCTTTTCTGAAAGGCTCCAGAGTCTGCAACACCACTATGCAAGGGGCACCATGAAGAGCAAGGAGCTCTCCAAACAGGTCAGGGACAAAGTTGTGGAGAAGTACAGATCAGGGTTGGGTAATAAAAAAATATCAGAAACTTTGAACATCCCACGGAGCACCATTAAATCCATTATTAAAAAATGGGAAGAATATGGCACCACAACAGACCTGCCAAGAGAGGGCCACCCACCAAAACTCGGGGATCAGGCAAGGAGGGCATTAATCTAGAAAGAGGCAACAAAGAGACCAAATATAACCCTGAAGGAGCTGCAAAGCTCCACAGCGGAGATTGGAGTATCTGTCCATAGGACCACTTTAAGCCGTACACTCCACAGAGTTGGGCTTTACGGAAGAGTGGCTAAAAAAGCAATTGTCTAATGAAGAAAATAAGCAGACACATTTGGTGTTCGCCAAAAGGCATGTTGATGACTCCCCAAAAATATGGAAGAAGGTACTCTGGTCAGATGAGACTAAAATTTAGCTTTTTGGCCATCAAGAAAAACATATCTGGCACAAACCCAACACCTCTCATCACCCCGAGATATTCATCCCCACAGTGAAGCATGGTGGTGGCAGCATCAGCATGATGCATGTGGGGATGTTTTTTGTCAGCAGTGACTGGGAAACTGGTCAGAATTGAAGGCATGATGGATGACACTAAATACAGGGATATTCTTGAGGGAAACCTGTTTCAGTCTTCCAGAGATTTGAGACTGGGACAGAAGTTAACCTTCCAGCAGGACGATGACCCTGTCACACCCTCACCATAGAGAGCTCTTGTTTCTCTATGGTGTAGTAGGTCAGGGCGTGACTAGGGGGTCTTCTAGTTGACATTTTCTATGTTGGTGTTTCGTATGGTTCCCAATTAGAGGCAGCTGGTAATCATTGCCTCTAATTGGGGACCATATTTAAGTAGCCATTTTTCATATTTAAGTAACCATTTGTGGGATATTGTTTATGTTTAGCTGCCTGTGTGCACGTCATGACTTCACGTTTAGTTGTTTGTTTCACGGAGATTAAAAATATGTGGAACACGCTGCGCCTTAGTCCGCTCATTACGACGATCGTGACAGACCCTAAGCATACTGCTAAAGGAACACTTGAGTGGTTTAAGGGGAAACATTTAAATGTCTTGGAATAGCCTAGTCAAAGCCCAGACATCAATCCAATTGAGAATCTGTGGTATTACTTAAAGATTGCTGTACACCAGCGGAACCCATTCAATTTGAAGGAGCTGGAGCAGTTTTGAAGGGGCAATGATCCCAGTGGCTAGATGTGCCAAGGTTATTGAGACATACCCCAAGAGACCTGCAGCTGTAATTGCAGCAAAAGGTGGCTCTACAAAGTATTGCACGCTTAAGTTCAGTTTTTTTTGTCTTATAATAAAAATAATTAAAAAATATTTAGCATTTTCAAAGTGGTAGGCATGTTGTGTTGTAAGGTAACAAAATAGGAAAAATTACACGGGGGTGCATACTTTCGCAAGCCACTGTAATTGTAGACACGTCTGGCACAAATAAATAACAAAACACTACAAAAATATTGATATGGCAAGTAAGCTTTACCAGGAGATACTCGCCAACATTTATGCACGTATGCATGCATGCATGTGATGTACCAGTTGGAGAAATAACCAACATACTTTTTTTTGGCACATGTATGATGATGAATGAATAAATTAATAAGGCTTTGATATTATGTTTGGCGGTATAGTCATCCATGGATGTGGCCTGGGGAAATATAAGGTTTCACTTCATGGGAACTATCTGTCAAAGAGCAGATTTATCTTGAGATTTTCTAGGCAAGTGACCATATCCAGTTGAGTCCAGTGTATTTTATTAAGTTAGAAAACTCAGTGAAAGTGAATTGGATAACAAAGGCTTGGTTGGATAGCTTTTTTTGTTTGTTTGTTTTTAAGTAGAGAGGAGTAACTACTGTAGGTCATACCACTTATTAAGTTAGTGTTTATTAATCTATTGTTCGTTCATTAGATTAACAGTACACACAGATAATGGTCACCACTTTTTACAAACATCCAATTTAGAGTATTTTTCCATGTAAAATAAAACAGTTGTACTCCCAAATGGCTATGTGTAGACTAATGTACAAAAATAAAAATACATAGACTTACATAGACTTCAATATTTGGGTTCAATAGCTGAAGCGTGCTCCTGGCTTTATAAAGTTTCAAGCCTCTTAAAGGCCCAGTGCAGTCAAAAATGTGATTTTTCTATGATTTATATATATTTCCACAATATGAGGTTGGAATAATACTGTGAAATTGATGATAATGCCCTTTTAGTTGGATAGAGGTTTGACCTGCCTGTTGACATCACCTGGCAGTAAATTATCTAATAGATAAATAAGAGAGTTCCAAACCTCTGCCAATAACAGCTAGTTTTCAGTTTTCCTTTCCCCACTCAGAACACTCCCAAAGAGTCCTAGCAAAATACTTACTTGAGATATTGCTCTTTGCTGTTTATTTTTTAACCATTTTAATTGAAAACAATCACAGTAAGGAACTGTACTTAATTGTTACCCAGAAATGATTTGATATTGAGATAAAAGCAGCTGCATTGGCCCTTTAAAGTGTGTGGAAACTTACTCTGGCAGGTCTTTCCATCCTCTTGGAGCGTGTATCCCTCAGCACAGCGGCAGAAATAGCCATTGAGTACATCCACACATTCATGCTGACAGCTGTGATTCCCAAACGAACAGTAGTCGATCACTGAAGGAAGGAAAATGCAAGAAAATGATATGCTTATAGAAACTCATTTATAATGCATAATATTAAATAGTATTCAAAAATGCTCTTGATTGTATTTGTCACACATTTATGTAGTGCTAATGAAGGCTTTATGAAGGCTTCATAAGCTGCACGTCATTTAAAGCAGGACCCTTAAGTCTATGGGAAATATTGTTTTAATTGTGACTAGGGGGCAGTATTTTCATTTTTGGAAAAATAACGTTCCCATAGTAAACGGGATATTTTGTCAGGACAAGATGCTAGAATATGCATGTAATTGACAGCTTAGGATAGAAAACACTCTACATGTTCCAAAACTGTAAAAATATTGTCTGTGAGTATAACAGAACTGATGTTGCAGGCGAAAGCCTGAGAAAAATCCAATCCGGAAGTGCCCCATGTTTTGAAAGTGCTGCGTTCCAATGTGTCCTTATTGAGCAGTGAATGGGCTATCAACCAGATTACTCTTTCTCCGTATTCCTGAAGGTGTCTACAGCATTGTGACGTAGTTATACGCATATATGTTGAAGAATACCCGTACGCAGCTACATTGCGCAAGTGGTCACCTGATGCTCCCAGAGAGATTCTCGCGTAAAATACAGAGGTAGCCATTACTCCAATCGGTCCTACTGAAAAACGAATTGTCTCGATGGATATATTATCGAATAGATATTTGAAAAACACCTTGAAGATTGATTATAAACAACGTTTTCCATGTTTCTGTCGAAATTATGGAGCTAATTTGGAATGTTTTTCGACGTTTTCGTGACTGCAATTTCCGGGCGATTTCTCAGCCAAACGTGAAGAACAAACGGAGCTATTTCGCCTACAAAAATAATATTTTGGGAAAAAAGGAACATTTGCTATCTAACTGGGAGTCTCATGAATGAAAACATTTGATCTTTTCTGATTTCCGTGACCAAGTTACCTGCTGCTAGCTGGACAAAATGCTATGCTAGGCTATCGATAAACTTACACAAATGCTTGTCTAGCTTTGGCTGTAAAGCATATTTTGAAAATCTGAGATGACAGGGTGATTAACAAAAGGCTAAGCTGTGTCTCAATATATTTCACTTGTGATTTTCATGAATAGGAATATTTTCTAGTAATATTTATGTCCGTTGCATTATGCTAATTAGTGTCAGATGATGACAACGGTCCCGTTCACGGGATGGGGTGTCACTAGAGGTTAACCTGTTAGATCTCTAGGGGCGCTATTTCATTTTTGGATAAAAAACGTTCCCGTTTTAAGCGCGATATTTTGTCACGAAAAGATGCTCGACTATGCATATTCTTGACAGTTTTGGAAAGAAAACACTCTGAAGTTTCAGAATCTGCAAAGATTTTGTCTGTAAGTGCCCCAGAACTCATTCTACAGGCGAAACCAAGATGATGCATCAACCAGGAATTAGCAGAATTTCTGAAGCTCTGTTTTCCATTGTCTCCTTATATGGCTGTGATTGCGCAAGGAATGAGCCTACACTTTCTGTCGTTCGCCCAAGGTCTTAGCAGCATTGTGACGTATTTGCAGGCATATCATTGGAAGATTGACCATAAGAGACTACATTTTCCAAGTGTCCGCCTGGTGTCCTGCGTGGAATTCGGTGCGCAATTGCCAGCTGCTCGTACCTATCCATTTGATATAGGGGAGAAACCATGTGTCCAAGAACGATGTATCAATGAAGAGATATGTGAAAAACACCTTGATGATTGATTCTAAACAACGTTTGCCATGTTTTCAGTCGATATTATGGAGTTAATTTGGAAAAAAGTTCGCGTTTTGAGGACTGAATTTTCGGATTTTTTTTGGTAGCCAAATGTGATGTATAAAACGGAGCTATTTCTAATACACAAGGAATCTTTTTGGAAAAACTGAGCATCTGCTATCTAACTGAGAGTATCCTCATTGAAAACATCAGAAGTTCTTCAAAGGTAAATGATTTTATTTGAAGGCTTTTATGTTTTTGTTAATGTTGCGTGCTGGATGCTAACGCTAATGCTAACGCAAAATGCTAATGCTAAATGCTAACGCTAGCTAGCTACTTTTACACAAATGATTGTTTTCCTATGGTTGAGAAGCATATTTTGAAAATCTGAGATGACAGTGTTGTTTACAAAAGGCTAAGCTTGAGAGATGGCATATTTATTTCATTTCATTTGCGATTTTCATGAATAGTTAACGTTGTGTTATGCTAATGAGCTTGCTGATAGATTTACACAATCCTGGATACAGGGGTTTTTTCATAGCTAAACGTGACGCAGAAAACGGAGCGATTTGTCCTAAACAAATAATCTTTCAGGAAAAACTGAACATTTGCTATCTGAGAGTCTCCTCAATGAAAACATCTGAAGTTCTTCAAAGGTAAATGATTTTATTTGAATGCTTTTCTGTTTTTTTGTGTAAATGTTGCCAGCTGAATGCTAATGCTAAATGCTACGTTAGCCATCAATACTGTTACACAAATGCTTGTTTTGCAATGGTTGAGAAGCATATTTTGAAAATCTGAGATGACAGTGTTGTTAACAAAAGGCTAAGCTTGAGAGCTAGCATATTTATTTCATTTCATTTGCGATTTTCATGAATAGTTAACGTTGCGTTATGGTAATGAGCTTGAGGCTGTAGTCACGATACCGGATCCGGGTTTGGGAGATCAGAGAGGTTAATGGAGTCAGACCAAGGCTCTGCATCTGTCCTTGTGCCTTAGTGCTTCTTTCTACTGGAGGCCACATTCTTTTGGAGAGATTGGAAACCCAAATTGGTCTAGACAGATAAGTTCTGGCCTGGTTTAGATGTTATCTGTCGGAAAGATATCAGCTTGTCTCTGTGGATGGTTTGTCTTTTGACAACTGTAAATTCCGGTGTTCCTCAAGGTTCTGTTTTAGGACCACTATTGTTTACACTATTTTAACTTTTGGAGATGTCATTCGGAAGCATAATTTTAACTTTCACTGCTATGCGGACAATACACAGCTGTAACTTTCGATGAAACATGTGAATCCCTAAAATTGCCCTCCCTGGAAGCCTGGGTTTCAGACATAAGGTAGTGGATTGCGACACATTTTTAACTTCTTAAGGTATTGGGGGCAGGATTTTCACTTTTGGATAAATAGCGTACCTAATTTCAACTTCCTGCTACTCATGCCAAGAATATAAAATATGCATATTATTAGTAGATTTGGATAGAAAACACTTCTAAAACTGGTTTGAATCATATCTGTGAGTGTAACAGAATTTATGTATCAGGCAAAACCCCGAGGACTAACCGTTCAGATTTTTTTTTTTAGGTCTCTGTCTGTTCATTGAGTTCTCATTGGGAAACAATATTTCTTAGGAACATGTTTTCAGTTCCTACCGCTTCCACTGGATGTCACCAGTCTTTGAAATTTGGTTGAGTTTATTCCTTTGTGCAATGAAGAAGTATGGCAATCTAGGAACTGCGTAACACTGTTGAGAGTTGCGCAAGACTTGAAAAGTATCTTGGTTTGTTGTCTTCCTGTATTGAACACAGATAGACCCGTCTTCAATTTGATCGATTATTAATGTTTAAAAACACCTAAAGTTGTATTACAAAAGTTGTTTGAAATGTTTTGGCAAAGTTTACAGGCAACTTTTGAAATATATTTTAGTGATGTTGCGCAATTTGGAAGCGCCAAATAAATTGACATTTTTATATATATGGACGGAATTAATCGAACAAAAGCACCAATTGTGATGTTTATGGGACATATTGGAGTGCCAACAAAAGAAGCTTGTCAAAGGTAAGGCATGTTTTATACACTGCTCAAAAAAATAAAGGGAACACTTAAACAACACAATGTAAATCCAAGTCAATCACACTTCTGTGAAATCAAACTGTTAGGAAGCAACACTGATTGACAATAAATTTCACATCCTATTTTGCAAAGGGAATAGACAACAGGTGGAAATTATAGGCATTTAGCAAGACACCCCCAACAAAGGAGTGGTTCTGCAGGTGGGGACCACAGACCACTTGTCAGTTCCTATGCTTCCTGGCTGATGTTTTGGTCACTTTTGAATGCTGGCGGTGCTTTCACTCTAGTGGTAGCATGAGACGGAGTCTACAACCCACACAAGTGGCTCAAATAGTGCAGCTCATCCAGGATGGCACATCAATGCGAGCTGTGGCAAGAAGGTTTGCTGTGTCTGTCAGCGTAGTGTCCAGAGCATGGAGGCGCTACCAGGAGACAGGCCAGTACATCAGGAGACGTGGAGGAGGCCGTAGGAGGGCAACAACCCAGCAGCAGGACCGCTACCTCCGCCTTTGTGCAAGGAGGAGCAGGAGGAGCACTGCCAGAGGCCTGCAAAATGACCTCCAGCAGGCCACAAATGTGCATGTGTCTGCTCAAACGGTCAGAAACAGACTCCATGAGGGTGGTATGAGGGCCCAACGTCCACAGGTGGGGGTTGTGCTTACAGCCCAACACCGTGCAGGACGTTTGGCATTTGCCAGAGAACACCAAGATTGGCAAATTCGCCACTGGCGCGCTGTGCTCTTCACATATGAAAGCAGGTTCACACTGAGCACGTGACAGGCGTGACAGTCTGGAGACGCCGTGGAGAACGTTCTGTTGCCTGCAACATCCTCCAGCATGACCGGTTTGGCGGTGGGTCAGTCATGGTGTGGGGTGGCATTTCTTTGGGGGGCCGCACAGCCCTCCATGTGCTCGCCAGAGGTAGCCTGACTGCCATTAGGTACCGAGATGAGATCCTCAGACCCCTTGTGAGACCATATGCTGGTGTGGTTGGCCCTGGGTTCCTCCTAATGCAAGACAATGCTAGACCTCATGTGGCTGGAGTGTGTCAGCAGTTCCTGCAAGAGGAAGGCATTGATGCTATGGACTGGCCCGCCCGTTCCCCAGACCTGAATCCAATTGAGCACATCTGGGACATCATGTCTCACTCCATCCACTGTTGCACCACAGACTGTCCAGGAGTTGGCGGATGCTTTAGTCCAGGTCTGGGAGGAGATCCCTCAGGAGACCACCCGCCACCTCATCAGGAGCATGCCCAGGTGTTGTAGGGAGGTCATACAGGCACGTGGAGGCCACACACACTACTGCGCCTCATTTTGACTTGTTTTAAGGACATTACATCAAAGTTGGATCAGCCTGTAGTGTGGTTTTCCACTTTAATTTTGAGTGTTGCTCCAAATCCAGACCTCCATGGGTTGATACATTTGATTTCCATTGATCATTTTTGTGTGATTTTGTTGTCAGCACATTCAACTATGTAAAGAAAAAAGTATTTAATAAGAATATTTCATTCATTCAGATCTAGGATGTGTTATTTTAGTGTTCCCTTTATTTTTTTGAGCAGTGTATTTTATTTCTGCCTTTTGTGTAGCGCCTGCAGGGTTGAAATATGCTACCCTCTTTGTTTACTGTTGTGCTATCATCAGATAATAGCTTCTAATTCTTTCGCCAAAAAGCCTTTTTAAAATCTGACATGTTGGCTGGATGAAGCTTTAATTTAGTATCTTACATGTGTGATTTAATGAAAGTTCGATTTTTACATCATTTTATTTGAATTTGCCACGCTGCATTTTCCCTGGCTTTTGGCCAAGTGGGACGCAAGCGTCCCCTATACCATAAGAAGTTAACTTTTAAACTCGGACAAAACAGAGATGCTAGTTCAAGGTCCCAAGTAACAAAGAGATCTTCTGTTGGACCTGACAATTAATAGTGATGGTTGTACAGTCATCTCAAAAAAAACTGAAGGACCTCAGCATTACTCTGGACCTTGATCCCTTTTGACGAACATATCAAGAGTATTTAAAGGACAGCTTTTTTCCATCTAAGTAACATGGCAAAAATCAGAAACGTTCTGTCCAAGAATTATGCAAAAAAATGTATCCATGCTTTTGTCACTTCTAGGTTAGACTACTGCCAAGCTTTACTCTCCGGCTGCCTGGATAAAGCACTAAATAAACTTCAGTTAGTGGTAAACACGGCTGATGGAATCTTGACTAGAAACCAAAATGTTATCATATTACTCCAGCGCTAGCCTCTCGATACTGGCTTTCTGTTGAGTCAAGGGTTGATTTCAAGGTTTTACTGCTAAAATACAAAGCATTACATGGGCTTGCTCCTATCCATCTTTCCGATTTGGTCCTGCCGTACATACCTACACGTACGCTACGGTCACAAGACGCAGGCCTCCTAATTGTCCCTAGAATTTCTAATTAAACACTGGAGGCAGGGCTTTCTCCTATAGAGCTCAATTTTTATGGAATGGTCTGGCTATCCATGTGAGAGACGCAGATTCGGTCTTGGCCTTTAAGTCTTTATTGAAGACTCGTCTCTTCAGTAGGTCCTATGATTGAGTGTAGTCTGGCCCAGGGTTGTGAAGGTGAACGGAAAGGCACTAGAGCGACGATCCGCCCTTGCTGTCTCTGCCTGTCCGGTTCCCCTCTCTCCTCTGGGATTCTCTGCCTCTAAGCCTCTACGGGGGGGGGCTGAGTCACTGGCTTACTGGTGCACTTCCATGCTGGCCCTAGGAGGGATATGTCACTGACGTGATCTTCTTGTCTGGGTTGGTGCCCCCCTCGGGTTCGTGCCGTGGGGGAGATCTCTGTGAGCTATACCCGGCCTGTGCTTTGGCAAAGTGGGTTGGGTTATATCCTACCTGTTCGGCCCTGTCCGGGGGTATTGTCAGACAGAGACACAGTGTCTCCCGACCAATCCTGTCTCAGCCTCCAGTATTTATGCTGCAATAGTTTGTGTTGGAGGGCTAGGGTCAGTCTGTTATCTGGAGTATTTCTCCGGTCTTATCCGATGTCCTGTGTGAATTTAAGTATGCTCCCTCTAATTCTCTCGCTTTTTTTCTCCTGATGACTCCTTGCAGTCCCCAGTCCATCGAGTCATGCTGCTGCTCCAGTTTCAACTGTTCTGCCTGTGGCTATGGAACCCTGACCTGTTCACTGGAGGTACTACCGTGTGCAGGACCTGCTGTTTTGGACTCTCTCTCCACCACATGCTGTATCTAACTCTGAATGATGGGCTATGAAAATCCAATTGACATTTACTCCTGAGGTGCTGACCTGTTGCACCCTCTACAACCACTGTGATTATTATTATTTGACCCTGCTGGTCATCTATGAACGTTTGAGCATCTCTGCCATGTTCTGTCATAATCTCCACCCCTCAGTGCCTGGTTCCTCTCTAGGTTTCTGCCTTTATAGTATAGTTTAGTTTCTGCCTTCCTAGGCACCGTGCTTCTACACCTGCATTGT
The DNA here is from genome assembly GCF_057628025.1 of Oncorhynchus mykiss. Taxonomy (NCBI): domain Eukaryota; kingdom Metazoa; phylum Chordata; class Actinopteri; order Salmoniformes; family Salmonidae; genus Oncorhynchus; species Oncorhynchus mykiss. The sequence continues at coordinate 28,727,700 of NC_143028.1, read as the reverse complement.
TTGCTGTTTGGGGTTTTAGGCTGGGTTTCTGTACAGCACTTTGTGACTTCGGCTGATATAAAAAGGGCTTTAAAAATACATTTCATTGATTGATTGATGGTTGTCCTTCTGGAAGGTTCTCCCATCTCCACAGAGTAACTCTGGAGCTCTGTCAGAGTGTCCATTGGGTCCTTGGTCACCTACCAGATCAAGGACCTTCTCCCCCAATTGATCATTTTGGCCGGGCGGCCAGCTCTAGGAAGAGTCTTGGTGGCTCCAAACTTCATCCATTTAAGAATGATGGAGGCCACTGTGTTCTTGGGCACTTTTAATGCTGCAGAAATGTTTTGGTACCCTTCCCCAGATCTGTGCCTAGACACAATCTTGTCTCGGAGCTCTACGGACAATTCCTTTGACCTCATGCCTTGGTTTTTGCTTTGACATGCATTGTCAACTGTGGGACCTTATAAGAGACCCGTTTCAGGAAACTAGGCATATGTTGCGGGTCACTACTTCACAGGCGAGCCGTTTGAACGTAAACTATTTAACTTAAAATGCGTTTTGATTGGCAGAAATGCCTTCGCGAACATGTGAACTTTCATGTGCCTTAATAACAAACTTGAATTTGGACTGGTCTGTCATGTAGCAAGCTTCTGTCTGTTTCAGCTGGTCAGTATGTCTAGGTAATCCTGTCTAACACAGCTTTTTTTATGTATCGCATAGTAAAACTGCATGGGCCTAATGTCAAGTTAAAGTGTACTGTTTCAAATATAACACGTTTTTAATTTTGACAGAAAGTGGTTTCATTTCAAGTTAAAATGTACTGGTAGCTAGTCAAGCTGGTAGCTGGTCAAGCTGACTGGGTACACGGCTAGTACGCAAGCCCGAGAGGCAGTCCCAAGATTTTTGAGGGGGGCACACGAGGAGACTGGCTAAGTCAGGTAGGAGACCTGGGCCAACTCCTTGTGCTTACCGCGTGTAAATGGTCAGGCACCGTGTTATGCAGAGATGCGCACGGTGTCTCCAGTGCGTATTTCTAGCCTGGTGCGCTATATTCCAGCTCCTCGCATTGGCCTGGCTAGAATGAGCATCCAGCCAGGATGGGTTGTGTCAGCTTTACACTCCAGACCTCCAGTACGCCTCCACAGCTCAGTAAGTCCTGTGCCTGATCCTCGCACTCGCCCTGAGGTGCGTGTCCCTAGCCCGGTAACACCAGTGCCGGCACCACGCACCAGGCCAACAGTGCGCCTCCAGGGTCCAGTTCTCCCTGTTCCTCCTCCCTGCACTCACCCTGAGGTGTGTGTCCTCAGCCCAGTACCACCAGTGCCGGCACCACGCACCAGGCCTACAGTGCGCCTCGCCAGTCCAGAGTGTCCGGCAACAGTACCCAGTCCAGAGCGTCTGGCAACAGTACCCAGTCCAGAGCGTCCGGCAACAGTACCCAGTCCAGAGCGTCCGGCAACAGTACCCAGTCCAGAGCGTCCGGCAACAGTACCCAGTCCAGAACGTCCGGCAACAGTCTACAGACCGGAAACTCTTACGATGGGCCGCAGACCGGAACCTCCTACGACGGGCCGCAGACCGGAACCTCCTACGACGAGCCGCAGACCGGAACCTCCTACGACGGGCCGCAGACCAGAACCTCCTACGACGGGCCGCAGGCCGGAACCTCCTACGACGGGCCGCAGGCCGGAACCTCCTACGACGGGCCGCAGGCCGGAACCTCCTACGACGGGCCGCAGGCCGGAACCTCCTATGACAGGCCGCAGGCCGGAACCTCCTACGACAGGCCGCAGGCCGGAACCGCCAGAGTCTCCCTCCAGTCCGGATCCGCCAGAGTCTCCCTCCTGTCCTGAGCCTCCAGAGCCGTCAGCCAGCCAGGAGCCGCCAGAGCCGTCAGCCAGCCAGGAGCCGCCAGAGCCGTCAGCCAGCCAGGAGCCGCCAGAGCCGTCAGCCAGCCAGGAGCCGCCAGAGCCGTCAGCCAGCCAGGAGCCGCCAGAGCCGTCAGCCAGCCAGGAGCCGCCAGAGCCGTCAGCCAATCAGGAGCCGCCAGAGCCGTCAGCCAGCCAGGAGCCGCCAGAGCCGTCAGCCAGCCAGGAGCCGCCAGAGCCGTCAGCCAACCAGGTGCTGCCGATGCCGCCTGTCACGCCGGCGATGCTGGAATCTCCCTCCTGTCCGGAGCTGCCAGAGCCGCTCCTCAGTCCAGTGACGCCCGCTGCGAGGCTCCCCGCTCCAGAGGTGGTGGCTCAAGACTGAGGTAGAGCGGGGTCCACGTCCTGCACCCGAGCCGCGCCGTGAAAAAGGCCCACCCGGACCCTCCCCTTTAGATTAGGTTTTGCGGGGGTACGGTCGGGGGTACTGTCACGCCCTGACCTGAGTATTCCTAGTTTTTTTTATTGTTTTGGTTAGGTCAGGGAGTGACGTTGGTGATGTATGTGTTTTTTGTACTGTCTAGGGGTCTTGTAGGTTTTTGGGGTTGTGTACTATCTAGGTGTTTTATATGTCTATGGTTGCCTAGATTGGTTCTCAATTAGAGGCAGGTGTGTATCGTTGTCTCTGATTGGGAACCATATTTAGGCAGCCATCTTCTTTTGGTATTTTGTGCGTTATTGTCTATATCTATGTCTATGTCTAGTTGCCTGTGTCTGCACTAGTTTTATATAGCTTCACGTTCGGTTTGTTGTTTTTGTATTGTTTGTTAACAACCTCTAGTGACTCCCCATCCCGCATGCGGGAGCGTAATCATCGCCTGACACTAATTAGCATAACGCAACGGACATAAATATTCCTAGAAAATATTCCTATTCATGAAAATCACAAACGAAATATATTGAGACAGCTTAATCACCCTATCATCTCAGATTTTCAAAATATGCTTTACAGCCAAAGCTAGACAAGCATTTGTGTAAGTTTATCGATAGCCTAGCATAGCATTTTGTCCAGCTAGCAGAAGTTAACTTGGTCACGGAAATCAGAAAAGCAATCAAATTAAATTGTTTACCTTTGATCAGCTTCGGATGTTTTCACTCACGAGGCTCCCAGTTAGATAGAAAATGTTCCTTTTTTCCAAAAATATTATTTTTGTAGGCGAAATAGCTCCGTTTGTTCTTCACGTTTGGCTGAGAAATCGCCCGGAAATTGCAGTCACGAAAACGGCAAAAAATATTCCAAATTAGCTCCATAATATCGACAGAAACATGGCAAACGTTGTTTATAATTAATCCTCAAGGTGTTTTTCAAATATCTATTCGATAATATATCCATCGAGACAATTTGTTTTTCAGTAGGACCGATTGGAGTAATGGCTACCTCTGTATTTTACGCGAGAATCTCTCTGAGAGCATCAGGTGACCACTTGCGCAATGTAGCCGCTTATTCTTCAACATAAATGCGTAAAACTACGTCACAATGCTGTAGACACCTTCGGGAATACGGAGAAAGAGTAATCTGTTTGATAGCCCATTCACTGCTCAATAGGGACACATTGGAACGCAGCGCTTTCAAAACATGAGGCACTTCCGGATTGGATTTTTCTCAGCCTGTTATACTCACAGACAATATTTTTACAGTTTTGGAAACGTTAGAGTGTTTTCTATTCTAAGCTGTAATTATATGCATATTCTAGCATCTTGTCCTGACAAAATATCCCGTTTACTACGGGAAAGTTTTTTTTCCAAAAATGAAAATACTGCCCCCTAGTCACAACAGGTTTTAAGTGTTCTTCGTCTTCATTAAAAAGTATGTATTCATCTTACGCTGCGCCTTGGTCTCCTCCATTCGACGAACGTGACACATGAGTTGGGATTATGGCTCATTGTTAGCTAGCTACACGTCTGAACAAAAGACTCTAGTCTGAGTGTGCCAGAGCGCTGAATTGACTAATGCTCAAAACCCGCTGAATATGGCCGGTGTCAGTAAATGTTGGCCAAAAATCGTAATTACATTGTTGCCAGCAGCACAGTTACAGTCATCAACGTTCTAGATAACATGAAAACTACCTAACCAGCTCTGCTAGGGCGATTAAAATGGTCAGAGTGGGGTGTTCTCTCATTTGTGTCTGGAAGTAGCTAGCAAGCTAGCCAATGTTAGCCAGTTGGCTTGGGTGCTTGACTGCCAGTGTTCGGATCAACCCTACTCATTGGCGGGCAATCTGACAGCACAGTTGCACTCACCAACACTCTGGATAACATATCAGCCTAACCAGCTCTGCTAGTGCGAGTTATGTTCAGTGAGCTGTTCCCTCATTTTTGTTTGAAAGTAGCTAGCAAGGTCATTTGGGTGCTTGACTGTTGTTGTTAGTACAGAACGCCTGCATCTACCCTTGCTGAAGGGGACGTTATTTGTAACTTATTTTGTACACAATGTTTTTGCCACCGTCTCTTATGACCGAAAGAGCTTGTGGACAGCGATTACTCACCTCGTTAAATAAAAAATATTTGTCTAGTACGAGTCAGACGTGAAGGATTTACTTCAGACGATGGACAAGGCCCAAATCCCTGCCATTTGCATGAAGAAGAGACCAAGATATTGGGGACATAGGTTGGGGTGCCTTGTAAGGATCTGACGGCGAGTGAGTAATCTCCCTCTACCATCAGTCCTATTAGCCAACGTGCAATCAATTGATAACTAAATGGATGAGCTCCGATCAAGACAATCCAACCAATGGGACATTAAAAACTGTAATATCTTAAGTTTCACAAAGTTGTGGCTGAAGCCGACATGGTTAACATACAGCTGGTAGAGTGTTTGGTCCATCAGCATAATAGAACAGCTGAACAAAATCTAATATTAAGGAAGTCTTAAGGTTTTGCTCGTCTGAGGTAGAGTATCTCATTTATATTTTTTTATTTTATTTATTTAACTAGGCAAGTCAGTGAAGAACAAATTCTTATTTACAATGACGGCCAAACCCTAACCCGGATGATGCTGGGCCAATAGTGCGCCACCCTGTGGGACTCCCAATCACGGCCGGTTGTGACGCAGCCTGGAATCGAACCAGTGTCTGTTGTGACACCTCTAGCACTGAGATGCAGTGCCTTAGACCGCTGAGCCCCTCGGGATCAGTGGAATGATAAGCTGTATACCACACTATTTACTTAAAGAGTTTTCATCTATATTTTTCGGAGTTGTCTATTTACCACCACAAACCGATGCTGTCACTAAATGAGCTGTAAATGAGCCTTAAGCAAACAAAAAAATGCTCATCCAGAGGCGGAGCTCCTTGTGGCCAGGGATGTTAATGCAGGGAAACTTAAATCCATTTTACCTAATTTCTACCAGCATGTTAAATGTGCAACCAGAGAATAAACAACAACTCTAGACCACCTTTACTCCACACACAGAGACGCAGAACAAGCTCTCCCTCACACTCCATTTGGAAAATCTGACCATAACTCTATCCTCCTGATTCCTGCTTACAAGCAAAAACTAAAGCAGGAAGTACCAGTGACTTGCTCAAAAGGAAGGGGTTAGATGACACAGATGCTAAACTACAGGACTGTTTTGCTAGCACAGACTGGAATATGTTCCGGGATTCTTCCGATGGCATTGAGGAATACACCACATCAGTCACTGGCTTCATCAATAAATGCATTGATGACGTCATTCCCACAGTGACAAGAAGTACATACCCAACCAGAAGCCATGGATGACAGGCAACATCAGCACTGAACTAAAGGGCAGAGCTGCTGCTTTCAAGAAGCGGGACTATAACCCGAACGCTTATAAGAAATCCTGCTATGCCCTCTGACGAACAATCGAACAGGTAAAGCTTCAACACAGGACTAAGATTAAATAGTACTACACCAGCTGTGAAGCTCGTTGGATGTGGCAGGGCCTGCAAACTATTACAGACTACAAAGGGAAGCACAGAGGGAACACAAAGGAAACACAAAGGGAACTGCCCAGTGACACGAGCCTACCAGATGAGCTAAATAACTTATAGAGCCAAACAACACTGAAGCATGCATGAGAGCATCAACTGTTTCGGACGACTGTGTGATCACTCTCTCCGTAGCCGATGTGAGTAAGACCTTTAAACAGGTAAACATTCACAACGCTGTAGGGCCAGATGGATTACCAGGACATGTACTGACCAACTGGCAAGTGTCTTCATTGACATTTTCAACCTGTCCCTGACTGAGTCTGTAATACCAACATGTTTCAAGCCATGTAGTGCTATGACAGGATGGTTCACATCAACACCATTATCCCAGAAACCCTAGACCCACTCTAATTTACATACCGCCCCAAAAGATCCACAGATGATGCAATCTCTATTGCACTCCACACTACACTTTCCCATCTGGACAAAAGGAACACCTACGCAAGAATACTAATACTATTCATTACAGCTCAGCGTTCAACACCATAAAGCCCTCAAAGCTCATGACTAAGCTAAGGACCCTCGGACTAAACACCTCCCTCTACAACTGGATCCTGGACTTCCTGACGGACCGACCCCAGGTGGTAAGGTTAGGTAACAACACGTCTGCCACGCTGATCCTCAACACTGGGGCCCCTCAGATGTTTGTGCTCAATCCCCTCCTGTACTCCCTGTTCATGACTGTATGGCCAAGCACGACTCCAACACCATCATTAAGTTTGCCGATGACACAACAGTGGTAGACCCGATCACCGACATCGATGAGACAGCCTATAGGGAGGAGGTCATAGACCTGGCAGTGTGGTGCCAGGATAACATACTCTCCCTCAATGTGATCAAGACAAAATAGATGATTGTGGACTACAGGAAAAGGAGGACCGAGCCCGCCCCCATTCTCATCGACAGGGCTGTGGTGGAGCAGGTTAATAGCTTCAAGTTCCTTGGTGTCCACATCACCAACAAACTATCATGGTCCAAACACACCAAGACAGTCGTGAAGAGGGTACGACAATGCCTATTCCCCCTCAGAAGACTGAAAAGATTTGGCATGGGTCCTGTCATGGAAAATTACATATTTAGTCACAATGCTATCCTGTGTTTTACTGCTTAAAGAATAGTCTCTTGTTATATGCTAGTGTTTTTTCTAACCTGATTCAAACTTGGATTGGTGTGACTTAGTCATGAGACATTTGGGTGCAACCGCAGCATGTGAAATCCCATGGGTTTACTATCTACAGAAAGTCACATGTATGGAACCTTGCAGAATGGAGTACAATATAGTGTTTGTTGTTGTGAATGCAGTTAAACGGTTGAGCCCTCGGGCTATCAAACTTGTGCTATCTTAAGTTTAGACAGACAACGAATGACCTTTTAGACACTATCTGCTGACTGCCACGTATACAGAAAGGGGTTGTATGTATTTTCTCTATAAAAGCATTGAACCGGCACTGTTCGTTGATCTTTTCAATTATCACTGCTGAGTGGGTAGTTGATTTTCCATTTGTACAAATCTCATAATAAAGTGTTGTTTGAAAGAATCTGAAGCCTCTCTTCCATTTGATTAGGTATTCCCACAACAATCCTCAGATCCTCAAAAAGTTCTACATCTGCAACATCAAGAGCATCCTGACTCGTTCCATCACCGCCTGGTATTGCACCTACTCTGCCACCGACTGCAAAGCACTACAGATGATAGTGCTTGTGACCCAGTACATCACTGGGGCCAAACTTCCTGCCATCCAGGACCTCTATACCAAACAATTTCCGAAGATTCCAGCCACCCTAGTCATAGACTGTTCTCTCTGCTACCGCATGGCAAGAGGTACCGGAGTGCCAAGTCTAGGTCCAAAAGGTTTCTTAAAAGCTTCTACCCCCAAGCCATAAGACTGCCGAACAGCTAATAAAATGGCTTCCCGGACCACCCCCATTTTTACGCTGCTGCTACTCTCTGTTTACTATCCATGCATAGTCACTTTACATCTACCTTCAAGTACATATTACCTAAATTACCTTGATTAACCGGTGCCCCAGCACATTGACTCAGTACCGGTACCCCCTTTATATAGTCTCGCTACAATTATTTTATTGTTACTCCTTAATAAAAATAAAAAATTCTATATATGTTCTATATATTTAAAAAAAAGGTTTTTACTTTTGGTTAAGGGCTTGTAAGTAAGCATTTCACTGTAAGGTCACAACAGCAGTTGTATTTGGCACATGTGACAAATAAAATTAGTTTTGATTTGATTTAAAGAGATTGGTGGGGCTAAAGCTTAAGAGGGTGTGAACGATGCAGGATGAGTGTAGACAAAGGAGGGTTCTCCAGTAGTAGTACCAAAACATTCAAAGTCCATTTTCTCAAAAGTAAGCTTACAAGTATTCAAAGCAAAATCACTTTCCCGTTGTTCCTCAACTGTAGTGTATGGTAAACCATTTTATCCAATTTCGAAAACATATTTACATTTTTTCTACATAAGACCGTCTGTGTCTGATGGTAGAACTCCGACTACCCGGCAGGCCCAGAGAGCAAATCAAGTGCACCTATAGGCCTACTGCTGGCCAATCAGATAGCTCAGATCACTGTGTCTGCACAGTTTCCTCGAGCCATAGACAGTGAAAACAAAAAGTGTTCCCATTTTGAACCATTTCATGTGTCTGAAAGTAGAACTCCGCCTACCCGGCAGGCCCTGAGAGCAAATCAAGTGGACTTATAGGCCTACCGCTGGCCAATCAGAAAACTCAGATCACTGTGTCTGCACAGTTTCCTTGAGCCATAGACTGTAAAAAGAAGCATCGAATGAAGTTGAGTATAGAAAGACACAACGAATACAGCTGTTTTTATGAGTAAGTTAATGTTTAAAATTCCCTAGAGTCGATGTCCCCGTGGAAATCTAATTAGCATCATAAAAAATTCCCATAAAAATCTGTCAGTTTTAGCTAGAGATACAGTATCTGATATTTTGCATGGGCTGCATCTCATTCCACTGCATCCGCAACTGTGGTGAAAGGTGTCAGAGCTAGAGCAGTGTTTGTCAGACCACGAGACATCCCGAAAATCAGTCTTCTCACGAAAGCCTTTGTAGCGTCCGAACTGTTTGGGTTACACACTAATAGGGTGGAAAGGTGAGTCTCTCACGAACACGTACATGTTGGTTGTTTTGCTCTAGGACGCCCACAAGCCTCACATAACTAGTCTGAAGGTAGCCGGGTACCAGTTTAAAAAATAAACATAAGCATATATATGGAGATAGTTTAGAGCCTAAAATAATAGGTTAAATACATACAAAAAAAGGTTTCATGACACTTCAGAATAAACTTCATTTAGACTTTTGGGGGGACTGTCTGTTTATTTATGTAAGAAGCTGTTATTCAAAGTGTTTCTATGGGCTAATAGCAGCAAGGCCAAATTCAGTGTTTCACAATGCTGGGAAAATACTTTTGCCCGTACTGCAGACGTTATATCGGTCTGCTAATACAGGACAATTAATAGCCCAGTGCACTACTTTGTGAGAAAAAAATGAACAAGTAATAATAATAAAAAATCTAAAAATAAATAATTACATTCTGGCTAAAACCAGCGCTGCAGCTGCAATAAATGAGTATAGCAATGTGTTCCTATAAATTAATTATTATGCTCACTCAGCTGTGCCTCAGAAGTAATTAAACATGTGATTTAGGTATATACCTAAAAAAAAATGAAAATAATTTCTAAATGGTCTGAGAAGAACATTGGCAGGGTAATTCAAGCATAGCCAATATGCAGTGATAATGTATTCGGCCTATTGCCTACTGCACAAACCTCATTGCTACATAACTGTTTTTAATTGGTTAATGTTTCATAGGCTTTTAAGTAATGTTTAAAAAAAATCTGAGCGGTAGATCCCTGCTTGCAATTTGACTCAGAAACTGTTCTTGACTCAGAAAAGGTTGGTGACCACTGGTCTATGGGTTTGGATGGATTATGCTATGATGGCCTCACTAACTTGTGCAGGTCTTCTTGTCGTTGTTGAGGGTGTAGCCAATGTTGCAGCCGCAGGTGAAGGCTCCAGGGGAGGGGATACAGCTCTGCTCACAGTCATGCTTCCCCTCAGCACACAGATCTATGGCTGTATCATACAAAGAGACAAAAATCATGGTTGATGGTAAATCAGTAACTGCTGAATCCTAACTTGACCTAGGGCTCTATTCAATCTGAATCGTTACAGATTCTGTGATAGAAATGTGAAGATAATTTCCATTTGAGATGACATATGCAGCGCTTACCGTGAATTCAGTCCCCGCTTAAGCTAGAACATTGCCTTTAAATTTCAATGACGCTGTAAAGCTGAACTTCCACAATGCGTATTGAATAGATACATGGCTACATGCTCACAATTAAAACTTTCTTACAAATTTCCCATTGGCATATACAAGAACCAGGCCCAGTTACTGTTAAATTCAAGTGATGAAATTAAATTCAAATGATGAAAATGAATACACTACAGTTATGCATGCACTTGACTGACATTATAATTCGTTCATTCATTTAAAAAAAGTATTAAGTTGTCTCATGTCTAACCCAATGGACAGCCTACCTGTGCAGGTCTTGGAATCCTTGTTGAGAGTGTACCCTGGCCGACACAGGCAGTGGAAAGAGCCAGGGGAACTCTCACAGAGGTGCTCGCAGCCATGGTCAGACTCCAGGCATAGATCCATCCCTGGAACCCCCGCAGGTGAGCAAAGAAATCTATCTTCAATCACTCTCATATCATTGACATTAGGAAATATCAAGGATTTGCTCATACTGTTTTGGAAGATGATCAAGTTCCCAAAAGCTAGAATTAGAATTAAATGCTTGATATTGTGCTGCCAAGGATGTAACTTATAGCGTGAGCTGAACATTTGTTGAGTTTATGAGGACAAATTAACAGATAAACGTTTTACAAGCTTTAAAAGTCTCAGGTACGAATACATACCTTTGTGAACACTGATGACCTTGACACTTCAGCAACTGTAAAGTGTGCTTTTCTCAATATGATTGAAACTGAGTGGTATCTTGATAATTGCTTACAACGCGCATATTGCTGTACACACGTTTGATGATAATTCAATAATATTACATATCAACCCAACCCACCGCAGAGCTTGTCCTGGAACTGCAGGCCAAACTGGTGGATCAGGTCAAAGGACTCCACCAGGAAGACATGATCCTCGAAGGGTGGCGATGCCATGGCGCGCAGTGAGGTCATATCCGCCCGGGCCACACCTACTGTGTAGATCTCGATGCCCTTGTCCCGAGCCTCGGCCGCCACTTCCGCCACACGGTCCTGGGGCCGTCCGTCCGTTACAATGACAGCTACATTGGGCACCTTGGGTCTGTCACCCTCAGCTGCCGTGAAGGCATGGTTCATGACGTACTTGATGGCCAGGCCCGTCATGGTGCCCTGTGCCAAGGGGATGATCTCATTGATGCCTTTCACCATGCCCTGCAGCTTTGCGTGGGTCTTGAGAGAGAATTCGTTCTGAACCTAGAGTCATAGAAGCATACAAAGCATCAGTCACCTCTTCAACTGCAGGTTTGCATGTCTAACTATCTATATTTAGGTACAACTGAGTCTTTAACAGTGAAAAAAACTTTGGAAAAAAAACAGGAAAAAAAACATGTGCATCGCAAAAGCTTTTAGCCTTTAGTGATAGTTCTCTAGACTTTGTGGAGTTACAATAACTACGATTGGAAATGGAAGACAAGATAAGAAATACATGCCAAGAACTATCTTCCCTCTCCAAGCGTAGTCCTTCACTAAGGTGTAAAAACACAGATAAATTGAGAATTAGAAAAGAGGTTGTGGACCTGGCTGGAGTACTGTACCAGGCCCACCCGGGTAGCGTTCGATCCCACGTCCAGTGTGTGGATGATGTCGATCATGAATTTGCGCATGGTCTCAAACTCGTGGGGTCGCACACTGCGAGAGCTGTCAATAATGAACACCAGGTCCACTGGGCCAGACTTGCACTTCTGCTCCAGTGCTGGATTGGAATTGAGTTGAAAATCAGCTGCAAATTCATCACAAGCTGCATGAATATGAAATTATCTATGGCATAAGCATACAAGTAAACAGTAATTTTGTTTGAATTTCATTAACTTCCTTGCAAAGCCAGATCTCATTCTAATTGAATCTAACACAACATTATGAGGTAAGAAGCAATTGAATGTGTGCTGAACTGCAATGCATTCATTGTAATTTTATTACTTCACTGTTGGATTAGGCTAACCTGCTTTTGGCCTAGCCACAGCCAGGGTGGCCAAGACTAGCAGAACAGACACACAGACACACAGCTGTCTCATGTTTAGGGTGCTGGGCTGGGAGCTGGACCTTTCGGAGCTGGTCTGGGTTTAGGCAGGCTTCACACTGCACTGCAATGAGAGAATACAGAACAAAACATGTCAGAGACATCCATGGGTACTTTACGACCAGCACATTCTTGCCCAGCTCTGCCATAAACACTCTTGACACCACAAAGATGGCGGAGGTATACAGGAGTCAGTCCTATCCTAACAGACAGCTGCACCTTCAAATCACCACATGCAAGGGGTTCAAACGCAGCACAAGAGTAATCACTGGAAAAGAGCCATGTCTGGGACATGTTTATACGAAATGGACATGACAAAAAGCACTTATTTTCTTGGGTCCTGAGAGAGGGATTCTGGTGAGGTTTATCGTTATCACTTAGATAGCTGTACCTTGAAAAAGTGCTTGTTGTCATTCATTAGCCTCATTTTTATCAATTTGTGAATGCCCAATGGAAGCAACTTCCTCAGAGGGAGTAGGAAGATACCACATTAAAAAACAACTGTGGAGTGTGCTATGCCTACTTGGCAGCAAAGTTTTAGTGAACCATTAAACCGATGCCAATTGACATGAGCCATGAATCCCTCTGATATGAAAACATATGTGAAATCCCACAGACTAATTTCATAGATAACAAGAGAGCGATGGAAAGAAGAAAAGAGGGATACAGACAGAACTAAGTGTGATGACAAAGATAGATCAGGACCTCGCAAAGAGCCCAGATCCTGCTCAGAGAAAGCCTTATGCATTGTGGTCTTGATCAGTCTCACTTGTTCTCCTCCCAGACTCAGTGCAGAAATACAGTGCCTTGCAAAAGTATTCGGCCCCCTTGAACTTTGCGACCTTTTGCCACATTTCAGGCTTCAAACATAAAGATATAAAACTGTATTTTTTTGTGAAGAATCAACAAGTGGGACACAATCATGAAGTGGAACGACATTTATTGGATATTTCAAACTTTTTTAACAAATCAAAAACTGAAAAATTGGGCGTGCAAAATTATTCAGCCCCCTTAAGTTAATACTTTGTAGCGCCACCTTTTGCTGCGATTACAGCTGTAAGTCGCTTGGGGTCTCTATCAGTTTTGCACATCGAGAGACTGAAATTTTTTCCCATTCCTCCTTGCAAAACAGCTCGAGCTCAGTGAGGTTGGATGGAGAGCATTTGTGAACAGCAGTTTTCAGTTCTTTCCACAGATTCTCGATTGGATTCAGGTCTGGACTTTGACTTGGCCATTCTAACACCTGGATATGTTTATTTTTGAACCATTCCATTGTAGATTTTGCTTTATGTTTTGGATCATTGTCTTGTTGGTAGACAAATCTCCGTCCCAGTCTCAGGTCTTTTGCAGACTCCATCAGGTTTTCTTCCAGAATGGTCCTGTATTTGGCTCCATCCATCTTCCCATCAATTTTAACCATCTTCCCTGTCCCTGCTGAAGAAAAGCAGTCCCAAACCATGATGCTGCCACCACCATGTTTGACAGTGGGGATGGTGTGTTCAGGGTGATGAGCTGTGTTGCTTTTACGCCAAACATAACGTTTTGCATTGTTGCCAAAAAGTTCAATTTTGGTTTCATCTGACCAGAGCACCTTCTTCCACATGTTTGGTGTGTCTCCCAGGTGGCTTGTGGCAAACTTTAAACAACACTTTTTATGGATATCTTTAAGAAATGGCTTTCTTCTTGCCACTCTTCCATAAAGGCCAGATTTGTGCAATATGCGACTGATTGTTGTCCTATGGACAGAGTCTCCCAAATCAGCTGTAGATCTCTGCAGTTCATCCAGAGTGATCATGGGCCTCTTGGCTGCATCTCTGATCAGTCTTCTCCTTGTATGAGCTGAAAGTTTAGAGGGACGGCCAGGTCTTGGTAGATTTGCAGTGGTCTGATACTCCTTCCATTTCAATATTATCTCTTGCACCGTGCTCCTTGGGATGTTTAAAGCTTGGGAAATCTTTTTGTATCCAAATCCGGCTTTAAACTTCTTCACAACAGTATCTCGGACCTGCCTGGTGTGTTCCTTGTTCTTCATGATGCTCTCTGCGCTTTGACGGACCTCTGAGACTATCACAGTGCAGGTGCATATATACGGAGACTTGATTACACACAGGGGGATTGTATTTATCATCATTAGTCATTTAGGTCAACATTGGATCATTCAGAGATCCTCACTGAACTTCTGGAGAGAGTTTGCTGCACTGAAACTAAAGGGGCTGAATAACTTTGCACGCCCAATTTTTCAGTTTTTGATTTGTTAAAAAAGTTTGAAATATCCAATAAATGTCGTTCCACTTCATGATTGTGTCCCACTTGTTGTTGATCATTCACTAAAAAATACAGTTTTATATCTTTATGTTTGAAGCCTGAAATGTGGCAAAAGGTCGCAAAGTTCAAGGGGGCCGAATACTTTCGCAAGGCACTGTAACTCTAGACGTGTGTTTTAGAAGCCTCATGCCGTAACCCTGTGCATTTGTCTGTGTGCAGGTACAAAGAAGCTTCAGTGTGCCCCACTACCAGAGTATGTGAGCGGAGTTCTGCTGTTGGAAATCCTGTTGGAAAGTGCTCAGCATTTAAACATTTCTTTGTATTAAATCACTATAGTCTAGAAATTGCACATATAGGCTGTGACATACTTAGAATTGAATACAAATTAAACAAAACATTACTTATTAGTGCCTTTGAATTTATTTTTAAAACACGAGTTTGGCCAGTCTGTGGCTTCAGGCTCATGCTATGGTGACTGGAGAGCAGGAGAGCAGGCCAGCAGCGGAGAATATCATCCACATTTGCAGAGCCACTGGGGATGCTTAACATCCCTTTGGTCACTCTTGCCAGGCTGGGCAGAGATGCAGTTTTTTTTATATAGGTAGTCCTAAAGATTTTAGGCAAAATAAGCCAATCAAAACGGAAAGCTCCTTGAACGTGGCAATATGCCAGGCCTATTGGGCCAAAATCCATTATGGCCTATTGAGAAGAATGTGATTCCCATTTAAAAAAAAGATATATATACACTACCATTCAAAGGTTTGGGGTCACTTAGAAATGCCTTTGTTTTTGAAAAAAAAAGCAGATTGTTTTGCCTTATTTAATAAAATAACAGAAAATTGAACAGAAATACAGTCTAGACATTGTTAATGTTGTAAATGACTATTGTAGCTGGAAACGGCAGATTTTTTATGGAATATCTACATAGGCGTACAGAGGCCCATTATCAGCAACCGTCACTCCTGTGTTCGCCCCAATGGCATGTTGTGTTAGATAATCCAAGTTTATCATTTTAAAAGGCTAATTGATCATTAGAAAACACTTTTGCAATTATGTTAGCACAGCTGAAAACTGTTGTGCTAATTAAAGAAGCAATAAAACTTGCCTTCTTTAGACTAGTTGAGTATCTGGAACATCAGCATTTGTGGTTTCGATTACAGGCTCAAAATGGCCAGAAACAAAGAACTTTCTTCTGAAACTCGTCAGTCTATTCTTGTTCTGAGAAATTGCCAAGAAACTGAAGATCTGGTACAACACAACAGTGCAAACTGACTCTAACCAGAATAGAAAGAGGAGTGGAAGGCCCAAGAAGACAAGTACATTACAACTGAGCAAAAGGACAAGTACATTAGAGTGTCTAGTTTGAGAAGCAGATACTTCACAAGTCCTCAACTGGCAGCTTCATGAAATAGTACCCGCATAATACCAGTCTCAACGTCAACAATGAAGAGGCGACTCCGGGATGCTGGCATTCAGGATGAGTTCCTCTGTCCAGTGTCTGTGTCCCATCTTAATCTTTTATTTTTATCGGTCAGTCTGAGAGATGGCTTTTTCTTTGCAACTCTGCCTAGAAGGACATCATCCCAGAGTCACCTATTGAATTGAGAAATAATAACTATGAATTACTATGCCAGATTGACAAAATGTTTTCAGGTAATCATGTTTAAACTCAAGTACCTCCCAAATGAATTAATTGTGTCAGTTCTAGCTCTTTGAGTTGTGTTCGTCCTAGCTACTAAATGAAACACTTCTTTACATTCAAAAGATTTATTTCCAGTTAACTGTCACGCCCTGACCATAGACAGCCCTCGGTTCTCTATGGTGTTTAGGTCAGAGCGTGACTGGGGGGGGGTTATCTAGTTTATAGATTTCTAGGTTGGTGGTTTGTGTGTTTCCCAATTAGAGGCAGCTGGTAGACGTAGTGTTTGGGCACTACATCCTCACGGTCTTTGTAAGTTTTGTTATTTTGTTTTGTTAGTTTCACTTAAACAAATATGTGGAACTATTCTCATGCTGCGCCTTGGTCTGCTCATTTCCAAGATCATGACATTAACAATGGATGGTATAGTGAAGATTTCAGTAGGGAGCTTTATGCTCCCATCTGCCCCACATAACAAAATACTACTGTTTACAAAAAAATACTATGGTGCTTACTATAGCATTCTATAGTAGTAAACTGTAGTATGCTATACTCTTTAGTATCTCTCGATCATGTGTAGTACGTACTATAGAATTTTGTAGTATACTGTAGAATACTATATTACACACTTTTCTATCCCTCGATCGTGTGTAGAGCTTACTATAGAATTTTGTAGCATACTGTAGAATACTATACTACACACTGTAGTGTCCCTCAATCATGTAGTGCTTACTATAGATTTTTTAAATATACTGTAGAATACTATACTACACATTGTATTATCCCTTGATTGTGTAGTGCTAACTATAGAATGTTGTAGTATACTGTAGAATACTATACAATTTGCATATGCCCTTTCCCTCCCTCATATTTGTGACTATATATTTTGTTCCCTACAGGTTAAAGAAAAGAGCAGAATAACTGAACCTAGCCATTCATTCCCCAGTCCTACCTACTTACAGGTTATGGAAAATTTGCAATTTTAGTATTTGTCTGGTAGGTTTCTTCAAGGAGAAAGCCCCAAAAATATCATAAAAAAGGATAATAAAATAAATAAATAAACAGACTTCAGTATGCTACACTAATGTCTGCAAAAACACTACAGTAAATACTACAGTCATATCAGCAAAAACACAACAGTAAATACCACAGTGTTCATTGTAATGTTTTTGTGCAAAAACACCAGTGAATAGTATAGTATATAAATATAGTAATACAACTATTTTTCCTGTGGGGATTCTTTCTCACAGATGAGCTTCTCTGCCAGTTCCTAAGCCAGCAGTTGTTAAGGTACGGTTGCGAAATATGCTTGGTATTATTCTAATGAGTTCTACCTCCCCCAAAAGACAAGACAAAATTTGGTCAATTAATTTCTACATGAATGAATCTGGTGCACATCAAGTTCCACCAAGTTAATTAAGTAAATTCTACAAGAGGGGAGAAAGAGGTGGGAGAGGAAGGGGAGAGAGGGAGGAAGGGAGAGTGAGCTACACATTCATAGTGAGTGAAGAGAATAGACAGTTGTGGCTGGCTCTGTGGCTGGAAGGGAGTTGAATGACAGCTTGAGTACATATTCAGATTAAGACACAGCAGCTTCTTGTTCCTTCTCGATTGGAAGCAGATGTGGACTTTGCTACTGTTAGCAGTTTCTCCTGCCTCTTCTTCTCCAGGCAGTCACTGTGCACCCACACATACCGGCAGTTAGCACCCTCAACATACTCACTCTACAATAGATAATGTTGCATTGATAACCAGGTTGTATAGAATCACTTTTTGTTTTTTAAACTAACCGCAATTCTCATTATACACAATTTCACTGGGAGATGTGGGTTTGTTGGATATTATCCTGTTTGATGATAGTTTCTAAATAATGAATTGTACTAAATGATAGTGTAAGCCAAGTTTTGTTTAACGTATACTTTTTAAACTGCAATTTAATAATAGTATTTCATCAAACCATTAGCCTAATAAGCACAGATTGGCAAATATAGATTTGATTAATTCCATCCTATCCCAATGAACTCTTTAAAGATAATCATTATCTAGTCCAGCACAAACCGATAGGCTACCAGCAACTGATGCTGCAATTTCTACTACAGTAATGTATTTGCCTAACACTAATACTAACAACATTAGTTGTAAATATTTGTAATAGTTTTACTACAAAGCATTTTTTATCTTCAAGTGTAGACTACCGTGACTGCACAGTAGTGCATACATAGCTTTGATATGACTGAGCAGTATAGGTGTATATAAATTAGCTACACCTCAGGGATAGACATCATATTGGCAACTCTTATTATACCCTATGATGGTAACATCAGAAATGACAATCCCATAGTGCCGCTAATGAAGGGTCAGACAGACATTTCCTTACTGGGTCATGTTGCCTGTTTGACCAAAATATGTATTGGCTTATAGAGTAGCAAAACAAAACACACTGACACTGGTCTATAGATATGCAGTCATTGAATACTGGAAAAAAAACATGCTCTCTCCATTACATTTTCAGCATCTGCAGAATTCCATGGACCCTACTCACCTGTACCCACCCGGGGATTCACTCACTCTCCTGGGAATGATGCTGGGTAGGACGAACCTTGGCCGTTGGAATGGAACAGGTAAGCTACTGTTGTAAATGCAACTTTTTAAAACACACAAAATGCCTGTTGTGACTCACAAAAAGTCCAAGTAAAAGCAAAGGTATCCAAGATTCAAGTCACCAAGCTGGGAGGAATGAGTGTTCCTGTGAGGTTTTTGCCTCGTCTCAACTGGTATTCTGTCATGGAATGAAGGAGTGGAGGCTCATGCAGGTATTAAAATACAGGCAATGACAGTGCAAGTGTAGACCCCACCCCCCTTTGAAATAGGAACCGCTGGGAAGGCACAGGAGGGACACATGCCAGGACTGGGATGATCTTGCGCCTTTTGTGTGGAATACAATAAATTCAAACTTATTGAGATGACTAAATAAAGTTTAATAAAACTATTTAACTCTAGGCTACCCACTGTGCTTTTCCAAATGACCAATGCTAATACTGTAACAATGACTTACCAATGACAACATTAACAGTAATGTTGGCCTAGTTTCGTAACTGTTGGAGTGCATTTTGTTTACTTCATGCCTTATGTAGCCATGCATGGTGTGAAGAACCAGTAGGTCTGTGCTCCTGATGCCGTGACCTCTAGGAGAAAGTCTAATTTAAACTCCTGGCACCCTGGTGTTTAGGCAGACAGCTCAAGTCAACTGTGAACCCAGGGTCAAATAAGAGCTTAGGGATCTGGACAAAACATTCTCTGAGCATAGAGCCCCACTCACCTCTTAAAGTCTATATAAGGGGAAAATAGTTGTAAGAGTGAAGTTATTGTGAGACAATTCAATGAGACATTTTAACATACATCACTATGTCTACAGAAACGAGACTAGCATATAAAACTGAACTGGTACATAAAGTCAGTGGGAAAACTACTGTACATACAGTAAGCTTGGATGTTTTTATTGTTTTGCTATATAATGTGTTTGGCCTAGGGATTTGCCAGTGATGGACAGTTGTTGTCCTGTGCGTTTAAACCCCAATTTTATTATACTGTGCCCGGTTTCATGTTAGCAATGGAACTTGGGCTTCTGAGTGTTTTAGCGATGCATCTTTCCAACACAACGGTGTTCCCCAAAACACTACGCAGAGAGAACGATTGCTAAGTGGGTTGTTGAGGCATGTGTCGATACTGATACAGATGTTGGATCTTAACTCGATCACTATTTTGCCATAGAGAATTTTCCTGATGCATCAAGGCTGAATCACAACCGGCCGTGATTGGGAGTCCCATAGGGCGGTGCACAATTGGTCCAGCGTCGTCCAGGTTTGGTGGGTGCAGGCCGTCATTGTAAATAAGAATTTGTTCTTAACTGACAAGTTAAATAAAAGGTGAAATAAAATACAATCAAGACAAGATGGATATAGGTCTCCACTAATCTATGACAAACAAGTTTCTAGTGTATCCTAAGGTTATGAATGAACTCAAAATGTAGTTCAACAGTGGTCTGGGGTGGTCTAGCGGTTAGGGTGACTGCATTCAGCACGCACATATAGACCTACTGAGTTGATAAGGGTTTGATTTAGTTACACATTTCAAATATGGACAGTCCAGGGTTATTTTACCCCCAATGTTCATAAGAAATGACCATACCAGACACTTTTGGATAACATAAATAGGAAACAAATAAAATAAGTCAGTAGGCTACACCAACATTCAAAGTGTCTGGTATGCATGATAAACAAGGAAGTACTTTATTTCTATTGTACAAAATGCTTGTCAAATAGATAAATCGCCCTTGGCTTATTCTGACCCTTTACTCAGTGCTTTGTTGAAGCGCCTTTGGCAGCGATTACAGCCTCGAGTCTTCTTGGGTATGACGCTACAAGCTTGGCACACCTGTATTTGGGAAGTTTCTCCCTTTTCTTCTCTCAAGGTCTGTCAGGTTGTATGGGGAGTGTCGCTGCACAGCTATTTTCAGGTCTCTCCAGAAATGTTCGATCAGGTTCAATTCCGGGCTCTGGCTGGGCCACTAAAGGATATTCAGACACTTGTCCCGAAGCCACTCCTGTGTTGTCTTGGCTGTGTGCTTAGAGTCCTTGTCCTGTTGGAAGGTGAACCCACATCTCAGGCTGAGGTTCTGAGTGCTCTGGAGCAGGTTTTCATCAAGAATCTCTCTTTACTTTGCTCTTTTCATCTTTTCCTCAACCCTGACTGGTCTCGTAGTCCCGGTCGCTGAAAACTATCCCACAGCATGATACTGCCACCACCATGCTTCACCGTACGGATGGTGTTACCTCGAGACGTGACGCTTGGCATTCAGACCAGAAACTTCAATCTTGGTTTCATCAGACCATAGAATCTTGTCCTTTAGGTGCCTATTGGCAAATTCAAAGCGGGCTGTCATGTGCCTTTTATTGTTGAGTGGCTTTCGTCTGGCCACTCTACCATAAAGGCCTAATTGGTGGAGTGCTGAAAAGATGGTTGTCCTTCTGGAAGGTTCTCCCATCTCCACAGAAGAACTCTAGAGCTCTGTCAGAGTGACCATCAGGTTGTTGGTCACCTCCCTGACCAAGGCCCTTCTCCCCCGATTGCTCAGTTTGGCTGGGCAGCCAGCTCTAGGAAAAGTCTTGGTTGTACCAAACTTCTTCCATTTAAGAATGATGGAGTCCACTGTGTTCTTGGGCCCCTTCAACGCTGCAGAAATGTGTTGCTAGCCTTCCCCAGATCTGTGCCTCGACACAATCCTGTCTCAGAGCTATACAGACAATTCCTTCGACCTCATAGCTTGGTTTATGCTGTGACATTCCAAATCATGTCCAATCAATTGAATTTACCACAGGTGGACTCCAATCAAGTTGTAGAAACCTCTCAAGGTTGACCAATGGTAACTGGATGCACGTGAGCTAAATTTCGAGTCACATAGCACATAGACTGTTAGTTATGTAAGGTATTTTTTTATTTTTATACATTAGCAAAAATGTAAAAAAAAATCTGTTTTCACTTTGTCATTATGGGGTACTGTATGTAGATTGATGAGGATTAAAAAAAAAATCTGTACGTAACAAAATGTGGAAAAAGTCAAGGGGTCTGAATACTTTCCAAATGCACTGTATACACCACGGGTGTGATAGTTAATGAACTATAGTATGAATTAATCACAATCCAAGCCTACTCATTAGACAAAAACTGCAGCTCCAATGGAACAATAAGCTTCACAGTGCAACACCACTATTCTGGCTATTAATCATCCTTAAAAGTCAGTTAAATAAGCTTTTTTACTATCTCAATAAAACATAGCCTGTATGATATCATGCATGCAAGCTTACCTCAAATCAAACTTTATTTGTCACATGCGCTGAATACAATACTGTGAAATGCTTATTTACAAATCCTTAACTCTTTCTTGAACTGCATTGTTGGTTAAGAAAATATGTACCAAATAAACGTTAAAAAAGGACCATGTAACACAAAATAACAATAACGAGGCTATATACTGGGGGTACAGTTTAGTCTAGGTAATTTGTACATGTCAGTGGCTTGCGAAAGTATTCACCCTTGGCATTTTTCCTATTTTGTTGCCTGTATTATTTGATTTACACCACACACTTTGAAGATGCAAAATATGTTTTATTGTGAAACAAACAAGAAATAAGAATGAAACTTGAGCGTGCATAACTATTTTATTTTATTTTACTTGTTTTTATTTTCCCGTTATTTAATTAGGCATGTCAGTTAAAGAACAAATTCTTATTTTCAATGACGGCCTAGGAACAGTGGGTCAACTGCCTTGTTCAGGGGCAGAATGACAGATTTTTACCTTGTCAGCTCGGGGATTCAATCTTGCAACCTTTCGGTTACTAATCCATCGCTCTAAACTTTCCCCCAAGGCAATACTTTGTAGAGCCACCTTTTGCAGCAGCAATTACAGCTGCAAGTCTCTTGGGGTATGTCTCTATAAGCTTGGCACATCTAGCCACTGGGATTTTTTCCCATTCTCCAAGGAAAAACTGCTACAGCTCCTTCAAGTTGAATGGGTTCCACTGGTGTACAGCAGTCTTTAAATCATACCACAGATTCTCAATTGGATTGATCTCTGGTCTTTGACTAGGCCATTCCAAGACATTTAAATGTTTCCCCTAAAACCACTCGAGTGTTGCTTTAGCAGTATGCTTAGGGTCATTGTCTTGCTGGAAGGTGAACCTCGGTCCTAGTCTCAAATCTCTGGAAGACTGAAACAGGTTTCCCTCAAGAATTTCCCTGAATTTAGCGCCATCCATCATGCCTTAAATTCTGACCAGTTTCCCAGTCCCTGCCAACGAAAAACATCCCCACCGCAGGATGCTGCACCACCATTCTTCATTGTGGGGATGAGGTTCTCGGGGTGATGAGAGATGTTGGGTTTGCGCCAGACATAGCGTTTTTCTTGATGGCCAAAAAGCTCAATTTTAGTCTCATCTGACCAGAGTACCTTCTTCCATATGTTTGGGGTGTCTCCCACATGCCTTTTGGCGAACACCAAACGTGTTTGCTTATTTTTCTTTAAGCAATGGCTTTTTTCTGGCCACTCTTCCGTAAAGCCAAGCTCTGTGGCGTGGTGTACGGCTTAAAGTGGTCCTATGGACAGATACTCCATTCTCCGCTGTGGTGCTTTGCAGCTCCTTCAGGGTTATCTTTGGTCTCTTTGTTGCCTCTCTGATTAATGCCCTCCTTGCCTGGTCCCTGACTTCTGGTGGGCAACCCTCTCTTGACAGGTTTGTTGTGATGCCATATTCTTTAAATTTTTTAATAATGGATTTAATGGTGCTCCGTGGGATGGTCAAAGTTTCTGATTTTTTTATAACCCAACCCTGACCTGTACTTCTCCACAACTTTGTCCCTGACCTGTTTGGCGAGCTCCTTGGTCTTCATGGTGCCGCTTGCTTGGTGGTGCCCCTTGCTTAGTGTTGTTGCAGACTCAGGGGGCCTTTCAGAACAGGTGTATGTATATTGAGATCATGTGACAGATTGCACACCGGTGGACTTTATTGAACTAATTATGTGACTTCTGACGGCAATTGGTTTCACCAGATCTTATTTAGGGCCTTCATAGCAAAGGTGGTGAATACATATGCACACACCACTTTTCCGTTTAAAAAATAATATTTTTTAAATATTTTGAAACAAGTAATTTTTTTTCATTTCACGAATTTGGACTATTTTGTGTATGTCCATTACATGAAATCCAAATAAAAAATCTATTTGAATTACAGGTTGTAATGTAAATAGTCCAGGTGGCCATTTGATTAATTGTTCAGAAGTCTTATGGCATGGGGGTAAAACCTGTTAAGGAGCTTTTTGGTCCTAGACTTGGCACTCTGGTACTGCTTGCCATACGGTAGCAGAGAGAACAATCTATGACTTTGGTGACTGGAGTCTTTGACAATTTTTTTGACACGCCTAGTACACTGCTCAAAAAGTAAACAGAGGGTAGCATATTTCAACCCTGCAGGCGCTACACAAAACGCAGAAATAAAATACACTGCTCAAAAAAATAAAGGGAACACTAAAAAAACACATCCTAGATCTGAATGAATGAAATATTCTTATTAAATACTTTTTTTCTTTACATAGTTGAATGTGCTGACAACAAAATCACAAACAAAGATTATCAATGGAAATCAAATTTATCAACCCATGGAGGTCTGGATTTGGAGTCACACTCAAAATTAAAGTGGAAAACCACACTACAGGCTGATCCAACTTTGATGTCATGTCCTTAAAACAAGTCAAAATGAGGCTCAGTAGTGTGTGTGGCCTCCACGTGCCTGTATGGCCTCCCTACAACGCCTGGGCATGCTCCTGATGAGGTGGCGGATGGTCTCCTGAGGGATCTCCTCCCAGACCTTGACTAAAGCATCCGCCAACTCCTGGACAGTCTGTGGTGCAACGCGCCGTTGGTGGATGGAGCGAGACATGATGTCCCAGATGTGCTCAATTGGATTCAGGTCTGGGGAACGGGCGGGCCAGTCCATAGCAGCAATGCCTTCCTCTTGCAGGAACTGCTGACACACTCCAGCCACATGAGGTCTAGCATTGTCTTGCATTAGGAGGAACCCAGGGCCAACCACACCAGCATATGGTCTCACAAGGGGTCTGAGGATCTCATCTCGGTACCTAATGGCAGTAAGGCTACCTCTGGCGAGCACATGTTTTTTTTGCCATCATTGTAAGCCTGCCACACACTATACGATACATTTATTAAACGTATGAGTTTATTACAACTAGGCTTGTGGGAAGTGACAAGGCTCTTAAAGGACAAGGGCACTAATAACATAATAATAATCAATTATTTTGCTCTTTATTTAACCATCTTACATAAAACCGTATTTGTTCATCGACAATTGTGAATATCTCACCACAGGTTAATGAGAAGGGTGTGCTTTAAAGGATGCACATAAATCTGCAATATTGGGTTGTTTTGGAGAGTCTCAGTCTTAAATCATTTTCCACACACAGTATGTGCCTGTATTTAGCTCTTGTGCTATTGAGGGCCGAGAATCCACTCTCACATACAGTGGGGCAAAAAAGTATTTAGTCAGCCACCAATTGTGCAAGTTCTCCCCCTTAAAAAGGTGAGAGAGGCCTGTAATTTTCATCATAGGTACACTTCAACTATGACAGACAAAATTAGAAAAAAAATCCAGAATATCACATTGTAGGATTTTTTATGAATTTATTTGCAAATTATGGTGGAAAATAAGTATTTGGTCAATAACAACAGTTTATCTCAATACTTTGTTATATACCCTTTGTTGGCAATGACAGAGGTCAAACGTTTTCTGTAAGTCTTCACAAGGTTTTCACACACTGTTGCTGGTATTTTGGCCCATTCCTCCATGCAGATCTCCTCTAGAGCAGTGATGTTTTGGGGCTGTTGCTGGGCAACATGGACTTTCAACTCCCTCCAAAGATTTTCTATGGGGTTGAGATCTGGAGACTGGCTAGGCCACTCCAGGACCTTGAAATGCTTCTTACGAAGCCACTCCTTCGTTGCCCGGGCGGTGTGTTTGGGATCATTTTCATGCTGAAAACCCCAGCCACGTTTCATCTTCAATGCCCTTGCTGATGGAAGGAGGTTTTCACTCAAAATCTCTCGATACATGGCCCCATTCATTCTTTCCTTTACACGGATAAGTCGTCCTGGTCCCTTTGCAGAAAAACAGCCCCAAAGCATGATGTTTCCACCCCCATGCTTCACAGTAGGCATGGTGTTCTTTGGATGCAACTCAGCATTCTTTGTCCTCCAAACACGACGAGTTGAGTTTTTACCAAAAAGTTATATTTTGGTTTCATCTGACCATATGACATTCTCCCAATCTTCTTCTGGATCATCCAAATGCTCTCTAGCAAACTTCAGACGGGCCTGGACATGTACTGGCTTAAGCAGGGGGACACGTCTGGCACTGCAGGATTTGAGTCTTTGGCGGCGTAGTGTGTTACTGATGGTAGGCTTTGTTACTTTGATCCCAGCTCTCTGCAGGTCATTCACTAGGTCCCCCTGTGTGGTTCTTGGATTTTTGATCACCATTCTTGTGATCATTTTGACCCCACGGGGTGAGATCTTGCGTGGAGCCCCAGATCGAGGGAGATTATCAGTGGTCTTGTATGTCTTCCATTTCCTAATAATTGCTCCCACAGTTGATTTCTTCAAACCAAGCTGCTTACCTATTGCAGATTCAGTCTTGCCAGCCTGGTGCAGGTCTACAATTTTGTTTCTGGTGTCCTTTGACAGCTCTTTGGTCTTGGTCACAGTGGAGTTTGGAGTGTGACTGTTTGAGGTTGTGGACAGGTGTCTTTTATACTGATAAGTTCAAACAGGTGCCATTTATACAGGTAACAAGTGGAGGACAGAGGAGCCTCTTAAAGAAGAAGTTACAGGTCTGTGAGAGCCAGAAATCTTGCTTGTTTGTAGGTGACCAAATACTTATTTTCCACCATAATTTGCAAATAAATTCATAAAAAATCCTACAATGTGATTTTCTGTTTTTTTTCTCATTTTGTCTGTCATAGTTGAAGTGTACCTATGATGAAAATTACAGGCCTTTCTCATCTTTTTAAGTGGGAGAACTTGCACAATTGGTGGCTGACTACACTACCCGATGTCACAGGAAGGCCATAAAGATCATCAAGGACATCAACCACCCGAGCCACTGCCTGTTCACCCCGCTATCATCCAGAAGGCGAGGTCAGTACAGGTGCATCAAAGCTGGGACCGAGAGACTGAAAAACAGCTTCTATCTCAAGGCCATCAGACTGTTAAACAGCCACCACTAACATTGGGTGGCTGCTGCCAACACTGACACTGACTCAACTCCAGCCACTTTAATAATGGGAATTGATGGGAAATTATGTAAATATATCACTAGCCACTTTAAACAATGCTACCTTATATAATGTTACTTACCCTACATTATTCATCTCATATGCATACGTATATACTGTACTCTATATCATCGACTGTATCCTTATGTAATACATGTATCACTAGCCACTTTAACTATGCCACTTGGTTTACATACTCATCTCATATGTATATACTGTACTCGATACCATCTACTGTATCTTGCCTATGCTGCTCTGTACCATCACTCATTCATATATCCTTATGTACATATTCTTTATCCCCTTACACTGTGTACAAGACAGTAGTTTTGGAATTGTTAGTTAGATTACTTGTTGGTTATTACTGCATTGTCGGAACTAGAACCACAAGCATTTCGCTACACTCACATTAACATCTGCTAACCATGTGTATGTGACAAATAAAATTTGATTTGATTTGATTTGACTAAATACTTTTTTTGCCCCACTGTAGCTTTGTGGTTGTAAAGGGAATCAGTGTTTTAACAGCGCGATTTGCCAGGCAGGATACACTGAGCGCAGCCCAATCCAGAAATCTGGCAGTGGCTTCTGATTAAATTCAATTTTCACCGAACCGCTTGTTGCAATTTCAATGAGGCTCTTGTTCAGATATTGGTTAGTGGACTGGAGGCAGGGCATGAAAGGGATAATGAATCATCCGTTTCGGGAAAGTACCTGCGTAATTGCACACCCAACTCTCTCAGGTGCTTCGCTATATCACATTTGACATTGTCCGTAAGCTTGAGTTAATTTGCACACAAAAATTCATACAACGATGGAAAGACCTGTGTGTTGTCAATGTTCATGCAGATAGAAAAGAGCTCCACCTTCTTAATCATAGCATCAATTTTGTCCCGCACATTGAATATAGTTGGGGAGTGTCCCTGTAATCCTAGATTCAGATCATTAAGGTGAGAAAATACCTCACCCAGATAGGCCAGTCGTGTGAGAAACTCAGAACATTATGGTCAATAAAGAGAACTTTAAGCTTGTCTCTCAATTTTAAAAAAGTGTACATTTCCGCGTTACCACTCCACTGTCTCGCTGTCATGACTTTTGAGACATCAGTACAGATACCAACATGGGCAGCAGCGACGTTTAGATACATACTCTCTCGTGGGAATTCCACTTACGTCTGTGATTGGATGTTAATTATTTGACTAGGCTACCTGTATTTGACATTGTGTTGTTATTTCGCTGAACACTAGATGGTTTAATTGTATTTTTGGCTACTCAGTTGAGAAAAAACCTCACCCAAATGTATAGCCCCATTGGAAAATATAAATGGACTGTTTTAAAATGTGACAAAAAAATGAATAAAATGTGAATCACCCCCAACGGCATTGCCCAGTTTGGGAATACCTGGTGTAGGGTATCCGGGATGATGCTATTGATGTGAGCCTATTTTTTTATGGTCAGTACTGAGGAGATTGATTCTGTTACTTGTTATTGATGTCAGATATTTCCATTTTGGGGTAGTTGTTCACTGAATTGCTAGCACTAGTTGCTCATGCTGCTACAGTGGCTACAATGTCACTACAAACTTCTTGCGCTTGGTGGAATGTGAATGCATTGTGACATGATGCTGCCTTCGAATCACGTTCCAAATGGCAGTAACCTACTGGAAAAGTGCTACATACTAAAGGTACGTGTCTTTTGAGGCAGCTAGGCAGCAGTCTTTGGATTGGTTAAATAATAACAGTATACAACTCCAACATTAGTTTCCGTTCACACAAAGTGTTAAAACATTGCAGAGCACTGGGCGTGAACTTATGATGTTCAGGGTTTAAGCTCGCGGCTCAGACCACTGCGCTACAGCAATGCTGTAGGAAGCTGTGAGAATACTTGATGATATTAGTATGGTTGGTTTGCGGTCTTCCACAAACCATAGCCCTCTAGGTACGGTATTGAATTGTATAGCCTCCAAACACCGCTTCCAGCTGCCCCCTGGCAGCGATTATATATTTAAATATTTCTTCAAATCATCCTGCTGCAGGATCATTTTCCTCCTGTGACGAAATGGGTAATATTAAGATCCGACATCTGTAAGACTGAAAGGCAGCACTGCTCTCTGATCAGCTTTTGCCATTCAAATCTTACCTTAGCGTTAGAATAATTCCACATTACTGATGACAGATCAGCTTCTAGAAACATTTCACATATGGCTGCAAATGTTTTATATCTTTGCACACGTTGTTACACATCATATATTTGACAGATAGGAAAAATTACAGATAGTAGCCTAAAAGTAGTTCCTCTGTCCAGTGTCTGTGCTCTTTTGCCCATCTTAATCAATTTTTATTGGCCAGTCTGAGATATGATTTTTTCTTTGCAACTCTTATTTTATTTTATTTCACCTTTATTTAACCAGGTCGGCTAGTTGAGAACAAGTTCTCATTTGCAACTGCGACCTGGCCAAGGTAAAGCATACCAGTGTGAACAGACTACACAGAGTTACACATGGAGTAAACAATTAACAAGTCAATAACACAGTAGAAAAAAAGGAGAGTCTATATACATTGTGTGCAAAAGGCATGAGGAGGTAGGCGAATAATTAAAATTTTGCAGATTAACACTGGAGTGATAAATGATCAGATGGTCATGTACAGGTAGAGATATTGGTGTGCAAAAGAGCAGAAAAGTAAATGAATAAAAACAGTATGGGGATGAGGTAGGTAAAAATGGGTGGGCTATTTACCGATAGACTATGTACAGCTCTGCCTATACAGCTCTGTACAACTCTGCCTAGAAGGCCAGCATTCCGGAGGCGCCTCTTCACTGTTGACGTTGAGATTGGTGTTTTGCGGGTACTATTTAATGAATCTGCCAGTTGAGGACTAGTGAGGCAACTGTTTCTCAAACTAGACACTCTACTGTACTTTTCCTCTTGCTCAGTTGTGCACCGGGGCCTCCCACTCCTCTTTCTATTCAGAGCAAGAATAGACTGATGAATTTCAGAAGAAAGTTCTTTGTTTCTGGCCATTTTGAGCCTGTAATCGAACCCACAAATGCTGATGCTCCAGATACTCAACTAGTCTAAAAGAAGGCCAGTTGTAATCCTTTTTTAATCAGCACAACAGTTTATAACATTTCAACATTTCATAACATAATTGCAGAAGGGTTTTCTAATGATCAATTAGCCTTTTAAAATGAAACATTTGGATTAGCTAACACAACGTGCCATTGGAACACAGGAGTGATGGTTGCTGATAAAGGGCCTCTGTACGCCTATGTAGATATTCCATTAAACATCAGCCGTTTCCAGCTACAATAGTCATTTACAACATTATAAATGTCTACACTGTATTTCTGATCAATTTTGTTTTTTTAAAGCTTTTCTTTCAAGGACATTTCTAATTGACTCAACTTTTGAACGGTAGTGTGTGTATGTATTTGTCACAAATGTATAAGTTGTACAGTTATTTATTAAAAATTAAGTTGTTAAATTTGACGCTGTAAAACCTAGCAGTACTATTAGATATATAGAATAGATATATAGAATTTAGCAAAAACATGATTATTTGTATCTCTGAAATGAAACCATAAAGTAATAGATTTGTCATGAACGACCACATGTCATGATTAGATAGCGAAAAAACACATGGTCTTTCATAATTTCTTTAAATAATAAAGCTAATTTACCAACATTTCTGAAAAAGGATATATAGCGTTTTGGAATGAAACTCTTCAATTTCAAAGACATGGCAACTTTGTATTTAACAACGCACTTAGCTGTTCTACGAGTGTTCTGAGGCATTAGGGGAAACAAGCATTTTCAAGTGCAACTTTAGTAATGATGGTTTTGGGAAACGGCTCGGAGATTTGCTCTTACGAAGGTTCTAACGATTAATTTAGCCTTAAGATGCTTTTGGGAACCGGCCCTGATCTGCGATCCAAGCACTTGTCTTGGAATTTTCTCACAATGTCTTTGGTTGTGTGTAGTTTGACTTCTGAAAAATTACGAGAAGGCCCTTTACAGGAATTATTTTACTCAGGCCCTATGCACAACAGCTACAGCAAGAGTGTTCAATTATGGGTCCATCTTCAGAACAGTAACCTGCTGTTTGGTTTGGTTTATTTTCCTTCTTTCCTCTGTCTCTATGTCCACCTCTCCACTCATATCGGAGAACCTTTTCAACACACCAAATTATGAGGCACATTCCATGGCCCTGTGGGTAATAAGAAAATAGAATCTCTCAAGAAACCTTGAATGTGGTTGTCTTTGTTCAGAGAGCTGAGTGGTGCCATTTAGTTACAGCAAAGATGATCTGTATACTGACAAGATACTCAACTGACCACTCTAACAATGGAAATAAATGTCAGCAAAGGTGGAAGGCCGGCGGGAGGAGGCGCAAACATTCTAGCATGTGCTTGCTGTTTAGGGTTTTAGGCTGGGTTTCTGTACAGCACTTTGAAATATCAGCTGATGTATGAAGGGCTATATAAATACATTTGATTTGAACAACATCCATTTATATCAGTACATTCATAACAACCTAAACATCACAAAACTTCTATTCAATCAAATAAGACTCACATAGCAAATTAGCAATTTAAGCTTATGTTGACCAATGTCGGCTCTCATTGACCACAGATTTGGAGGCGGAGTCAGCTCTCTCGCTTCACCTCTTCCTCTCTGGTTACGGTCTTTGTTCTAATGGTCACATCTTGTTCAGAATTTTTTTAAGCAATACTTTTTTTTAAACAATTTGTAAAACAAGTTCATTCTATCTTGTAATGGGTGAAGATTAGTCAGGAATTAAAAACACACAATTTCTCTCCTACCAGTCTGTACACCTAAAATCATAGTGGGAACCATCTTAGGCATCTTTTGTTGTATGTATTATAACCTACTTGCTTTGCCAAGTACCTGTATTAATGGATCCTTTAAAAAATATGCTTATATCATAGTGGATTCAGAACTATTCAGAGTGAAGGCATGCCAAAGTCACACTTCCATGCAATGGCGAACAAGAAAGAAAAGGTTTTCCTAATGGTGGGCTAATTTGTTGATTTTATTTTGATATGAAAAAAAACAAGTTCACCTAAATCAATCATGGAATTGTAAAGCTGTTTAAATTATTAGAATCTTGAATTCTGGGGAGTAGCCTACATTGGAAGTGTCAGCCATTTTTCATAACTTCACTCTTCTAAAAACAACAATGGAGAGTTTGTCTATTTTTTGAATTGAGTTCCATTCATTCAGCAGACCGTACCAAAGTTTCTCTCCACTGCCAAGAGTCAGCAGGGAGTCAGTGAGACAGTATCTGCAGTTTCACCCTGAACAGTCTGTACAAATACTCTGTGCAAAGGTCGCCCAAAAATCCAGTCGACAAGGCCCCCACCGGTTAAACATCCTCCAAATGTCTCACATCTCCCATCTATCTCTGTCTGTGACCCATTGCCTGGTTGAAAAACTTTACTCAACCTCCATCATAAAGTCTACATTGTACTGAACCTAAGTCACTGTTCTGTACCAGAGTCATGGAACACTGTTCACCTTAATAATGTTTACATATTTTTTAATTCACTTTACATGTACAGTGCCTTTGGAAAGTATTCTGACCCCCTGACTTTTTTCACATTGTTACTTTACAGCCTTAGTCAAAAATGGGTAAAAATAAACTTCCCTCATCAATCTACACAAAATACCCCATAATGAAAAGGGAAAACAGGTTTTAGAACATTTTGCAAATTAATTAACATTTAAAGACAGAAATACCTTATTTACATAAGCATTTAGTCCCTTTGCGATGAGACTCGAAATTGAGCTCCGGTGCATCCTGTTTCCATTGATCATGCTTGAGATGTTTCTACAATTTGATTGGAGTCCACCTGTGGTAAATTCAATTGATTGGACATGATTTGGAAAGGCATACACCTGTCTATATAAGGTCCCACAGTTGACATTGCATGTCAGAGCAAAAACCAAGCCATGAGGTTGAAGGAATTATCAGTAGAGCTCCGAGACACAATTGTGTCGAGGAACAGATCTGTGGAAGGGTACAAAACAATTTCTGCAGTATTGAAGGTCCCCAAGAACACTGTGGCCTCCATTCTTAAATGGAAGAAGTTTGGAACCACCAAGACACTTCCTGGAGTTGGCCGCAAGGCCAAACTAAGCAATCGGGGGAGAAGGGCCTTGGTCAGGGAGGTGACCAAGAACTTGATGGTCACTCTGACAGAGCTCCAGAGTTCCTCTGGCAGTATCCCTACAGTGAAGCATGGTGGTGGAAGCATCATGCTGTGGGGAAGTCTTTCAGCGTCAGGGACTGGGAGACTAGTCAGGATCGAGGGAAAGATTAATGGATTAAAGTAAAGAGAGATCCTTGATGAAAACTTGCTCTAGATTGATAAGGACCTCAGACTGGAGCACTGGAGTTCCACTTCCAACAGGACAACGCAGGAGTGGCTTCGGGACAAGTTGATGAATGTCCTTGATTGGCCCAGCCAGAGACTTGAACCCGATCGAACATCTCTGGAGAGACCTGAAAATAGCTGTGCAGCGACACTCCCCATCCAATCTGTCATACCTTGATCTGTTTCTTCCGTCTTTGTGCATGACTCCACCCCCCTCCATGTGTCGCCCATCTTCCCCATTATCTCCAATATATTTATACCTCTGTTCTCGGTCTGTTGCCAGTTAGTTTTGTTTCATCAAGCCTACCAGCGTTCTTCCTGTGCTCGTCTTTCTCTAAGTTCCTGTTTTCCCAGTTTTGGCCATTCTGCCTTCTCTGAGCCTGCCTGCCGTTCTGTACCTTGTCACACCACCCTGGATTACTGACCTCTGCCTGCCCCCTGTTTTTGTAATACACTTTTGTTACTTCGAAACGGTCTGCATCTGGTTCTTCTCCTGAGCCTTGACACAATCTGTATGAGCGTCAAAGATGCTTCAACAAAGTACTGAGTAAAGGTCTGAATACTTATGTAAATGTGATATTTCATTTTTTAAATTCGAAAAAACTGTTTGCTATGTCATTATGGTGTATTGTTTGTAGATTGATGAGGAAAAAACACATTTTAATCAATTTTAGAATAAGGCTGTAATGTAACAAAATGTGGAAAATGTCAAGGGGTTGAATTCTTTCCGAATGCATTGTATCCTAGTCAAGGCTTATCCTATGTAATGGTTTTTGTTGTGCTTGTGTATTTCTATTGCTAGGTATTACTGTACTGTTGGAGCACCTGCAATAAAGTCTGCAAATATGTGTACTCAACCAATAAACAGATTTGTTTACCGTCATTAACATGACAAATGGGGTAATAAGTCATATCAATGCATGATAAAGGATTTAACACTGTCCTGTCATCATGACACATGCGGAGAGTTTAGTGGGTTAGGTTGTCGTCAAACTAACCTTGGCCAGATTGCAGTTGCTTTTAGTATGGTATGAAGGAACATTGTGTATACAATAGGTTGTTTTACCCTCCTTGTGTTTACATCAGTAGCTCAGGATGGAAACTGAAACGACCTTTTCCGAACTTTAGAATGCATGTTCCCCCACATATTTGGCATTTCTTTCATTCTTCAGTATTCAATTAAAGTCTTGTACTACATGATCTGACACAAGTTCTGTAATCTTACCCAGCCGCTGGTGCAGTGGACTGCTACAGACTGGTTATATGGGCCTGTACAGCTCCAGTGACACTCAGGCAGACACTGTCAAACTCTCTGTGACACTGTGACACTCAGTGACACTCTGTGACACTGTGACACTCAGGCAGACACTGTCAACATCTTCAAGGACCAACCTGATGCCTGGGTGAGAGTTGGAATCTAAATAAAAAGAGATCAAGGTGAAAAGCGTCTCCCATTTTATGACAAAAACATGTCCTTTTGTGTTTCCAGCCCGAAAACACTGACCGCTCTATTGACCCTCTCAAAATATTTTATTACAGAAGACTGTTGACAGTGCGAACACAGCATCCAAGGCATTCCTGACCATTTTAATAAATGTCTTTAGATTTTTGCATGTGCCAAGTCCCTCTACATCTCCAACACAGACAAAAGGAAGCACTTTCACCTGGTCCTCAAGCTCTTCCTCTGCATGAGCAGGAGATTGACTCCTTCCACAGTAAGCTGATGAAAGTGATCTCCAGCCGTCCCAGAAGAGGGAGTCAGTCTATGAAAAATGCTGACTGAATGACAGGTGACCCTATGGTGCCACAGTCCCCAGGGTCACGGTAGGGCTAGAGTGGAGGTACAAGCTGGTAGGTTGATGTTTATTGTCATGAGTCTTGTCCTGGAGGCAGAACTGAGCAATTTCCCCTTGGATAGGTTAATTGGCTATATTACATTTTAAAAAGTGGGGGTGGGGGGGTCTTTTTGGTCTTAGTTTAAGGTTAGTGTTAGGCATTAGGGTTAGGTTTAAAATCAGATTTTATGACCACTCTTCTACAAGTTACCACTCCTCGTTAGTCCAGATATTTGACCTTATGATCCAGGAGCACACAATACGAGTCTGGTTGTAATGACTTAAGCTCCTGTTCCTTGCAAGATAAAAAGGAGAGGTGCCCAAGAGGCATGACAGCTGAGATCACAAGTGAGGTAATTTAGAATTTCACATGTTGCTGTGGGAGAATGCACCAAGGCGCACTGTGTGTGAAAGTAAAACAAACCTTTGTTTGTCATGCTTCGTCAATCATTAGTAAGAAGGGTGTATGCTTATTTGTGGGCATACAGTGGGGGGGAAAAGTATTTAGTCAGCCACCAATTGTGCAAGTTCTCCCCCTTAAAAAGATGAGAGAGGCCTGTCATTTTCATCATAGGTACACTTCAACTATGACAGACAAAATGAGAAAAAAAAATCCAGAAAATCACATTGTAGGATTTTTAATGAATTTATTTGCAAATTATGGTGGAAAATAAGTATTTGGTCAATAACAACAGTTTATCTCAATACTTTGTTATATATCCCTTTGTTGACAATGATAGAGGTCAAACATTTTCTGTAAGTCTTCACAAGGTTTTCACACACTGTTGCTGGTATTTTGGCCCATTCCTCCATGCAGATCTCCTCTAGAGCAGTGATGTTTTGGGGCTGTTGCTGGGCAACACGGACTTTCAACTCCCTCCAAAGATTTTCTATGGGGTTGAGATCTGGAGACTGGCTAGGCCACTCCAGGACCTTGAAATGCTTCTTACGAAGCCACTCCTTCGTTGCCCGGGCGGTGTGTTTGGGATCATTTTCATGCTGAAAACCCCAGCCACGTTTCATCTTCAATGCCCTTGCTGATGGAAGGAGGTTTTCACTCGAAATCTCTCGATACATGGCCCCATTCATTCTTTCCTTTACACGGATCAGTCCTGGTCCCTTTGCAGAAAAACAGTCCCAAAGCATGATGTTTCCACCCCCATGCTTCACAGTAGGCATGGTGTTCTTTGGATGCAACTCAGCATTCTTTGTCCTCCAAACACGACGAGTTGAGTTTTTACCAAAAAGTTCTATTTTGGTTTCATCTGACCATATGACATTCTCCCAATCTTCTTCTGGATCATCCAAATGCTCTCTAGCAAACTTCAGACGGGCCTGGACATGTACTGGCTTAAGCAGGGGGACACGTCTGGCACTGCAGGATTTGAGTCTTTGGCGGCGTAGTGTGTTACTGATGGTAGGCTTTGTTACTTTGGTCCCAGCTCTCTGCAGGGCATTCACTAGGTCCCCCCGTGTGGTTTCGGGATTTTTGCTCACCGTTCTTGTGATCATTTTGACCCCACGGGGTGAGATCTTGCGTGGAGCCCCAGATCGAAGGAGATTATCAGTGGTCTTCCATTTCCTAATAATTTCTCCCACAGTTGATTTCTTCAAACCAAGCTGCTTACCTAGTTAGCTAGCTCTCCCAATCAACACCTGCGATTACTGTATGCCTCGCTGTATGTCTCTCTCGAATGTCAATATGCCTTGTATACTGTTGTTCAGGTTAGTTATCATTGTTTTAGTTTACAATGGAGCCCCTAGTTCCACTCTTCATACCTCTGATACCTCATTTGTCCCACCTCCCACACATGCGGTGACCTCACCCATTACAACCAGCATGTCCAGAGATACAACCTCTCTTATCATCAACCAGTGCCTGGGCTTACCTCCGCTGTACCCGCACCCCACCATACCCCTGTCTGCGCATTATGCTCTAAATATATTCTACCATGCCCAGAAATCTGCTCCTTTTATTCTTTGTCCCCAATGCTCTAGGCGACCAGTTTTGATAGCCTTTAGCCGCACCCTCATACTA
Organism: Oncorhynchus mykiss; assembly: GCF_057628025.1. Classification (NCBI taxonomy): domain Eukaryota; kingdom Metazoa; phylum Chordata; class Actinopteri; order Salmoniformes; family Salmonidae; genus Oncorhynchus; species Oncorhynchus mykiss. Next base: position 28,690,432 of record NC_143028.1, on the reverse strand, counting down.
CTCCCCCTCTGTTCCGCGGGTAATGTGGAGGTAAACCCAGGCCCTGCATGTCCCCAGGCACCCTCATTTGTTGACTTCTGTGATCGAAAAAGCCTTGGTTTCATGCATGTCAAGATCAGAAGCCTCCTCCCTAAGTTTGTCTTACTCACTGCTTTAGCACACTCTGCTAACCCTGATGTCCTTGCCGTGTCTGAATACTGGCTTAGGAAGGCCACCAAAAATTCAGAGATTTCCATACCCAACTATAACATTTTCCGTCAAGATAGAACTGCCAAAGGGGGATGAGTTGCAGTCTACTGCAGAGATAGCCCGCAAAGTAATGTCATACTTTCCAGGTCCATACCCAAACAGTTCGAACTACTAATTTTAAAAATTACTCTCTCCAGAAATAAGTCTCTCACTGTTGCCGCCTGCTACCGAACCCCCTCAGCTCCCAGCTGTGCCCTGGACACCATTTGTGAATTGATCGCCCCCCATCTAGCTTCAGAGTTTGTTCTGTTAGGTGACCTAAACTGGGATATGCTTAACACCCCGGCAGTCCTACAATCTAATCTAGATGCCCTCAATCTCACACAAATCATTAAGGAACCCAGCAGGTACAACCCTAAATCTGTAAACAAGGGCACCCTCATAGACGTCATCCTGACCAACTGGCCCTCCAAATACACTTCCTCTGTCTTCAACCAGGATCTCAGCGATCACTGCCTCATTGCCTGTGTCCGCTACGGATCCGCAGTCAAACAACCAGCCGTCATCACTGTCAAACGCTCCCTAAAACACTTCTGCGAGCAGGCCTTTCTAATCGACCTGGCCCGGGTATCCTGGAAGGATATTGACCTCATCCCGTCAGTTGAGGATGCCTGGTCATTCTTTAAAAGTAACTTCCTCACCATTTTAGATAAGCATGCTCCATTCAAAAAATGCAGAACAAAGAACAGATATAGGCATTGGTTCACTCCAGACCTGACTGCCCTCGACCAGCACAAAAGCATCCTGTGGCGGACTGCAATAGCATCGAATAGTCCCCGCTTTCTGATGTAGATCACCAAAGGTAAGGGAATATTTATCATGTAGACGCCATCTTTGCAGCAGTGGTGTTTTTAAATTGAGCGCCGTCTCAGATTATTGCATGTATTTCTTTTTCCGTAAAGGTTTTTTGAAATCTGACACAGCGGTTGCATTAAGGAGAGGTATATCTATAATTCCATGTATATAACTATATTATCATCTACATTTATGATGAGTATTTCTGTTGAATGATGTGGCTATGCAAAATCACTTCATGCTTTTGGAACTAGTGAATCTAACGCGCCAATGTATACTCCGATTTTTTTTAGATAAATATGAACTTTATCAAACAAAACATGCATGTATTGTGTAACATGAAGTCCTGTGAGTGTCATCTGATGAAGATAATTCAAGGTTAGCGTTTAATTTGATCTTTATTTCTGGTTTTTGTGAAGGCTATATTTTGCTGGAAAATGGCTGTGCTTATTGTGGTTTGGTGGAGACCTTTTTATTTATTTTACCTTTATTTAACTAGGCAAATCAGTTCAGAACAAATTCTTATTTTCAATGACGGCCTAGGAACAGTGGGTTAACTGCCTGTTCAGGGGCAAAATGACAGACCTTGTCAGCTCGGGGATTTGAACTTGCAACCTTTCGGTTACTAATCCAACACTCTAACCACTAGGCTACCCTGCCTATGTTGGTGGAGACTTGAGGCTTTGTTTGTAGTGCTTTCGCTGAAAAGCCTATTTGAAATCGGACACTTTGGTGGGATTAACAACGAAAACAGATTTAAAATGATATAAAACACATTTTAGCAATTGTAATTATTTGAATTTTGGCGCCCTCTATTTTCACTGGAAGTTGTGATGTCGATCCTGGTATCGGGATTGCAGCCATAACAGGTTAACTTGTTATGGCTGCAATCCCGATATCGGGACAAGTGTCATCAACAACCGCTGAATAGCATAGCGCTATATACAATAAATATTACTATAAATATTTATATTCATGAAATCACAAGTGCAATATAGGAAAACACAGCTTAGCCTTTTTTTAATCCACCTGTCGTGTCAGATTTTGAAATTATGCTTTACAGCGAAAGCAATCCAAGCATTTGTGTAAGTTTATCGATCGCACAATAAAACTTTAAGTACACTTAGCATCAGGTAGCACGGTCACGAAAATCAGAAAAGCAATCAAATTAATTGTTTACCTTTGATGATCTTCGGATGTTTTCACTCACGAGACTCCCAGTTACACAACAAATGTTCCTTTTGTTCCATAAAGATTATTTTTTATATCCAAAATACCTGTTTGTTTGTTGCATTATGAAATCCACAGGAAAGAGCGGTCACAACAACGCAGACAAATTCCAAATAGTTTCCATAATGTCCACAGAAACATGTCAAACGTTTATAATCAAACCTCAGGTTGTTTTTAAAATATAGAATCGATAATATATCAACCGCAAATGTCTTTCACAGTAGGAGAGGGAAAACGAATCGGACCAAAGTGCAGCGTCGTAAGTGTTCATGACTTTTATTTACCTGAACACTGAAACAAAAATAACAAAGTGCAAAACGAAACCAAAACAGTCCTGTCAGGTGCAAAACACTAAACAGAAAACAAAACAAACAAAATAAAAACATGTGACCAACAGGGAGCTCTGGGTGAGTTTGGTGCTGACTCACCTGGGGTGACCGAGAAGTGTTCTGCCTGCCCTCTCAACTTCCAGACGAGCTCCTCCAGCACCGGTCGGAAGTGTGTCCTCTCTGACCACAGCTGGTGCAGGAGGAGCCTCCTCCTCCGGTCCCCCTCGATGCGGCTCCCCTCTAACTCCATAGGTATGGGAGCAGGAGGGCCAGGAGGTGGAACTGACAGGGCCCTTTCTGAACGCCCGCGGGCAGCTTGCAGATTGTCCAGTCAGATCGACATGTCTATGAGCTCATCGAGGGAGAGAGTGGCGTCCCGACAAGCTAGCTCCCTGTGGACATCCTCCCGGAGGCTACACCTGTAGTGGTTCATCAGGGCCCTGTCATTCCACCCCGCCCCAGTGGCCAAGGTCCGTAACTCCAGCGCAAAGTCCTGCGCTTTCCTCATCTCCTGCCTAAGGTGGAACAGCCGTTCACCCGCCGCTCGGCCCTTTGGAGGGTAGTCAAACACGGCCCGGAAATGGCGGGTGAACTCTGGGTAGTGGTCCCTAGCAGAGTCTTGGCTCTTCCCGCTTTGGCCCTCTCCGAGGCTCTGCCCGTCAGGCAGGAGACGAGGACGTTCACACTCTCTTCACCCGAGGCAGTCGGCCGAACAGTAGCCAGGTATAGCTCGAGCTGGATCAAAAATCCCTGGCACCCAGCCGCTGCTCCATCGTACTCCCTTGGGGGGCGAGACAAAGTGCGCTGGGGCCGGACGCTGCCGGAGGAGTGGGTTGAGACGTCGGAGGAGGAGATGGAGGCGAGGTAGGGAGACCACTCCTCTCCCATCGGCCCATTCTCTCCATCATTTGTTCCATCGCTGACAAGATACAATGGAGGATGCATCCTCCGTAGATGGAAAGGGTGGCCGCTGCTCCTGCAGACTCCATGTGTGGTGCGGGCTTCTGTCAGGACTTCTAGGAGTTGTGGGTGCGGAGTAAGGCGCAGAGGGCTTAGGACAATCGTATTTATTCCGGTCCAGAAACGGTCACGCCAAAACACCAGGCGCATACAAATGACCGGCCCAAAAACAGGACCCATCCAGTGTGGAGAAAATAAGAAAAATGCACATCCACAAAAATAGTGGAAAGGCCCGCACAAAAGCAGGCGGGCATAACCGGCTTAATGACTCCAACCTAAGTGTATGTAAACTTCCGACTTCAACTGTATATTATAGAGTAGCTGCTGCCTATTCCAGTCTGTACTAGCAAAACAGTCCTGTAGCTTAGCATGAGCTTTATTGGACCACTTCCATATTAACTGCCTCCCTAGTACTTCCTGTTTTTCTTGTAAGCAGGAGGATAGAGTTATGGTCTGATTTTCCAAAGAGAGGGTGGCGCCTTGTATGCATTTTTGTGAATGGAGTAAAGGTATAAGTTCTCGCTCTAGTTGCACAGGTGACATGCTAGTGAACATTTTGTAAAACTGATTACATTTTCTCTGCATTGAAATCACAGCCATGAGAAACGGCGCATTTCCTTATTTGCTTATGGCCCTATTACAGCCTGTTGAGTGTGATTTTAGTGACAGCATCAGTTTGTTGTTAAAAGACAACCACAAAAAAGAAAATGGACGAAAACTTTCTTGGTAAATAGAATACCTCATGATAGGCTGCTATTACTAACTCAGGCAAGCAAACCCTAGAGACTTCCTGAACATTGGAGATCGCGCAACCTTCCTCTCTTAGTCTTACCGAGTCTGCCCTTCTGTCTTGGCAATGCATAGAAAAACCATCGAGCTGTATATCCATGTCCTTGTTCAGCCACGATTCTGAGAAGCATGGGATATTACAGTTTCAGGTTTGGTGATAGGATAGTCTCGAATGGAGCTTATCCAGTTTGTTCTCCAGTGATTGAACATTTTCCAATAGAAGAGAGGGCAACGGCTGTCTATTTTCTCACCTACATAATCTCGTCAGGATGCCGGCTATCCTGCCTCTTTCGCATCCTGAGGATAAGGGTCTGGTCTGGAGTAAGCAGCATGTCCATGTGCTTCATTAAGACGTGTTGAGCCTCCTTGACAGTGGAAAACCTGTGTGTTGTGTTCTGGAAAGTCAAGGTGAGTTTTTCTGGATGGATGAAGCCGCATCTCAAGTTTAGCTTGCTTAGCTGGGATCTCATCTTCTTTAGGTCACCCTCTGTTTCAGCAGTTCGGTACTCAGGTCTGTGGTAGATATTGTTCCTCTTCTCTGCATAGGTCAGAATCCCTGATTCAGCTACGAGGTGAACAATTTGCAGTTTGACTTCAAAACTGTGGATTTGTACAAGCATACACAGATATCCATTGCAGAGAGGACCTGTGTGGTGTGCAGTGTTTATCAGGGGCATGGGGACCCAGCATATCCTGCCCAAACAGTTCATAGAAAAGATTGCTCATGAAGGATGTTGGGTTGCCCGCTTCGACATCAGTTTCAAGTCTTGTGGCCAGCACATTGAATTTATGGGAATGATGAGTGATTGTTTTATTTTTTTTAATTAGATTCATTTCCCCTTCTAGCTTGGTTTGAGTTGTTTACATGTCATGGAGTCGCACCTCTGTCACATTGGCCGCTGTCGCCAAACTTTCCACTTTAGTTGAGTAGGTATCCACTTTAGAAATTAGCAGTGGGAGAGATTAATTTAGCAGTTTTAAGCACAGCTCTACATTTTTAAAGACAATTTAATTGTTTCAATGTACACATTCACAGTGGGTCATGTGGATGTTGGCTCAAGCAGAAATTGCTGCAGTCCATTGCAGCATACAGGTTGTTCCGCTGTGTTTGAATCCCTGCCTAAACACTGTCTAATCTAACATTGGTGAGAACATGGGGTGTGTTTTCTCTATACCTGCAAAATAAGCACATTTCAATTAACCAGTTTAAACCCTAAAAAACAAACTCTAATTTACTTCTATCGCCACAACTTATTTTGCAATAAGTGACCAGGCCTGGAATGTACAGAAAGAGTTGCCCGACTCACCTCGCTATTGTCATGCTGCAGGTCACCAAAGTCCATGCTGTGTGTGGTTCCAGAATTTTATGTGTTCAATGTGGAGTGGAGGTGGCTGTGGCACCCCATCACCGTTTCTGTCCCTCAGTCTGGACGGTCTTATCTACAGATGCACCGTCAGCTTCACCTACACCCCCACAATCAATAGGAGTGCTGAAAAATGCCCCAGACTCTGCCACCTTCAGACTTGATCCACCAAGAGTTCACTTGCGCCAACTTCGACTTGTTCATGCAGAGCTAGGTAGCATTCCGATTCTCTACCCCTCTCCCAAAGTGTGCACTCATTCAGTCCCTCTCATGCATTTAAAAGCATTGGTTTGGAGCAAGCATAGCTAGAGTAAGTTTCCACCATATCCCTCACCATATACCTTTTAAATCTATTAGGGGGAGTGTACAAGTACACACTTCGAGAGAAGGGTAAAGAATTGGAATGTAGCCCTGGTGCCCATACAGCTAGCGCTAAGTATAGCTAGTGCTATCCCAGAGCATTTTATCCCTCGTACAGCATACTTGCTAGCATTAGCAGAAAACTGGCACATTTGTTATGTTAAGCTGATGGCATGATACATATACAGTAGTGACATAGCCTGGGTGGCGTCGTTCTGTTTCCCACTTGTTCATTGTCTTACTAAGACAACAACATAGCATTGTTAAGTGCAGAAACAGTTAGGTACCCTGGCTAATCTTAACGCTTCATGACAGAAGGCTTCAGACTCTAAGCTAACCTGAAGAGAAACGCAGTGAGTCACTCTCTTTTGACCCAGTCACAGCTCTTCCAGTAGAACTCCATTATACTGCCTGTTCAATAGCACTTGTGAAAAAGAAACATGAGTGGAAAATTAATTGTTAATGCATTCTAAGAAAAATGTAAGTAGAGAAGGAAAGCGCATGTGGCGACAGAACTGAGGATGTTATTTCAGGAGAAATGACAGCCATCGTTGAAACATGAATGTTATGAGAGAAAGCAGAGTAAAATACTGCCAGCTCCATATATCATTACACCAAGAAACTCCTTTCAAGCAAATATATGTGGAAAGATGGAGGGATACTTGTAATTGAATCTTGATTTGTGACTGCATTGGACTGAGGTTGTATTACCCTTTAACTGAACAGCACTGGCATTGTAATAATTAACTTGATATATTTTCGCTCTTATTTTCTGCTAATCCATCAGACAAAGCACGTTTACTTTTAAATCTGTATCAATTTATTTTAATTTAGCAATGGAGCAATGTAGTGCAGTCATAACTTATTAAATAGACAAAAAAATATGATCCAAATTAAATTGTTCTAAGTAGTATTTAGTAACAGAACAGAACTTCATTTTATGAAGTGCTTTTTTGTTCCTCAGGAATTATGTGTACATTTTGAAAAAATACTCAATGTAACAGTTAATATAAATCTATAACCTAAACCATGTCAAAAAGTTGAACAGCAGTGACTTTTCATTCAAATAAGTTGTCTTCTCTGTAATCCCTATTTTGGCATATCCCACTATTTACATCCAATTTCCAGGACGATTTTAAAACCACCTAAACAAGATTTTCACCTAACCAGAGTTGTTACTATCATTGTAAATGCCTAGTTATTTTGTTGCTTTGGGAAAGTCATTTCTGAAGATTTTTACTTATTTAAATGTCTCCCTCAGATGAGCTGGTTCTAGTCTTTTTGGCCATTTTCTGTTTTTTTTGTGTTAGAAAACTGAGGGCATCGAGCATAACACGCCAATGTATTACCCATGGATAACAAAAAAATCATACGCTTGCATTCAGTTGCCTCTCCCTGTTGCACACAACAAGCTCCCATTCCCCTTGTCACAAGGGGAGAGATGAAATAAAAAATCCTGTTATGGTCAACCCTGTTACTTTAATAGCAATTTTTCTTAATTTAAGACCTCTTCAGATAATAAGCAGTCCTGTACGTCTCAGTTAGTAGAGCTTGGCACTTGTAACTATAGAATTGTGGGTTTGATTCCCAGAGCCACCCATAAATAAAAATATATGCACGCATGACTAAGACATTTTGGATAAAAGCTTCTAAATGGCATATATTATAAAGCATGTTTTTAAATGCCCAATGAAGCAGTTTTTTATCGTAATATCAAATAATTTCAGGGTAGCAAGTAAGTACCTTAATGTGATTGTTTTCAATTAAAATAGTCAAAATTAAACAAAAATATCTCCTTGACTAGAGCAATTTCTCAAGCACAAATTTTGCTTGGACTGTCTGAGAATGGTCTGAGAGGGGAGGGGAAAACTGAAAACTAGCTGTTATTGGCAGAGAGGTTTTGAACTCTTTGTTGGTCTATTAACTAATGTATCACCTGATGTCACCAGGCAGGCTAAAACTCCATCCAGATTTCAGACTAGATCCTCATTGGTTGGCTGTCCTCTGCTGCTGTGGAGCAGATGTCCTGAGCTGTCCTGAGAGCTAAAGGCAGATAGTTGTCACTTTACTTGGGAATACCAGCAGGCCTGAGAACAAGAACAATGCAGCCTTGTCATACACCAGGTAGGCAGGGTGTGTCTTTCTGGGCAAATCATCTATGATGTAATGTGTTCACTAATATTGATATTATCAGAAATGTTTTTTTGGTAGTAGAACATTTAAGTTGTTGGCTAGTAATTTCCTTTGTACAAATGGGCATTAGCGTAAAATGGCACAGACCTTCTGAAATCATGCGTCTGGACCCAGTAGAGCCCAGTCTGATTTAAAATCAAAATAGATATTCACAGACGAAGGTGAAAAGCCTGATAGAATAATGTGTAGGCTCTATAGGAACGTATGTGATTTCACATATGTGATCATCTGGAGAGAATGGAGAGGCATGTGGCCCTCTTCCCTTCATCATTAACAAGACAAACATGCGTGAGAGGAGGCCGACTGGCACAGGAGATCTCTGTAGTCCCACTAATCTGTATCATGTGTTGAGGAATAAAAAAACTCTCAAACTGATTCACATGCTGAAAAGAAACCTGCAACATGAAAGGGCCCATTCTTGCACTTCCATTCATATATTTTCCCCTCCTGTTTTAAATAAGGGGTCTCCAAGGAACCGAGGAGTACATTTCAGTCCTCAATCCCAGCGTGTGTGTGCTTGAGTAGGTGTGTAAGACTGAGTGCGTGTGCACGCATTTGTAAGTACAGGTACTGTCCTGCAGTGTTGAGTCAGTGGTAGTGCCCCCAGGAGTGTTCTTCTGGCAGTGTCAATCGGTCTGCTACCTACAGTTTAGCCCAGAGGCTCCTGGATCTCTGTGTTCCACTGGCTGGATAGAAGGGGCTACTGCCTAGCCAGTCTTCTGTCACAGCAGAGGCATTTTCCAATAACTCATCACCTTCGTATCAAACAGCACACTGTACCTCTGGTCTGGAGGCTGAGGGATAACAGATCAATTGAGAAGCTGCTCACAGCTGTTGAAAAACACTGTCTAAAAGGAATCCCAAAAGGTAGAAATATGAGAACAATGTTAATGGTGATTGCTCCTTGTGATCTTCCTGCCATACAGTAGGAGTGAGAGACTGATGTATGACCTTAATTGGCCCTCAGAGAATATAACTTGACTACAGGTATGTCCAAATACCCCTCATTTAGACAGGTAAAGTAAAACATAACTCTGTGCTACTTCAGTCCTTCTTTACATGAGCAAACACGGAACCAGATTCCACTTGTACATGAAGAGGCACACGAGGCAAAGAGAGCACAATGTTTATGTGGTAGAGCAAGCTCAGAGCGGAAATAATTTATGAGCATAAGCAGACATGAAATACTTGTAATGGCTTTACAGCGATTTGAACTAATTCACAAACACTTCAGGCAAAACAACACGATATAAAATACTCAATAGATTGAGCCATAGTTAAATACTGTACCTAGATTTTCTTATTTAACCTTTATTTAACTAGACAAGTCAGTTAAGAACAAATTCTTATTTTCAATGATGGCCTAGGAACAGTGGGTTAAGTACAGGGGACGCTTGCGTCCCACTTGGCCAAAAGCCAGGGAAAAGGCATCGCGGCAAATTTCAAATCAAACTTTCATTAAATCACACATGTAAAATACTAAATTAAAGCTACACTCGTGAATCCACCCAACATGTCAGATTTTTAAAAGGCTTTTCGGCGAAAGCATAAGAAGCTATTATCTGATGATAGCACAACAGTAAACAAAGAGAGTAGCATATTTCAACCCTGCAGGTGCTACACAAAACACAGAAATAAAATCTAAAACATGCCTTACCTTTGATGAGCTTCTTTTGGTGGCACTCCAATATGTCCCATAAACATCACAATTGGTGCTTTTGTTTGATTAATTCCGTCCATATATATCAAAATGTCCATTTATTTGGCACATTTGATCCAGAAAAAAACAGCTTCCAAATTGCGCAACGTCGCTACAAAATATCTCAAAAGTTGCCAGTAAACTTTGCCAAAACATTTCAAACTACTTTTGGAATACAAACTTTAGCTATTTTTAAACGTTAATAATCGATCAAATTGAAGATGGGTTTATCTGTGTTCAATACAGGAAGACAACAAACCAACACTACTTTTCAAGTCTTGCGCAACTCTCAACAGTGTTACCCGGTTCCTAGATGGCCATACTTCTTCATTGCACAAAGGAATAACTTCAACCAAATTCCAAAGACTGGTGACATCAGTGGAAGCAGTAGGAGCTGAAAACAAGTGCCTAAGAAATATCGTTTCCCAATGAGAACTCACTGAACCGACAGAGACCTCAGACCAGAACATGCCAGACCTATTTTTCTCTCCATATCCCCGGATTTCAACCGCAAGCTCTGGACATTTACACCTGGATCTCCAGCTAGCTAGCTGCTATCCGTGTGACTATTGGCTTACGTCGATCCCGGAGCAAACATAAATTATTCCGGAGCTAGCCAGCTGAAGAGTTCCGTCAGCCACTCCTGGGCTACAATCACCTATCCGGACCTGTTTCTACTGCCGATGCGGAGCCCCAACGGGCCTTCACGACTGGACTACAGACGTTATCTGCCCGAGGGAGTTATTCAACTGGCCCCTCTGTCGCGACGTTACCTGAACGCCCATCTGCGGCCCGCTAATCGTTAGCTGTCTTATCGGCTGCTATCTGAATAGGTGTATCGGACAATTTTTCTTGGGTCACTATAACTATATCTATTTTGCCAATTGGATTGATCCCCTCTACCACACGGAACCCCACTAATCTATCAACGGAAACGAAAGAGGTGGCTAAAAACAGACCTCCATCCTATGCTAGCTTGCTACCGATGGCCTGGCTAGCTGTCTGAATCGCCGTTACCCCAAGCAACTTCACTACTCACTGGACCCTTATGATCACTCGACTAAGCATGCCTCTCCTTAATGTCATAATGTCATATGCCTTGTCCATTACTGTTCTGGTTAGTGTTTATTGGCTTATTTCACTGTAGAGCCTCTAGCACTGCTCATTATACCTTATCCAACCTTTCAGTTCCACCACGCACACATGCTATGACATCACCAGGTTTCAATGATGTTTCTGGAGACAATATCTTTCTCATCATCACTCAATACCTAGGTTTACCTCCACTGTATTCACATCCTACCATAACCTTGTCTGTACATTATACCTTGAAGCTATTTATCGCCCCAGAAACCTCCTTTTACGCTCTGTTCCGGACGTTCTAGACGACCAATTCTCATAGCTTTTAGCTGTACCCCTATCCTACTCCTTCTCTGTTCCTCTGGTGATGTAGAGGTGAATCCAGGCCCTGCAGTGCCTAGCTCCAATCCTATTCACCAGGCGCTCTCTTTTGATGACTTCTGTAACCGTAATAGCCTTGGTTTCATGCATTAACATTAAAAGCCTCCTCCCTAAGGTTGTTTTATTCACTGCTTTAGCACACTCTGCCAACCCGGATGTTCTAACTTTGTCTGAATCCTGGCTTAGGAAGACCACCAAAAATTCTGAAATCTCCATCCCTAACTACAACATTTTCAGGCAAGATAGAATGGCCAAAGGGGGCGGTGTTGCAATCTACTGCAAAGATAGCCGGCAGAGTTCTGTCCCACTATCCAGGTCTATGCCCAAACAATTTGAACTTCTACTTTTAAAAATCCACCTCACTAAAAACAAGTCTCTCACCGTTGCCGCCTGCTATAGACCACCCTCTGCCCCCGGTTGTGCCCTGGACACCATATGTGAACTGATTGCCCCCATCTATCTTCAGAACTCGTGCTGCTAGGCAACCTACAATGGAACATGCTTAACACCCCAGCCATCCTACAATCTAAGCTTGATGCCCTCAATCTCATACAAATTATCAATGAACCTAACAGGTACCACCACAAGGCCGTAAATACGGGCACCCTCATAGATATCATCCTAACCAACTTGCCCTCTAAATACACCTCTTTAATGCTGTTTTCAACCAAGATCTCAGCGATCACTGCCTCATTGCCTGCATCCGTAATGGGTCAGCGGTCAAGCGACCTCCACTCATCACTGTCAAACGCTCCCTGAAACACTTCAGCGAGCAGGCCTTTCTAATCGACTTGGCCGGGGTATCATGGAAGGATATTGAACTCATCCCGTCAGTAGAGGATGCCTGGTTATTAAAAGTGCTTTCCTCACCATCTTAAATAAGCATGCCCCATTCAAAATAAATGTAGAACTAATAACAGATATAGCCTTTGGTTCACTCCAGACCTGACTGCCCTTGACCAGCACAAAAACATCTTGTGGCGTATTGCATTAGCATCGAATAGCCCCCGCAATACGCAACTCTTCAGGGAAGTTAGGAACCAATATACACAGTCAGTTAGGAAAGCAAAGGCTAGCTTTTTAAAACAGAAATTTGCATCCTGTAGTACAAACTCCACAAAGTTTTGGGACATTAAAGTCCATGGAGAATAAGATCACCTCCTCCCAGCTGCCCACTGCACTTAGGCTAGGAAACACTGTCAACACCGATAAATCCATATTTGAGAATTTCAATAACATTTTTCTACAGCTGGCCATGTTTTCCACCTGGCTACCCCTACCCCAACAGCTCTGCACCTCATTCAGCAACTTGTCCAAGCCCTCGCCTCGCTTCTCCTTCACCCAAATCCAGATAGCTGATGTCCTGAAACAGCTGGAAAATCTGGACCCCTACAAATCAGCTGGAGATCCCTAAAGATTGGAAAGCTGCCTTGGTCATCCACCCTCTTCAAAGGGGGAGACACTCTAGACCCAAACTGTTATAGACTTATATCCATCCTGCCCTGCCTTTCTAAAGTCTTTGAAAGCCAAAATATCTTTTTAGGGATAGGGGGCAGCATTTTCACTTTGAATGAATTGTGTGCCCATAGTGAACTACCTCCTGCTCTTTCCCAGATGCTAATATATGCATATTATTATTATTACTATTGGATATAAAAAACTCTGAAGTTTCTAAAACTGTTTGAATTATGTCTGTCAGTATAACAGAACTCATATGGCAGGCAAACTTCCAAACACGAAGTGGAAATTCTGGGGCTGGTTGATTTTCAGCTCATCGCCTATTCACATCCCAGTAATATATGGATCTGTTCGCACTTCCTACGCCTTCCACTAGATGTCAACAGTCAGTAGAACGTGGAATGAAGCCTCTAGTGTGATGTGGGGCCGGATGGCAGCTATTTGAGTCAGTGGTCTGGCAGAATGCCAGTTCCTGGTCAGGCGCATTTCTCATGATATCGCCATGCGTTCCATTACTCTTTAGACAAAAACAAATGCTCCGGTTGGAACGTTATTGGATATGTATGTTAACAACAACCTGAAGATTGACTCTCTACTTAATTTGACCAGTTTATTCGACCTGGAATATAACTTTTTGAAGTTTTCGTCCGAGTTCACCTGGACTGGTACCAGCATTTGGACATGTGAACTAAATGTGCTAGCAAAAGTAGCTAATTGGACACTAGTAATGGACATTATGGAACAAAACAACGATTTATTGCAGAACTAGGATTCCTGGCACTGCATTCTGATGAAAGATCATCAAAGGTAAGGGAATATTTATGCTGTAACTTCGTATTTCTGTTGACTCCAACATGGCAGAGAAATGTTGTGTACTTCTGAGCGCCGTCTCAGATTATTGCATGGTATTCTTTTTCCGTAAAGTTAAAAAAAATATATGACACAGCGGTTGCATTTACAAACAGGTCACCGACCAATTCGAATCCCAACAGTAGAGGATGCCTGGTTATTAAAAGTGCTTTCCTCACCATCTTAAATAAGCATGCCCCATTCAAAATAAATGTAGAACTAATAACAGATATAGCCTTTGGTTCACTCCAGACCTGACTGCCCTTGACCAGCACAAAAACATCTTGTGGCGTATTGCATTAGCATCGAATAGCCCCCGCAATACGCAACTCTTCAGGGAAGTTAGGAACCAATATACACAGTCAGTTAGGAAAGCAAAGGCTAGCTTTTTAAAACAGAAATTTGCATCCTGTAGTACAAACTCCACAAAGTTTTGGGACATTAAAGTCCATGGAGAATAAGATCACCTCCTCCCAGCTGCCCACTGCACTTAGGCTAGGAAACACTGTCAACACCGATAAATCCATATTTGAGAATTTCAATAACATTTTTCTACAGCTGGCCATGTTTTCCACCTGGCTACCCCTACCCCAACAGCTCTGCACCTCATTCAGCAACTTGTCCAAGCCCTCGCCTCGCTTCTCCTTCACCCAAATCCAGATAGCTGATGTCCTGAAACAGCTGGAAAATCTGGACCCCTACAAATCAGCTGGAGATCCCTAAAGATTGGAAAGCTGCCTTGGTCATCCACCCTCTTCAAAGGGGGAGACACTCTAGACCCAAACTGTTATAGACTTATATCCATCCTGCCCTGCCTTTCTAAAGTCTTTGAAAGCCAAAATATCTTTTTAGGGATAGGGGGCAGCATTTTCACTTTGAATGAATTGTGTGCCCATAGTGAACTACCTCCTGCTCTTTCCCAGATGCTAATATATGCATATTATTATTATTACTATTGGATATAAAAAACTCTGAAGTTTCTAAAACTGTTTGAATTATGTCTGTCAGTATAACAGAACTCATATGGCAGGCAAACTTCCAAACACGAAGTGGAAATTCTGGGGCTGGTTGATTTTCAGCTCATCGCCTATTCACATCCCAGTAATATATGGATCTGTTCGCACTTCCTACGCCTTCCACTAGATGTCAACAGTCAGTAGAACGTGGAATGAAGCCTCTAGTGTGATGTGGGGCCGGATGGCAGCTATTTGAGTCAGTGGTCTGGCAGAATGCCAGTTCCTGGTCAGGCGCATTTCTCATGATATCGCCATGCGTTCCATTACTCTTTAGACAAAAACAAATGCTCCGGTTGGAACGTTATTGGATATGTATGTTAACAACAACCTGAAGATTGACTCTCTACTTAATTTGACCAGTTTATTCGACCTGGAATATAACTTTTTGAAGTTTTCGTCCGAGTTCACCTGGACTGGTACCAGCATTTGGACATGTGAACTAAATGTGCTAGCAAAAGTAGCTAATTGGACACTAGTAATGGACATTATGGAACAAAACAACGATTTATTGCAGAACTAGGATTCCTGGCACTGCATTCTGATGAAAGATCATCAAAGGTAAGGGAATATTTATGCTGTAACTTCGTATTTCTGTTGACTCCAACATGGCAGAGAAATGTTGTGTACTTCTGAGCGCCGTCTCAGATTATTGCATGGTATTCTTTTTCCGTAAAGTTAAAAAAAATATATGACACAGCGGTTGCATTTACAAACAGGTCACCGACCAATTCGAATCCCACCGTACCTTCTCCGCTACACTATCTGGTTTCCGAGCCAGTCATGATTGCACCTCAGCCACGCTCATGGTCCTAAACGATACCATAACCGCCATCGATAAAAGACTGTACTGTGCAGCCGTCTTCATCGACCTGGCCAAGGCGTTTGACTCTGTCGATCACCGCATTCTTATCGGCAGACTCAACAGCCTTGGTCTCTCAAACGACTGCCTCGCCTGGTTCACCACCTACTTCTCAGACAAAGTTCAGTGTGTCAAATCGGAGGGCCTGTTGTCCAGACCTCTGGCAGTATCTACGGCGGTGCCACAGGGTTCAATTCTCGGGTCGACTCTTTTCTCTGTATACATCAATGTTGCTCTTGCTGCTGGTGATTCTCTGATCCACTTCTACGCATACAACACCATTCTGTATACTTCCAACCCTTCTTTGGACACTATTAACAAACCTCCAGACAAGCTTCAATGCCATACAACACTCTTCCCGTGGCCTCCAACTGCTCTTAAATGCTAGTAAAACTAAATGCATGTTTTCAACTGATCGCTGCCTGCACCTGCCCGCCCGACCAGCATCACTACTCTGGACGTTTCTGACTTAGAATATGTGGACAACTACAAATACCCAGGTGTCTGTTTAGACTGTAAACTATCCTTCCAGACTCACATTAAGCATCTCCAATCCAAAATTAAATCTAGAATCGGCTTCCTATTTCCCAACAAAGCCTCCTTCGCTCATGCTGCCAAACATACCCTCGTAAAACTGACTATCCTACCGATCCTTGACATCGTCGATGTCATTTACAAAATAGCCTCCAACACTCTACTCAGCAAATTGGATGTAGTCTATCACAGTGCCATCCGTTTTGTCACCAAAGCCCAATATTCTACCCATATCTACTGCGACCTGTTTGCTCTCGTTGGCTAGCCCTCGCCTCATATTTGTTGGCAAACCCACTGGGACCTGGTCATCTATACGTTTTTGCTAGGTAAAGCCCCACCTTCTCTCAGCTCACGGGTCACCATAGCAACACCCACCTGTAGCACGTGCTCCAGAAGGTATATTTCACTGGTCATCCCCAAAGCCAACTCCTATTCGGCCACCTTTCCTTCCAATTTTCTGCTGCCAATGACTGGAACGAATTGCAAAAATCACTGAAGCTGGAGCCTTAGATCTCCCTCACTAACTTTAAGCATCAGCTGTCAGAGCAGCTTACTGATCACTGCACCTGTACACAGCCCATCTGTAAATAGCCCACCCAACTACCTCATCCTCATATTATTATTTATTTTTGTGCTTTTGCACTTCATTATCTTTACTTGCAAATCATCACCTGTACATCTATCACTCTGTTAATACTAAATTGTAATTATTTCGCCACTCTGGCCTATTTAATGCTTTACCTCCCTAATCTTACTACATTTGCACACATTGTATATAGATTTTTATATTGTGTTATTGACTCTACGTTTGTTTATCCTATGTGTAACTCTGTGGTGTTGTTTTTAATCGCATTGCTATGCTTTATCTTGGCCAGGTCACAGTTGTAAATGAGAACTTGTTCTCAACTGGCCTACCTGGTTAAATAAAGGTGAAATACAGTGCCTTGCGAAAATATTCGGCCCCCTTGAACTTTGCGACCTTTTGCCACATTTCAGGCTTCAAACATAAAGATATAAAACTGTATTTTTTTGTGAAGAATCAACAACAAGTGGGACACAATCATGAAGTGGAACGACATTTATTGGATGTTTCAAACTTTTTTAACAAATCAAAAACTGAAAAATTGGGCGTGCAAAATTATTCAGCCCTTTTACTTTCAGTGCAGCAAACTCTCTCCAGAAGTTCAGTGAGGATCTCTGAATGATCCAATGTTGACCTAAATGACTAATGATGATAAATACAATCCACCTGTGTGTAATCAAGTCTCTGTATAAATGCACCTGCACTGTGATAGTCTTAGAGGTCCGTTAAAAGCGCAGAGAGCATCATGAAGAACAAGGAACACACCAGGCAGGTCCGAGATACTGTTGTGAAGAAGTTTAAAGCCGGATTTGGAAACAAAAAGATTTCCCAAGCCTAAAACATCCCAAGGAGCACTGTGCAAGCGATAATATTGAAATGGAAGGAGTATCAGACTACTGAAAATCTACCAAGACCTGACCGTCCCTCTAAACTTTCAGCTCATACAAGGAGAAGACTGATCAGAGATTCAGCCAAGAGGCCCATGATCACTCTGGATGAACTGCAGAGATCTACAGCTGAGGTGGGAGACTCTGTCCATAGGACAACAATCAGTCGTATATTGCACAAATTTGGCCTTTATGGAAGAGTGGCAAGAAGAAAGCCATTTCTTAAAGATATCCATAAAAAGTGTCGTTTAAAGTTTGCCACAAGCCACCTGGGAGACACACCAAACATGTGGAAGAAGGTGCTCTGGTCAGATGAAACCAAAATTGAACTTTTTGGCAACAATGCAAAACGTTATGTTTGGTGTAAAAGCAACACAGATCATCACCCTGAACTCACCATCCCCACTGTCAAACATGGTGGTGGCAGCATCATGGTTTGGGCCTGCTTTTCTTCAGCAGGGACAGGGAAGATGGTTAAAATTGATGGGAAGATGGATGGAGCCAAATACAGGACCATTCTGGAAGAAAACCTGATGGAGTCTGCAAAAGACCTGAGACTGGGACGGAGATTTGTCTTCCAACAAGACAATGATCCAAAACATAAAGCAACATCTACAATGGAATGGTTCAAAAATAAACATATCCAGGTGTTAGAATGGCCAAGTCAAAGTCCAGACCTGAATCCAATCGAGAATCTGTGGAAAGAACTGAAAACTGCTGTTCACAAATGCTCTCCATCCAACCTCACTGAGCTCGAGCTGTTTTGCAAGGAGGAATGGGAAAAAATGTCAGTCTCTCAATGTGCAAAACTGATAAGAGGCATACCCCAAGCGACTTACAGCTGTAATCGCAGCAAAAGGTGGCGCTACAAAGTATTAACTTAAGGGGGCTGAATAATTTTGCACGCCCAATTTTTCAGTTTTTGATTTGTTAAAAAGTTTGAAATATCCAATAAATGTCGTTCCACTTCATGATTGTGTCCCACTTGTTGTTGATTCTTCACAAAAAAATACAGTTTTACATCTTTATGTTTGAAGCCTGAAATGTTGCAAAAGGTCGCAAAGTTCAAGGGGGCCGAATACTTTCGCAAGGCACTGTACATTTTCTTTCAAAATAGGTCCCCAAAACACAGTGGCATCCATCAGTGTCCATTTCTGAACTACCAAGACTCTTGCTAGAGCTGACCCCCTGGCTGCAATCGGGAGAAAAAAGGCCTTGGTCAGGGAGGTGACCAAGAATACGATTGGAGCTCTTCCAGAAGGACAACCATCTCTTCAGCACTCTACCAATCAGAACTTTATGGTAGTGTCCAGGCGGAAGCCTCTCAGTAAAATGTACATGACAGCCCACTTGGAGTTTGCCAATAGGCACATATAGGACTCTCAGACCATGAAAAACAAGATTCTCTGGTCTGATGAAACTAAGATTTAACTATTTGGCCTGAATACCAAGCATCACGTCTGGAAGAAACATGGCACCTACGGTGAAGCATGGTGGTGGCAGCATCATACTGTGGGGATGATTTTCAGCAGCAGGGACTGGGAGACTAGCCAGGATGAGGGAAAGATGAACGGAGCAAAGTACAGAAATCCTTGATGAAATCCTGCTCCAGAGCTCTCAGGACCTCAGACTGGGGCGAAGTTTCAGCTTCCAACAGGACAATGACAATAAGCACACAGCCAGGCCAACACGGGAGTGGCTTCGGGACAAGTCTCTGAATGTCCTTGAGTGGCCCAGCCAGAGCCCGTATTTGTACCCAATCGAACAGCTCTAGAGAGACCTGAAAATAGTTGTGCACCGACACTCCCAATCCAACATGACAGAGCTTGAGAGGATCCGCAGAGAAGAATAGGAGAAACTCCCCAAATACAGGTGTGCCAAGCTTGTATATATACCCAAGAAGACTTGAGGCTATAATCACTGCCAAAGGTGCTTCAACAAAGTACTGAGTAGAGGGTCTGAATACTTATCTAAATATATCCATTTTTTTATACATTTGTAAACATTTATAGAAACCTGTTTTTGCGTTGTCATTATGGGCTATTGTGTGTATATTGATGAGGGGGGAAAAAACAATTTAATCCATTTTAGAATACAAAACAAAATATGGAAAAGTCAAGAGGTCTGAATACTTTCCGAATGCAATGTAGATGTATTCTGTGGTGCTTGGAGCACACGTGTAATACCCAATTGTCTTGCTTGAGTAAAAGTATAGATACCTTTAATAGAAAGTTACTCATTTAAAAGTGAAAATCGCCCAGTAAAATACTACTTTAATAAAAGTCTAAAAGCATCAAATTTAAGTATCAAAAGTACATGTAAATTGCTAAAATATACTGAAATGTAAAAGTATGAATAATTTCTAATTCCTTATATTAAGCAAAATGTACAGATAGCCAGGGGCAACATCATTCACTAAATATGCATGCGTTTAGTGAGTCTGCCAGACCTTAAGCAGTAGGGATGACCACATTTTCTCTTAATAAGTGCAAGTGAATTTCACAATTTTCCTGTTCTGCTCGAAGCATTCAAAATTGATTGATTACTTTGGGTTGTCAGGGAAAATGTGGAGTAAAAAGTACAATATTTTCTTTAGGAATGTAGTGAAGTAAAAGTAGTCAAAAATATAAATAGTAAAGTACAGATACCCCAAAATACTACTGAAGTAGTTCTTTGGACTATTTATTCTTAAGTACTGTACTTTACACCACTGGGGAGGAAGGCGTTTTGGGCAGAGGGAACTCCCTGGCTCTGTTAGGGTTTCTTTAATGATACCTGACCTGAGATGAGGCACTGACCTTCACATCCTTCCGCCAGCCTGCCGAGAATCCCTCACTTCCGTGGAGATCAGAAAGACTTGGACAGAGGCACACATTGTCCTCACATTTCAAGGCTGCGTTGAGACTGAGATATCTGACCCAAGCACTGCTCAGATAATCCCTTCCATTCTGTCACTGAGTTGTCATAGTGCTGCTGCAAATGAAGTAACCTAATTTATGTCCCTCTAACTCCCCTGAATGTCTCTGTCAATCCAACAATTGTATGCAGTAATCATGCTCCCATGAGTTATACTGAGTTATACACTGAGGCAGCTCACTCTGCACCATCAGCTAAAACATAAATATCACGGTCATGTCTACCTCTGATAAGCAATTAAAACAATCAAGAATTCTAGATAAGTGCTAAAAATAATCTCCATTAACATATGTAGTCTAAGAAACAAGGTTCATCAAATCGATAACTTGCTAGTAACAGATAACATTCATATACCATCTTTGAAACTAAGATAATGTAATGATAGCAATACATGCCAATTGTGCTGTTGTGCATGTTCAGAGTCATATTTCTCTAATGCTCTTCAAGTAATATGGATACATTTTCACATGCCTCACTCAAAGCCCATTCCTGTGGGAAGCTGCAATAGACCAAGTGCTAATAGTCAGTATCTGGATAACATGTGTGAAATGCTTGATAATGTATGTGATAAACAGAGGTATATTTTCTGGGTGACCTAATTATTGACTGGCTTTCATCAAGCTGCCCACTCAAGACTAATAACAAACATGGCGCGATACAAAACAAGATAAGAGTCTGGACATGAAAACAGAACCACTCCTGCCTGATGAGTGAGGTTGCAGAGTGCTAGATTAAGGAAGTAATCAAGGTGGTGATGAAGTCCAGGTGTGCATGATGAAGGGGCTCAGGTGTGCATAATGATGGGTTGCTTGGACCGGTGGATAGGCATGACAGAATGATAGTAAAAAGCTGTTGAGCAAAAAAGCAAACTCTGCTTCATCATTAATTGAATCAGATGGCTCATTCATCACAAAACCCACTGATATTGACAACTACTTTAATTAATTACTTTTTTTCATTGGCAAGAATAGCAATTTAGGCATGACATGCCAACAACATATTCTGAATGTACACAACCATGGATAACTGACCAAATTATGAAAGACAAGCATCATCATTTTGAATTCCGTACAGTGAGTTTGGAAAAGGTTAAAATGATTGTTGTCTATCAACAATGACAAGCAATCTGGGTCTGACAACTTGGATGGAAATTACTGAGGATAATAGTGGACAATATTGCCACTCCTATTTGCCATCTCTTTAACCTAAGCCTACAGAAAAGTGTGTGCAAAAGTCATTCCGCTACCCAATAATAACAAAGTACCCTTTACTGGTTCAAACAACCGGCCAATCAGCCTGTTACCAACCCCTAGTAAACTTTTGGAGAAAAAAAATTGTGTGTGACCAGATACAATGCTATTTTACAGTAAACAAATTATCAGATTTTTTGCACGTTATAGGGAAGGGATTTCAACATGCACTTACACAAATGACTGTTTATTGGCTGAGAGAAATGTATAAAAATAATGTGGGAGCTGTTTTGTTAAACTTCTGTGCAGCTTTAGATATTATCGATCATAATCTGCTGCTGGAAAAGCTTGTGTTATGGCTTTACATCCCCTGCTATATTGTGGATCGAAAGTTCTCTCACAGAACATAGAGGGTGTTCTTTAAGGGAAGCCTCTCCAACATAATCCAGGTAGAGTAATTAATTACCTGGGGCAGCTGTATAGGCCCCTTACCTTGTTCAATCTTTACTAATGACATGCCACTGGCTCTGAGTAAAGCCTGTGTGTCTATGTATGCTGATGACTAAACACTATACATGTGAGCTACCACAGCAAGTGAAATCACTTAACAAAGAGGTACAATTTGTTTTAGAATGGGTGGCAAGAAACCAGTTAGTCCTAAATATTTCAATAGCCAAAAGCATTGTATTTGGAACAAATCATTCATTAAACCTCAACAAAATCTTGTAATGAATACTGTGGAAATTTAGCAAGTTGACACTAAACTGTTTGGAGTAACCCTGAATTTTAAACAGTCATTGTCAAAACATATTGATGCAACAGTAGCTAAGGGAGAGGTCTGTCCATACTAAAGCACTGCTCTACCTTAAAGCTATCAACAACGCAGGTCTACATGCCCTAGTTTTATTGCACCTGGACTACTACCCAGTTGTGTGGTCAGGTGCCACAAAAGAGGGACTTAGGAAAATTTCAATTGGACCAGAACAGGGCAACCCTTAAATGTACAATGAGCGCTAAAAATAGTAAATCTCAGTCAAGTCACTCTCTTGACTCAAATGGAGGAGAGATTGACTTCATCACCATTAGTATTTGTGAGAGGTATTTACATGAACCTGCACAAACCTGTTTTACCCTTGTGTTGTCTTAAGGGTCAAAAATGACCCGCTATGTTGAAACAGCAGAGAAACCCCCCTAAAATGATATTTGAAATGTTATTACTTTTCCTAGAGTGACCCCAACATTAGAAAAGGTGAAACATCGCCTTTGTTCATATTTCCATGAAAGCTGTACACCACCAGGGTACAAAAACTGACCCGGCAGTTACAGTGCCTTGCAAAAGTATTCGGCCCCCTTGAACTTTGCGACATTTCAGGCTTCAAACATAAAGATATAAAACTGTATTTTTTTGTGAAGAATCAACAACAAGTGGGACACAATCATGAAGTGGAACGACATTTATTGGATATTTCAAACTTTTTTAACAAATCAAAAACTGAAAAATTGGGCGTGCAAAATTATTCAGCCCCCTTAAGTTAATACTGTGTAGCGCCACCTTTTGCTGCGATTACAGCTGTAAGACGCTTGGGGTATGTCTCTATCAGTTTTGCACATCGAGAGACTGACATTCTTTCCCATTCCTCCTTGCAAAACAGCTCGAGCTCAGTGAGGTTGGATGGAGAGCATTTGTGAACAGCAGTTTTCAGTTCTTTCCACAGATTCTCGATTGGATTCAGGTCTGGACTTTGACTTGGCCATTCTAACACCTGGAAATGTTTATTTTTGAACCATTCCATTGTAGATTTTGCTTTATGTTTTGGATCATTGTCTTGTTGGAAGACAAATCTCCGTCCCAGTCTCAGGTCTTTTGCAGACTCCATCAGGTTTTCTTCCAGAATGGTCCTGTATTTGGCTCCATCCATCTTCCCATCAATTTTAACCATCTTCCCTGTCCCTGCTGAAGAAAAGCAGGCCCAAACCATGATGCTGCCACCACCATGTTTGACAGTGGGGATGGTGTGTTCAGCTGTGTTGCTTTTACGCCAAACATAACGTTTTGCATTGTTGCCAAAAAGTTCAATTTTGGTTTCATCTGACCAGAGCACCTTCTTCCACATGTTTGGTGTGTCTCCCAGGTGGCTTGTGGCAAACTTTAAACAACACTTTTTATGGATATCTTTAAGAAATGGCTTTCTTCTTGCCACTCTTCCATAAAGGCCAGATTTGTGCAATATAAGACTGATTGTTGTCCAATGGACAGAGTCTCCCACCTCAGCTGTAGATCTCTGCAGTTCATCCAGAGTGATTATGGGCCTCTTGGCTGCATCTCTGATCAGTCTTCTCCTTGTATGAGCTGAAAGTTTAGAGGGACGGCCAGGTCTTGGTAGATTTGCAGTGGTCTGATACTCCTTCCATTTCAATATTATCTCTTGCACAGTGCTCCTTGGGATGTTTAAAGCTTGGGAAATCTTTTTGTATCCAAATCCGGCTTTAAACTTCTTCACAACAGTATCTCGGACCTGCCTGGTGTGTTCCTTGTTCTTCATGATGCTCTCTGCGCTTTGACGGACCTCTGAGACTATCACAGTGCAGGTGCATTTATACAGAGACTTGATTACACACAGGTGGATTGTATTTATCATCATTAGTCATTTAGGTCAACATTGGATCATTCAGAGATCCTCACTGAACTTCTGGAGAGAGTTTGCTGCACTGAAAGTAAAGGGGCTGAATAATTTTGCACGCCCAATTTTTCAGTTTTTGATTTGTTAAAAAAGTTTGAAATATCCAATAAATGTCGTTCCACTTCATGATTGTGTCCCACTTGTTGTTGATTCTTCACAAAAAAATACAGTTTTATATCTTTATGTTTGAAGCCTGAAATGTGGCAAAAGGTCGCAAAGTTCAAGGGGGCCGAATACTTTCGCAAGGCACTGTATATGGCCTGGAGAAGCAATTTTATTGGCTTATTGAATGGAAGCTGCCAATTATGCGCTGGTCTCAGGAAGAAATTACCAGTCCTCAGTATACAAATTCAGAGTGATTCGGTGCAGTGAACAAGTGACAGTGAATTTGTTTGTTGTACTCAGTCAAAGCAAAAATTCCTTAGAGTTTTGAAACAACATTTTTTATGTTTTGTGTTTAGAGAAAATGTACCACATAATAGCACCAAAGTCTGTTCTCACAGGAGCTCCACAGTAATCCCACTTATTCCTGCAGGTAACGTTTTCCTGACAGAAACTAGGTCCTTTTTCAGTGTCAATATGCCTCGACATTCATTACAACTTTACACGGTCATACATACAAACAAGAAAATAAAGAGACTAACATTCACTCATACATAGGCTAAACACACACTCCACATATGCTCCCACATGCTAGTCTGATCAGTGGCAGAGAAGTAAAGGCAGGGGCTCTTAGAAGGCACTTGTATGAAGGGTAGGGGAGTCTCTCGTAGACCCTTTGTATGTCATTGGACATACCACAGCTTTGTGGTATTAATTAACTAAGACAATCTGTATTAATACATCAATTTGCTCATTATTTTACAAATATTTGTTAATCAAATAGCATGGCTAAACACAAATATGCTCTGAATTCTCTGAATGTACAAAATGAGATGGAAGTAACTAAAATACACTTATCGCCAGAGTACAAGTTGTTAAAATGTATGATTACTTTTAGCTTTAAGAAGTTGATGCAACTGTATAAAAGGAGCCATTCATCTGGAAAGATCCATGAATGAATGCTTTTAGCCAGTCTTTACCATGTGGTAAAGCTACAGTGAGAGTGTTTGGCAAGAGGAGAAGGCATTATCATCTCTCCCCGCAGACACAAGGCTGAATAGACAGAGTGACTCATCGCAACAAAGTCCTTCCTGTTCCAGTGGAGATTAGGTCAACAGTGAAATGGAGATTCTCGCAGAACCACTGCAAGGTCATTATAATTGTATTTGCTCAGTCTCGGATGTGAGTATTTTAAGACCATTGAATATATAAAAAGTGCACTCAGTCTGAAGATATTTTGGAGTCATAAAGACTTGTTTGACAATTGAGAGAAGAAATCATATGCATTGGGAAAATGATACTAATAACTGTCGTTTGACTAATAGTCACAAGCCCTACCACACAAGCTTATACCACACCGAACTTTGTTGCTAGCGTATGAAATAATGAGATACACAAACCAGGGTTGGTTAACCCTTCATATTCCTCGGGTCTCCATGGAATTAGCTAAACCCTCTCCACCTTTTTGGAATCACTTACAAAATGAATTATATCTGGATTGCCTGGTTCCACTAGGACATTTTAAAACCCTGATGATAAATCACTTCACCAAGGTATGCAATTGTTTTGATGGATTAACTTGTTTATGATGGCCATGATGTTCTAATGTAACTTAATTTTTTTTTAACTTTATGGTCTCAGAGCACTATTGACAATGAGACCCTGGTAATAAAACAAAAAGTTGTCAATTACCAGAATCTGGAGATCAAATGCCCTATTTTCCTTTATTAAGTGAGCTCATTGATTTAGTTTACCATACTACTGTTTCTATGTAGTGTGGTTCTATGCGTTTGATGTGATGAATTGAAAGGGTACCTTTGTGTCCTCTGTTTGGATGTGGATGGCCTCATGGTGGGCTTTAGGGGAGGAAGAGGGGGAACTTTTTACAGGAAAAACAGTCAGATGGTCTGATATAGCTTTTCGGCACAGAACTGTTTTTCACAAGTATTTCCTCACTAAGTTATCAGTTCAAAGGTAACATTTAAACAACTAAGTCATTTTCATTCAGGGAATATTCAGCTGTCAAGCTAAATATGGCACCATTAGACCTCAGTATTTGTATTTATTATGGATCCCAATCTTCCTGGGCTCCTGCAACATAAGACAGTTACATACAGTTTAAAATACATAAACACCTTACCCAACACATTCAGTATGTTCCCTCTGGCCACCACCACATATCTACAATACAACATCTGTGTGTACATGTATTATTTGGGGATTGTGAAAAGACCTTTGGTGGCATGTCTTGTGGGGTATATGCATGGGTTTCAGAGCTGTGTGCAAGTAGTTTAAAACATACATCAGCATGTCAACACTTCTTACAAAAACAAGTAATGATGACGTTAATCTATCCTCCACTTTGAGCCATAAGAGATGTACTTGCATATTATTAATGTTAGCTCTCCGTGTACATTGAAGAGCCAGACGTGCTGCCCTGTCCTGAGCCAATGTAATTTTCTGAAGTCCCTGTGGCACCTGGCCACATGACTGAACAATAGTCCATGTGCGACTAAACAAGCCTGTAGGACCTGCCTTTTTGATATTGTTGTTAAAAAGGCAAAGCAGCTACTGTTGTCTCAACATGTTTTGACCATGACAGTTTACAATCCAGGGTTACTCCAAGCAGTTTAGTCACCTCAACTTCCGCATTATTTATTACAAATATTTAGTTGAGGTTTATGGTTTAATGAATGATTTGTCCCAAATACAATGCTTTTCGTTTATGAAATATTTAGGACTAACGTATTCCTTGCCACCCATTCTGAAACTAATTGCAGCTCTTTGTTAGTTCTTGCAGTGATTTCCCTCGCTGTACTAGCTGACATATTATATAGTGTTGTCATCTGCATACATAGCCACACAGGCTTTACTCAAGGCCAGTTGCATATCATTAGTAAAGATTGAAAAAGGGCAAAGACAGCTTCCCTGGGTAATTCATGATTCTGCCTGGATTCTGTTGGGCTTCCATTAAAGGACACACTCTGTGTCATGTTAGACAGGTAACTCTTTATCCACAATATAGCAGGGGGTGTAAAGCCATAACACATACGTTTTTCCATCAGTGGACTATGATCGATAATCTCAAAAGCCGCACTGAAGTCCAACAAAACAGCTCCCAGTCTTCTTATCATCAATTTTTCTCAGCGAATTATCAGTCATTTGTGTAAGTGCTGTGCTTGCTGAATGTCCTTCCCTATAAGCGTGCTGAAAGTCTTGTCAAATTGTTTACAGTAAAATAGCATTGTACCCGGTCATACACAATTGTTTCCCAAAGGTTCACTAAGGGTTGGTAACAGGCTGATTGGTCGGCTGTTTGAGCCAGTAAAGGAGGCTTTACTATTCTTAGGAACCGGAATGACTTTTCCTTCCCTTCAGGCCTGATGGGACACACTTTCTAGTAGGCTTAGATTGAAGAGATGGCAAATAGAAGTGGCAATATTGTCTGCTATTATCCTCAGTAATTTTCCATCCAAGTTGTCAGACCCCGGTGGCCTGTCATTGTTGATAGACAACAATACATCTTCCACCCTCACTTTACGGAATTTAAAATTACAATGCTTTTCTTTCATAATTTGATCAGTTATACTTGAATGTGTAGTGTCAGCGTTTGTTGCTGGCATGTCATGCCTAAGTTTTCTAAACTTGCCAATGAAAGAAATCATTAAAGTGGTTGGCAGTATCAGTGGGTTCTGTGATGAATTATCAATCTGAGTCGATGAATGATGGACCCGAGTTTCCATTTTTACCCAAAATGTAATTTAAAGGTGCTCCAAAGCTTTTACTATTATTCTTTGTCAATTATCTTGGTTTCATAGTGTAGTTTCTTTTTATTCATTTTATTTCACATGATTTCTAAATGTGCATCTCTGATCAGTCTTCTCCTTGTATGAGCTGAAAGTTTAGAGGGACGGCCAGGTCTTGGTAGATTTGCAGTGGTCTGATACTCCTTCCATTTCAATATTATCGCTTGCACAGTGCTCCTTGGGATGTTTAAAACTTGGGAAATCTTTTTGTATCCAAATCCGGCTTTAAACTTCTTCACAACAGTATCTCGGACCTGCCTGGTGTGTTCCTTGTTCTTCATGATGCTCTCTGCGCTTTTAACGGACCTCTGAGACTATCACAGTGCAGGTGCATTTATACGGAGACTTGATTACACACAGGTGGATTGTATTTATCATCATTAGTCATTTAGGTCAACATTGGATCATTCAGAGATCCTCACTGAACTTCTGGAGAGAGTTTGCTGCACTGAAAGTATACTGAATAATTTTGCACGCCCAATTTTTCAGTTTTTGATTTGTTAAAAAAGTTTGAAATATCCAATAAATGTCGTTCCACTTCATGATTGTGTCCCACTTGTTGTTTATTCTTCACAAAAAAATACAGTTTTATATCTTTATGTTTGAAGCCTGAAATGTGGCAAAAGGTCGCAAAGTTCAAAGGGGCCGAATACTATCGCAAGGCACTGTACATTCTGGGATCTTTTTCCAGATGCACAAAAATCTTCTCTAAAATGTAATGCAAACATTTGTTTACATCACTGTTAGTGAGCATTTCTCCTTTGCCAAGATAATCCATCCACCTGGCAGGTGTGGCATATCAAGAAGCTGAATAAAGGGCGTGATCATTACACAGGTGCACCTTCTGCAGTGGACTATAAGAGGACACTGTGAAACGTGCAGTTGTCACACAACAATGTCACAGATGTCTCAAGTTGAGGGAGAGTGCAATTGGCATAGTGACTGCAGGAATGTGCACCTGAGCTGTTGCCAGATATTGCAATGTTCATTTCTCTACCATAGGCCACCTCCAATGTCATAAGCCGCCTCCTACCGGCTTCACAACCACTGACCACGTGTATGGCATTGTGGGGGCAAGCAGTTTGCTGGTGTCAAAATTGTGAAAAGAGTGCTCCATGGTGTCACGCCTGCGCCCCTTCTCTGGCCTCGAGGGCGCCAGGCGGCCAATCATTACGCACACCTGTCACCATCATTACGCACATCAGCGCTTCATTGGACACACCTGGACTCCTTCACTTTGTTGATTTCCCCCTCGGTCTGTTCCTCAGTTTGATCCCCGTGTCTGCATTAACTTCTAAGGGATAGGGGGCAGTATTCGGAAGTGTGGATGAATGAGGTGCCCAAAGTAAACTGCCTGTTACTCAGGCCCAGAAGCTAGGATATGCATAAAATTGGTAGTATTGGATAGAAACACTGAGTTTCCAAAACTGTTAAAATAATGTCTGTGATTATAACATAACAGACATAGCAGGCAAAAACCTGAGGAGAATCCATCCAGAATATTTAATCGTTATTTGTGAATGTATGAAACCTGTGCCGGTGGAAAAATATTTTGATGAGGGGCGCCGTCCTCAAACAATCGCATGGCATGTTTTCTGTAATAGCTATTGTAAATCAGACAGTGCAGTTAGATTAACAAGAATTGAAGCTTTCAGTCGATAGACACTTACATGTACATAAATGTTTAAAATCCATATTATGATTATTTATTTGAACTGCATGCCCTTCAGTTTCACCAGAAGTTGTCCCGCTAGTGGTTTGGGCTTAGTGGGACTATCAGTTGTTTTTCAACAGGACAACGACCCAACACACCTCCAGGCTGTGTAGGGGCTATTTGACCAAGAAGGAGAATGATGGAGTGCTGCATCAGATGACCTGGCCCCCACAATCCCTCGACCTCAACCAGATTGAGATGGTTTGGGATGAGTCGGACCACAGAGTGAAGGAAATGCAGCCAACAAGTGCTCAGCATATGTGGGAACTCCATCAAGACTGTTTGAAAAGCTTTCCAGTTGAAACTGGTTAAGAGAATGCCAAGAATGTGTAAAGCTGTCATCAAGGCAAAGGGTGGCTATTTGGGTTGCAATTTTTTGGTTACTACATGATTCCATGTGTTATTTCATAGTTTGAATATCTTCACTATTATTCTACAATGTAGGACATCATGAAATTAAAATTACCATTGAATGAGTAGGTGTCCTAAAACTTTGACCAGTAGTGTATATTACATAGTGCAATTGTATAATTTATCATTCTGCAGCAAAGTTGTCTTTGTAACTAACTTTCTCTGGTGACTCATTGGTAATACCTGTGCCATGAGTTAAATCATGTTAAATATTATACAGTATCATTGCTTCCAAGAAAGGAGCATAGAAGTGCAGAAATGTAAAAATTCACTGACTCACAGAAAACTACAAAATGTCTTTGTTTAATAATTTAAGCTAACAAAAAGGTTAATAAAGGATGTTGTGCACTTAAAGTCAGACCACCTCTTTGGGTCTAATCCTGTACAAGTGGCAGGGGTCAGGATGTTTCAGGCACGTTTTGAGCACTTAATGTGCCTTACCTTTAGACAACCTTTTTAATCTCATTAGACAAATGACTGGGTTCGAGCACTGAGGTCCTGTTGCCTGTACTCAGAGTGCGTAATGTGTGATTAGCCTTGACGTGTGCTACTGTGAGACGAGCCAATCCCATCCTTTGAAATTAAAGCCTGGTGGCGTGAGGCTAATGCTAACCCTAGCTTGTGCTGTTTGGCCAAAACCATAGCGCCAGGAGTTGACTTCAATCACATAACCACTTTGATGGGTCCTGACCGGAAGGGGCAAATGATTCAGGTAAAGCAAGTGTAAAAACCCCAGGGTATTCAACAAATGGAAATGCTCACCTGTCACGTTGTAATCAGCAAGCCCAGATGCTACAATGTTAGCCGTTCAGTTTTAGCCACACTCCCAAAAAATCTCAGCATGCTATTATTCTCTGGTGTTCCATAAAGAACAAAACATTGTCTTTGTCTGATTTCGTAGACAACACCTTACGCTTTCACCCTCAATCAAATGATAGTGCTGTGAGGACCACTGTAAACATAGGGCTAATTGGGCTAATTGAGGAGCTCGTCTCAGCTCATTGCTCTGGTGACTGACATAAGGAATCCGCCACCACAGGAAAAAGGACTCATGATCTTGAGAGCTTTAAGGGTTCAGAGAGTCAGTGGGCCAAGGAAGTAAGCGCTTTGAAGTCATGTTATTCCCAGCACTGGTAATAAAGTTCCTCACTATTCTCAATATAAGAACGAGAACAGTTTTTCCTAATGCTGCAGTACATATAACGTATAAATAACATGACAAAAAAATAAATAAATACTGATTCCTTTGGCTGCTGTCAGAAAAATGTGATTCCAACAACTTGAACAATCCACTAAGTGGGAATTACATGTGGGAAGGTTTAAACAAGTTGAAATGCTTTTACGGTAAATGCTGCAAATGGAATGAATCAAATTAGCATTGCGTAACTGCTTTCAAATATGGCACAGATCAAACAATCGGTTGATGGACCTGTAATGTGCATGTATATTCCAGACATTACATGCCTTTAAGACAATCCTTAGTCAAAGGGGGAATTTCGATATAGAAACTGAAAAATAACTCAGCACCCCAAACACAATAAAAAGCTGGCTATTTTAGTGAGACACCCACAGAATCTTTATGATAAGGCAGAGTCAATAAAAACTGCAACTGGGTACATGGTAAGGAAACAGAACAAAAATCGAATATTTCTACAAGGTTATTACACATAACAATGATTCAAGCATGAAAGGTTATATAAAACACTTGAGTGTACAGTAGATCACTTAAAGTACTTACTGTATTTTGTAGGTTGTTAGTTTACAAATAAATATCACAGTACTCAGTTCAGGTCAAGTAAAAAGGCACAGCAAGAAGTGAGGTTACTAGTGAAGGCACAGCAAAGCACAAACTGTGAGAAGCCACACAAGCTACAGAGTACGAGATTTCAGTAATTCAGTTTATTTTTTTACCTACCCAGAGTCAGCATTGTCGTGTATTGATGAGACTTGCTGAGATAGGATGTCAGCACGTTATTAAAGGAATGTGAGGGATTACACGGATAGTGATGGCATAAAGACATGTAAAGTTTGAGTCTGGTTGATTTCATTCGATATAATGTCTTAACTTTCAACTCGTGCTAAGTATAAAATTGAACAATGGCGATGAGGATAACGTTTGAAAACTATTGTCAAATCTGAAAAATGAGTTAGTGTCATCGAGATGGAAAACCCTGTGCCAAAGTTTGACTGCTAGTGAGCCTGCTACACAAGGTCCACACTGGACCAAGTGGTTGATGGCGTTTGAGTTGTTTGTGGGATTGTAAAGGATTAATACTGTCTTGTGACTTTGATGCGGTTACAACAGAGGAGAGCTTTGCTTCTACATCATGCTGGGACAGATGTGCAGGACATATTCTTCACACTCAGACACCGGAGAAAGTCAGGGCTGTGGCTGCGTTAAATGCATACTTTGTGCATTCGTGAGACAGACATTTTATCAACTGACACAGAAAACAGGTGATACCATTCAGCCACTTGTTACTCATCTGAGACAAGCAGCTAAAGACTGACTTTGCTGGAGATGAGGACAATCAGATTAGAGATGCCATACTGAGCAAGTGTAATACTGAATATGTGTGCTGAAAACTATTGGAGGGCCCTAGGCTAACATTAGCGCATTCACTCGAGCTAGCCGCACAATGTGAAAGAATTGAAGTGCAAATGGCAGCCATGCATGTGAGTACAGATGCCAAAGATGAGACTGTGCATCATGTTTTCAAAAAGGAGAGGAAATATCACAAAAATGGGCTAAAACAGAATGCAGAAGGAAAATACCAATTAGAGGTGTGCTATTGTTGTGAACATGCAGATCATTTTGCAAAGGATCCTGCTTGTCCAGCATGTGGGCAGACCTGCAATGGGTAGGACCATTTTGCAGAAATGTGCAAGAGCAAAGGTTACTCGAAACAGACTGAAATATGTAAATTCAGAGGAACAAAAACAGACTATGCATTTGTGGTAAATGAGAACTGTAACTCAAACAGGATCACTCTCTCAGTGGGTGAGGTCAGTTTATTAATGTTAATTGACTCTGGGGCCACGAGTAATATAGTAGATGAGAGCACATGGGAAATGTTGAAAGCCAACAAGTAAGGTGCCGTACATCACTGACTGATTAAAAGCTATATGCATACTCATCATGCGAGCCATTACCAGTAAAAGGGGGTTTTCACATGCCAAATAAAGATAGGCAAGTTCAGCACAGGCTGAGTTCACTGTGATATGTGGACGCGGAGTACCGTTGCTAGGTAAAGAGACTGCCATTACATTGGGTGTGCTAAAAGTGGGTGTTGACATAGCAGCAGTGACAGATGTAAAAACTCAGATAAAACAACCTGGGGTATTGCTGTTTTAAGGGGTGGGTAAGCTAAAAGTGACACCAGTAGCACAGGCCCTTAAGCTCGTATCATTCCACCCAAGACAAGCTGTGGGGAAAAAGAAAGAGGAACTACAATACATGGACTTGGAGAGTGGGTGAATCCTGTAGTGGTAGTGCCAAAACCGGATGGCGACATAAGACTGTCTAGACATGAGACAAGCGAACACAGCAATCATATGTGGCAGGTACCCAATCCCCACAGTAGATGCACTTTTGCAAGGAATGAATGAGCCTGTCATGTTCAGTAAACTGGATCTGAAATGGGGCTATCATCAAATGGAACTAACACCAGAGTTGACAGGCATAACGACGTTTGCAGTGCATAATGGAATATACAGAAAATTTAAATATTTGGAGTTTCATCAGTGAGCAAGCAGTGTCAACATGAAATCGCAACAGCACTGGCAGGCATCGAGAGGGTGGAAAACATATCGGATTACATCATCGTCCATGCCCGAGACAAGGAGACCCATGACCAGCGGCTACATGCTGTCTTCAATAGGCTGGAGAACTGTGGGCTGACTCAACTCAGAGAAATGTCAGTTCAACATGCACAAAATTTGTGTTTATGAGCATGGTACTCACAGAAAGGCATAGGGCCCACAGCTGAAAGTGAGAGCTGTGGTCGAGGCCAGGGAGCCCGAGACGGCATCAGAGGTTCGTAGCTTTCTAGGTTTAGTGGGCTACAGCAGTAGGTTAATTCCCCAGTTTTCTACACTCTCAGAGCCTCTGCGGAAGTTTACCAAGGAAATATTCCACTTCGGAACGTAACAGAAGGCATTTTAGACATTAAAAGAGAAACTGGCTGAAGCCGCGACACTTGCGTACTTTGACAAAGATAATGGCAGATGCAGGACCAGTGGGCCTAGGAGCTGTGCTTGTGCAAGAACAAGGAGAAATGGTGCTAGTCTATTAGGTGAGCAAGATTATGTCAGAGTGTAAACATACAGTTGAAGTCAGAAGTTTAAATACACTTAAGATGGCGTCATTAAAACTTGTTTTTCAACCGCTCCACGAATGTATTGTAAACTATAGTTTGTTTTGGCAAGTCGTTTAGTCCTTCTACTTTGTGCATGACACAAGTCATTTTCCCAACAATTGTTTACAGAGATTATTTCAGTTATAATTCACTGTATCACAATTCCAGTGGGTCAAAAGTTGACTATGCCTTTAAACAGCTTGGAAAATTACAGAAAATTATGTCATGGCTTTTGAAGCTACTGATAGGCTAATTGACATCATTTGAGTCAATTGGAGGTATACCTGTGGATGTATTTCAAGGCCTACCTTAGGAGAAATTTCCAAACGTCTGAATGTACCACGTTTATCTGTACAAACAATAGTACGCAAGTACCAGCACCATGTGACCACGCAGCCGTCATACCGCTCAGGAAGGAGACGCGTTCTGTCTCCTAGAGATGCACGTACTTTGGTGGTCAAAAAGTGCAAATAAATCCCAGAACAACAGCAAAGCACCTTGTGAAGATGCTAGAGAAAACAGGTACAAAAGTATCTATATCCACAGTAAAACTACATAACCTGAAAGGCCGCTCAGCAAGAAGGAAGCCACGGCTCCAAAACTGCCATAACAAAAGCTAGACTACGGTTTGCAACTGCACATGGGGACGAAGAGCGTACTTTTTGGAGAAATTAAACAAAAATAGAACCGTTTGGCCATAATGACCATTGTTGTGTTGGAGGAAAAAGTGGGACGCTTGCAAGTCGAAGAACACCAACCCAACCGTGAAAGACGGGGGTGGCAGCATCATGTTAGGGAGGTGCTTTGCTGCAGGAGGGACTGGTGCAATTCACAAAATAGATGGCGTCATGAGGTAGGAAAATTATGTGGATGTATTGAAGCAACATCAAGACATCAGTCAGGAAGTGAAAGCTTGGTCGCAAATGGGTCTTCCAAATGGACAACGACCCCAAGCATACTTCCAAAGTTATGGCAAAATGGCTTAAGTACAACAAAGTCAAGGTATTGGAGTGGTCAACACAAAGCCCTGACCTCAATCCTATAGAAAATGTGTGGGCAGAACTGAAAAAGCGTGTGTGAGCAAGGATGCCTAGAAACCTGACTCCTTTACACCAGCGCTGTCAAGGGGAATGGGCCAAAAGTCACCCAACTTATTGTGTGAAGCTTGTGGAAGGCTACCCAAAACATTTGACCCAAGTTAAACAATTTAAAGGCAATGCAACCAAATACTAATTGAGGGTATGGAAACTTCTGACCCACTGGGAATGTGATGAAGAAATATAAGCTGAAATAAATCTATTTTGACATTTCACATTCTTAAAATACAGTGGTGATCCTAACTGACCTAAGAAAGGGTATTTTTACTAGGATTAAATGTCAGCAATTGTGAAAAACTTAGTTTAAATGTATTTGGCTAAGGTGTATGTAAACTTCCGACTTCAACTGTAGATATTCACAAACTGCGCGTGGGGCCCTTGCATTGGTTTGGGCTTGTGAAAGGCTTTACCTGTATGTATACGGCAGGGAATTTGATCTAGTGACTGACCAAAAGGCGTTAGTGGACATTTGCAGTCTTTGCTCAAAGCCATGCGCTGAGACTTCAACCATATGACTTAAGTTGTCCACATACCAGGGGAAAACATGGCAGACCCTCTGTTTCATCTCATTGGAAAGACTGCAGTTAAACACACTGCAGAGGAGTATGTCAGAACTAACACCAGAGTTGCAGCTGTGAACGCAAATCGAAATGCAATGACCACAAGGGTAGTGGAGGAAGCATCAGATATAGATGAAGTGCGAGGAGAAGTGAGAAATGCTAATCAGAATGGGTGTTATGAGACATGCCAGGCATATGCACCCATAGCAAAATTAACTGTGTGTAATCTGACAATTAGTCCTAAAGGGAAAGCTTCCAGATGTAGCTACACAACAGAGTGACCTGGAGACACAGGACTAAGACGCCGAGCAGAAAAGGAAATCCAAGATCTATGCAGACAATCGTTACAGAGCCAAACACTGACGTGGACGCCGGAGATCAGGTTCTCCTAAAACAGGACAAAACAGACAAGTTCACAACAACTTTCAACAAGAGGCCACACACTGATCAATAAAAGAGAGAAACAATGTGGTGTTCAATCTCCAAATTGAGCCAGGTATTCAAGGAATACAACTTTTGTGAAGAGGTATATAATTGAGGAGCCAGATCCACAATCAAAGGACCACACACACAACTGAAAGAGACTATGGAACAGAGTCCTAATCTGAGATAGTACATAGAATCCCAACCAGAGACCATCAAAGACCAGACAGTGGAGCCAGTCAGAACTCAGACGAATTAAACTGGCACAGACGTTAACAGACTCATTAAACAATTATCATGTACTGAAAAGGGTAAAGAAAACCAGTATAAACTGAAAAAATAAGAAATATAAAAGGACTAATGCAAATACTGAATGTTTGAGTTATGTTGTGAAAAAAAAGTGCATAATGTTTTGTAAAAAAAAATAAAGTCCATTAGGAGAGCAGAAATAAGACATTGCACAGATTATTGATAACATAAAGGTTGCTATACAGATAAAGAATAAGTGCTGTGGTGTATGTCAGGTTGACATTGAAGTTCATATCTAAGTAAAGGGGATGTCATGTATTGATGTGACGTACTGAGATAGGTATTTGGTCAATAACAAAAGTTTATCTCAATACTTTGTTATATACCTTTTGTTGGCAAGGACAGAGGTCAAACGTTTTCTGTAAGTCTTCACAAGGTTTTCACACACTGTTGCTGGTATTCTGGCCCATTCCTCCATGCAGATCTCCTCTAGAGCAGTGATGTTTTGGGGCTGTTGCTGGGCAACACGGACTTTCAACTGCCTCCAAAGATTTTCTATGGGGTTGAGATCTGGAGACTGGCTAGGCCACTCCAGGACCTTGAAATGCTTCTTACGAAGCCACTCCTTTGTTGCCTGGGCGGTGTGTTTGGGATCATTGTCATGCTGAAAGATCCAGCCACATTTCATCTTCAATGCCCTTGCTGATGGAAGGAGGATTTCACTCAAAATCTCACGATACATGGCCCCATTCATTATTTTCTTTACACGGATCAGTCGTCCTGGTCCCTTTGCAGAAAAACAGCCCCAAAGCATGATGTTTCCATCCCCATGCTTCACAGTAGGTATGGTGTTCTTTGGATGCAACATTCTTTGTCCTCCAAACACGACGAGTTGAGTTTTTACCAAAAAGTTATATTTTGGTTTCATCTGACCATATGACATTCTCCCAATCTTCTTCTGGATCATCCAAATGCTCTCTAGCAAACTTCAGACGGGCATGTACTGGTTTAAGCAGGGGGACACGTCTGGCACTGCAGGATTTGAGTCTTTGGCGGCGTAGTGTGTTACTGATGGTAGGCTTTGTTACTTTGGTCCCAGCTCTCTGCAGGGCATTCACTAGGTCCCCCCGTGTGGTTCTGGGATTTTTGCTCACCGTTCTTGTGATCATTTTGACCCCACGGGGTGAGATCTTGTGTGGAGCCCCAGATCGAGGGAGATTATCAGTGGTCTTGTATGTCTTCCATTTCCTAATAATTTCTCCCACAGTTGATTTCTTCAAACCAAGCTGCTTACCTATTGCAGATTCAGTCTTCCCAGCCTGGTGCAGGTCTACAATTTTGTTTCTGGTGTCCTTTGACAGCTCTTTGGCCTTGGCCATAGTTGAGTTTGGAGTGTGACTGTTTGAAGCTGTGGACAGGTGTCTTTTATACTGATAACAAGTTCAAACAGGTGCCATTAATACAGTTAACGAGTGGAGGACAGAGGAGCCTCTTAAAGAAGAAGTTACAGGTCTGTGAGAGCCAGAAATCTTGCTTGTTTGTAGGTGACAAAATACTTATTTTCCACCATAATATGCAAATAAATTCATAAAAAATCCTACAATGTGATTTTCTGGATTTCTTTTCTCATTTTGTCTGTCATAGTTGAAATGTACCTATGATGAAAATTACAGGCCACTCTCATCATTTTAAGTGGGAGAACTTGCACAATTGGTGGCTGACTAAATATTTTTTTGCCCCACTGTACATGCACCAATGAAAAAGCAATATTTAATCATCATAAAGAGCGGTGTAAATATGGCCTAGTATAAGCATCAATGAATACAGCAATATCCCAGCGATATTTACGCACTAGAGCTAGATATTATCTAGCAGGCCTCTGGCGGCACTATCATAAATAACCACTAGGTAGCAGTAAAACGGTAATGCTGTGAAACAATGGGCAGGACTACCTCAACTGGGCATGGACTGGCGATGTCTTAATGATGCCTTCAATTGGGACGAGAGTATCCAAACTCCAAGGTTGTTAGGATGGATGCCATCATCTTCGTAAAGCATCCTTTGCTTCCAGAAAGAGTCCTAATTGGCCACAAAGGTTACC
The DNA here is from genome assembly GCF_057628025.1 of Oncorhynchus mykiss. Taxonomy (NCBI): domain Eukaryota; kingdom Metazoa; phylum Chordata; class Actinopteri; order Salmoniformes; family Salmonidae; genus Oncorhynchus; species Oncorhynchus mykiss. The sequence continues at coordinate 28,651,209 of NC_143028.1, read as the reverse complement.
TCAAAAGAGCTGCAGTAGTCTTTCAACCACAGTTGTAAGGCAAGTAACCTGCTGAACCTGTTGCAGCAATGGCACGGGGCCAGAGATGACCGGCCGCTTACTGGAGTCTTTCAGTGTTTTAATCAGCACTTTAAAATCACGCTTCAGCATCTCCGAACTAGCCAGCCCAATGTCGTTAGACCCCACATGGACTACATACAACCGCTTCAGCCCGCGGTATAGCTTGTGTAGGATGGGTGGAAGTAGTTGTGTAATATCCTGTACCCGTGCCCCAGGATAGCACATGCTTTTGGCCACAGGAACCCAAATATCTCTAACCATGGAGAGGCCGACGATAACAGCTGATTGAGGGCAGTGTTGATTGGCCGAGGAGGTCTGGCCAACATTGCGACCCAACTCTGGCACAACTATGAGTGGGGTTTAAAAACATAGAGCTGTATCTAAACTGTAGCCAAATTTAAAATACAGAAATAGTCATAACAAACATTCATAAAATTACAAGTCTTATACATCGGCTTAAAGATGAACTTCTTGTTTAATTCAGCCACTTTGTCAGATTTCAAAAAGGCTTTACGGCGAAAGCATAACATGTGATTATCTCAGGACAGCGCCCCGCATATAAAAGTATACAAACATTTTCCAACCAAGTAGAGGAGTCACGAAAGTCAGAAATAGCTATAAAATTAATCACATACAGTGGGGAGAACAAGTATTTGATACACTACCGATTTTGCAGGTTTTCCTACTTATAAAGCATGTAGAGGTCTGTAATTTTTATCATAGGTTCACTTCAACTGTGAGAGACATAATCTAAAACAAAAATCTAGAAAATCACATTGTATGATTTTTAAGTAATTCATTTGCATTTTATTGCATGACATAAGTATTTGATCACATACCAACCAGTAAGAATTCCAGTTCTCACAGACCTGTTAGTTTTTCTTTAAGAAGCCCTCCTGTTCTCCACTCATTACCTGTATTAACTGCACCTGTTTGAACTCGTTACCTGTATAAAACACACCTGTCCACACATTCAATCAAACAGACTCCAACCTCTCCACATTGGCCAAGACCAGCAAGCTGTGTAAGGACATCAGGGATAAAATTGTAGACCTGCACAAGGCTGGGATGGGCTACAGGACAATAGGCAAGCAGCTTGGTGAGAAGGCAACAGCTGTTGGCGCAATTATTAGAAAATGGAAGAAGTTCAAGATGACGGTCAATCACCCTTGGTCCGGGGCTCCATGCAAGATCTCACCTCGTGGGGCATCAATGATCACGAGGAAGGTGAGGGATCGGCCCAGAACTACACGGCAGGACCTGGTCAATGACCTGAAGAGAGCTGGGACCACAGTCTCAAAGAAAACCATTAGTAACACACTACGCCGTCATGGATTAAAATCCTGCAGTGCACGTAAGGTCCCCCTGCTCAAGCCAGTGCATGTCCAGGCCCGTCTGAAGTTTGCCAATGACCATCTGGATGATCCAGAGGAGGAATGGGAGAAGGTCATGTGGTCTGATGAGGCAAAAATAGAGCTTTTTGGTCTTAACTCCACTCGCCGTGTTTGGGGGAAGAAGGATGAGTACAACCCCAAGAACACCATCCAAACCGTGAAGCATGGAGGTGGAAACATCATTCTTTGGGGATGCTTTTCTGCAAAGGGGACAGGACGACTGCACCGTATTGAGGGGAGGATGGATGGGGCCATGTATCGTGAGATCTTGGCCAACAACCTCCTTCCCTCAGTAAGAGCATTGAAGATGGGTCGTGGCTGGGTCTTCCAGCATGACAACGACCCGAAACACACAGCCAGGGCAACTAAGGAGTGACTCCGTAAGAAGCATCTCAAGGTCCTGCAGTGGCCTAGCCAGTCTCCAGACCTGAACCCAATAGAAACTGTTTGGAGGGAGCTGAAAGTCCGTATTGCCCAGGGACAGCCCCGAAATCTGAAGGATCTGGAGAAGGTATGTATGGAGGACTGGGCCAAAATCCCTGCTGCAGTGTGTGCAGACCTAGTCAAGAACTACAGGAAACTCTGTAATTGCAAACAAAGGTTTCTGTGCCAAATATTAAGTTCTGCTTTTCTGATGTATCAAATACTTATGTCATGCAATAAAATGCAAATTAATTACATAAAAATCATACAATGTGATTTTCTGGATTTTGTTTTAGATTCCGTCTCTCCCAGTTGAAGTGTACCTATGATAAAAATTACAGACCTCTACATGCTTTGTAAGTAGGGAAAACCTGCAAAATCGGCAGTGTATCAAATACTTGTTCTCCCCACTGTACCTTTGAAGATCTTCATCTGGTTGCAGTCACAAGAGTCCCAGCTAAACAATAGATGTTCATTTTGTTTGATAAAGTCCCTCTTTATATCCCAAAAACTCAGTTTTGTTCAGTAATCCACTGGCTCAAAAGCGGTCAAAACATGCCGATGAATCATCCTAATCGTACCAGTAAAGTTCGTTGAAACATGTCAAACGATGTTTATAATTAATCTTCAGGTTGTCAATTGTCTAAATAATCGATAATATTTCAACCGGACAATAGCGTGTTCAATAGAAAGGAAAATGAACAAAGGGCGCGCAAACCAGCACCGCATGCTTCCTCAGTCCCCTGACAGGGGGACAGGGTAGCCTAGTGGTTAGAGCGTTGGACTAGTAACCGGAAGGTTGCGAGTTCAAACCCCCGAGCTGACAAGGTACAAATCTGTCGTTCTGCCCCTGAACAGGCAGTTAACCCCCAGGCCGTCATTGAAAATAAGAATTTGTTCTTAACTGACTTGCCTGGTTAAATAAAGGTAAAATAAAAAAATTTTTTAAAAAAAACAGAAAGGTCTCATTCTTCTTCATTTTTCAGATAACAAGCCTTACACAATGTCTAAAGACGGTTGACATCTAGTGGAAGCCATAGGAACTGCAATATGGGTCAATATGAGTATTTTCCAGTAAGCAACAATTTGTTTGCCTTCAGCTTTATTCCAATATTTCTGTAATTCAGTGATTTTTATTCCCATTGTAATTCATTATGGATCCATAACTAAATCAAGATCTGCATTTTGAAAGAGTATTTGTATCATTATTTTATTAACTCAACTTCTTGACGCTACCCATCCCTTAAGTGGGATAATTGTCATCAGCAACCGCTGAATAGCACAGCGCCACAGTCAAATAATATTACTAAAAAATATTCATATTCATGACATCACAAGTGCAATATTGCAAAACACAGCTTAGCCTTTTGTTAATCCACCTGTCGTCTCAGATTTTGAAATGATGCTTTACATCGAAAGCAATCCAAGCGTTTGTGTACGTTTATCGATCGCATGACAAAACATTAAGTACACTTAGCATCAGGTAGCTTGGTCACGAAAATCAGAAAAGCAATCAAATTAATCGTTTACCTTTGATGATCTTTGGATGTTTTCACTCACGAGACTCCCAGTTACACAACAAATGTTCCTTTTGTTCCATAAAGATTATTGTTATGTCCAAAATACCTCCGTTTGTTTGTCGCGTTATGTTCAGAAATCCACAGGAAAGATCGGCCACGACAACGCAGACGAAAATTCCAAATAATATCCAAAATGTCAACAGAAACATGTCAAACGTTTTTTATAATCAATCCTCGGGTTGTTTTTAAAATCAATATTCGATAATATATCAACCGGGAGTGTAGGTTTTTCAATAGGACAGGGGGAAACAATGGCTGCTTTACTCTGTTGCGCAAAACTCACTCTGAGAGCCCCCACCTATCCACTTACGCAATGTGATCTTTCTCGCTCATTTTTCAAAATAAAAGCCTGAAAATATGTCTAAAGACTGTTGACACCTTAGGGAAGCCATAGAAAAGGGAATCTGGAAACTTTAGAGTGTTTTCTATCCTAATCAGTCAATTATATGCATATTCTAGCATCTGGTCCTGAGAAATAGGCCGTTTACTTTGGGAACGTTATTTTTCCAAACATAAAAATAGTGCCCCCTAGCTTCAGGAGGTTAAGATAACCTTCGAGCCGACTAGACACTTATGTAATTGTGATGAACTGTGAGAATATTTTGGTTGCACTGTGATTCATTAATCATATGCTACCTTCCCAGCTCCTATGTTCTTACCTCTTTCCCTGTCTGTCTTTTACACCTCTCTCGTCACCTCTTTCTTCCTCTGTTTTTATAATGCACAACAGATGTGCATTGAAGAACAATTTGAACTTGTATTTATAATATTACAATTATAATATTTATAATGCATGTGTTTATAACACTTGGATAATGAACTTCTTTCAATAAAGTGTTTCACATTCTCTACTGGTTGAAATTAAGTGTCTCATTTGATGAAATACTACACCTATCCTGTTTATCAGATCAATGCCGATGAAGGGCATTAGATATTGCGATGAACCAGTTTGAGAGTATTTACATGATGCATAGGAAGTGTAGTGTACTGTTTGTATTTATTATATTTCTGTATATATGAATTACAAATCAGCCATTAACTAGTTAAATCCTGTTTCTAGTGTATTAGTTACAATGTGTAACCATTGATGTCCCAGGACCAAGATTGGTAAACACTGTTGAAGTGTATAATTGTCATACATACATGCAGACACAGCATCATTCAAAGACTGGAATTTGATACTCCTGGTATTGGATATGACTGAAAAATAATCACAGACTTTCATACCTGAACTGCACCTTTATTTGCCAAGGTAGAGTACACGATCAGTGAATATATTAAATGTACTGGCTACAATGTGGGGATCACATCCATGGTAATAACTACATGTATACAAGACTTTCATGCTTGGCACAAAGTTATATTATATACTACTCAATCCATAGGCTTCATTAATGTCATTCAGACTGTTTTGAAGTTGATACAAATGGATGAGGTTCATAGCCACGTTCTGAACTAATGTGTATAGCAAACATTTGGTTCCATACACAGGTTGGCTGGATAGCTATCAAAACATCCATAGGCATACAGGTATGTTTTATCCTCCTCTGCACAATAGCAATAACATAGCTAGCTACGTTATTTTATCTAACTGCATTGCATGGCAAATATCAGCAAGGCAAGCTTACAAAATTGTACATTCAATTTGCAGTAAATGCTTTAGCTAGCAAGATTCTTTACATTCACTGTTTCACAAGACAACAGCCTGGTTTGCTGGTTGTTTCAGGAGTCCCTAAAACATTAAACAATCAGAATTACAATTTCATACTCATGTCACAGCACCCATAAAGCTAGCCAACTAATGGTGACTAAACCCATTCCGTACAAATTTGCGCAACCACGACATTAAACGAGGCTGCAATGAAAACTAATGGGACTGTAGAAACTGTGTTGACATCAAAATCTGGGGTGTGAACTACGTTTTTATTCAAGCATTGATTGACATGGTAATGGCTTAATAGTATTGGAGAAAAGTTGAAAAAAACTGACCCCTCTGACGCTGTACGTTAAATTGTGACATGTCATAACATAATGTACAGCACGCAACTAATTCTGTCTTACAGCCTCTCTCCACCAGGTGTAGCACTTCTCTCACCATTTAAAAACAAGACAGGGACAGTGGTGGGGGTAAGGGGGATACCTAGTCATTATTTGCGTCATCACTGCAAGCTATCATGACTCAAAAGCCGCTGTTTACTTCTGAAGATCACTTTAGCACTGTCCTAAAAAAACGATTCAAATTCGACACAAACCTTCAAATAGGTATGTAATATAAACTATTTTTAGTGTTGTATTTACATTTTAGAGGTGATAAGGTGATAAGTTGGACAGACCGTGTGAAATAAGTAGTTTCCCCACACGACATCTCTCCTTCTCACTATCACGCAATGGCGGGTGGGTTTCAATTCCCCATCTGCCATTTTTCTAAAGACCCGACGTAGCTCATTGCCTTCTTGAATCATGCAGAGATGGGAATCATGAAGGTCTCGTCATTGATTTTGTTGGAAAGGGGAGAAATTGTGCTTTACAGTGGTATTGATATTGCAGTTGATCTGGAAGTATTACGTTTTTGGGGGCGCTAAAATAAGGTCAATTGTACGGACCAGTTAGTTAATGTTAGCTGGCTATTGTTCGCTAGTCAGCTAGCTTGCTAAATCGAGATTTTTGTAAATGAACTTTATGATAAAAAATATGCATATTTGTCTCTACATTAACTAACATTTTCCTGTCAACTATACATTTTTTGCATCATTCGTTATGACGTTATAATCATTTACATTTGCTTCCATCCTAGTATTTTTGTCAGCCATCTTTGCTGAAGAAAGTCTCCAGCCTTGGGTTGTCATGGGAACTACTTGATATGATTGGTCATCACCCAGCGGTCTCCGCTGGGGATTTGCATAAAGGTTAGGAAAAGTTTATTTTACCGCCTGCCACGCCACTTTCACACCGCCCAAAGTTCCCCCGCCCTCTCTGCTTCTCACCTCTTTCCTTCCTTGAAATTAATGGAAGCGGTGTTTCACCGCCGCGGCATCCTGTGCTAGTGTATAATTCCCGTTAGAGACACAGTAGGACCCAAAAGCATAATCAGTGCTCTAACTCCCCGTTGCGCTGGTCTGGAGCAATGAAGTGGTGACGCAGGGTACCGAACAAAACCACAAATTACCTCTAAGTCCCGCGGCGTAAGGTCGCAACTTTTAAAGGAGGAACCACTGTAAGGTAATAAGATAGTAAATGTATGACGGTTATAGCGTGCGAGTCTTAACTCACCTGTAAGATGCATTTACTTTTGAAATGACCTGTTTTTGATTTCAATCGAAGAACCTAAAGGAAGTCAGACGTTTAGAATCAACACAGTCCAATGTCGTGGTAATTATGACTGTATAATGTCCATGTCCCAAAGTGATGCTGTGTTCTCCAAACTCCACCATCTTCAATAAAGGTTAAATAAATAAATATAGCCGGATCAATTCTGATTTAAACAATTACATACAGTATTTTAATGTCAATTAATGGCCTTTAGTCTCTCAGATCTCAATATCAAGGGGCTCAAATGATTGTTTATTTGGGACTGGAGGAAACTAAAACCAAATCCTGAAGAATGGATGGTGATTTAGGCAGCAATAGTAATATAGTCAGGGAAAGGAACTTCCTTCCTTGAGGAACTGCCCAGCATTTTTAGCAGCTGTAAGAAGAATATCAGACGTTCTCATCTACATTGTAGAGTGGTACTGGTATTACTGTAAATGCTGAACATGCTTTATTTGTTTTGTTTTTCCTTTTATTTTTACAATTCAAGGCTTAAATATATTACATTCAATAGAAAATACATGCTGTAATAGTCTAAAGCCTTAAAAAATAAATAGTCCTCAAAAGCCCAAGGAAACCTCTGTTTTTTTATGTATTTCTGGGGAATACACTAAATATATTATCCTCAATCATTTAAGTAACCACAACAAACTCGTTAGTGTTAGAATGTGATTGTACTTATTTCAGTTCCAATGCCTGGTTTTCTCAAATCCATACATCCATATACACCATGCCTTGAGAGATTTAAAGGGTAGGCAGAGAAGAAAAGGCTGACATTGTCTTAATGAATAGAGAACTGTGTATAGTGTGTTGCCGTCTTTATAAATTGAGTAATGGCACACCATGAAATGTGGGTTTGTTTTTGCAGGACTTTCCACGTGGCAGATATGTGGAACCCCTCAGAGGTTTGGAGACTACCAATGCACCAAGTGTCCCTGGCTGGCCTAGAGGATGTTACATAACAGGCCAACACACATACAAACATGCACACATTATTTGCAAAAACAGTCATCTTTTGTAAAGTATTTACTATTTTTAATAGATTACTACTTAATATCCATTCTCACGTGTCCCTTCTGGACGAGCTCACAGCAACCAGGTGAACTGATGAGGCCTCATATTCAGAACAGTGGCGCCACCACTGTCTGGTAATGGGTGGTAGGAACTCTCTTTCTTACTACCCTATTAAAACTCCATCCCACCAAAAACAGGTGAATATTTTAGGTGGTCTTTTCAAACAGGTCTTACACTAAAATGTCACTACCATAATTTTCACAATTTTCACAGAATCACTCAAACCTCAGAGTGTGGAAATATATATAAAGCAAAAGACAACCACATTTTTGACAGCACTGGTGTATTATTATGAAACATTTCCACCAACAAATAGCCCTTAATATTTATGATATATCCAAAAATAAAGTATAGTTGTTGGAGATCGCTTGAACCTATGACATTTCTTGTTTACTGGCCAGTGGACTGTACTAGATATATCACAGGCTTTTTGCAGGTGGAAATCTGCAGTTCACCCGGTTAGTCTCAACTCATCCAGAACAGACATGTGAGACAGTCTAATTTATAAGATATTCCACAATTAATTAAGGTGTTTGATTTTATATACCAATTCCGATATTTCATGTCCCATCTTAAATCTTTATTAAAAGTATGATATATTTTTTTCTTAGATTTGACACAAAACAGACTCCAATTAGTGATTATGGAACTTATTATGGAAAGTCTACTGTGCCTTTTGTGCCACACAGATACAGGTACGTCTGTCAAGGTCAAACAACGCAACCCACATACTCATGCCACATGTAATGTTGTAATCAGGGGCGAAAATCTGTTATCAACTTTGGAGGGGACAAATACATTACATTTTCTCAACAGAAATTCCTGAAGGGGACACCAAAGGTATTGCTGTAACACACAGTCTACGATGTAATATGTTAAATGTATATTGAGGATCCATAATTACTACTACTGGATAATTTATAGGTAGTTAACTGAAGGTTTGTCCAAACTTGTTAAAATGTTTAAATCATTATAATACTACTGCTAATAATAGTTAGCAGTGTTCCTTATCAGTCCAGTATGTATGCAGGTATTTGTATTTACAACCAGCAACACCAAGAAAGGTCAATTGGTGGCAATGGTACTGTACACTGTGTAAGGGTGCAGTTTTTGTAAATACTATGAGCATGGTGCGATCTCATCTCAAAGAATCTCCATTGAGAACCATCACAAAGTTGGTCTCAGTATTGAATTTACCTTTTTATTTGACTTTTTCCTGATACATTTATATAGTCATTAAATATGTGCCACTGGCCTGAGTCTACCACAATAGCTGTACAAGAACAAAAAGCTCAAAATAAGTATGGTTCTAAAAGTGAAAGAACTACTTAATTGAATAACCCAAATATATCAACCAAAATATCCTTCA